>NC_133821.1:43309376-43629152 GCF_047830755.1 Zonotrichia albicollis | reverse complement strand
CATTCCCGGGTAAACACCTGGGCCAGTATTCAGGGTGAGCAATGATTTTCTGACTTGATGGGATTTAAATGGGAGGATCGAGCAGCACTTAGTGCTGAATACAGCAACAAAGAAGAAAGAAACTATTTGCACATTGGATTTGCTGTCCTACTCGAGATGCTTAATATCTCTAGACTTGTGCTGTCGCTGATGCAGTGACATTATTTAGAAATGCACTGAAGTCAAAGCTGAGAGAAGGTGATAATAGAGGAACAAGCGTGGTGGTGAGAAGATAAGCCTGCCAACATTTAAAGCACTAATTTGCAGACACATCTAAATTTCTCCTTCTAACGTATTTCAACTGTAGGGATGGGCATCTCTAAGGGCAGAAATCTGAAATGAGTTTAAATCCTTCATTCAGATATAAGTAAGGTAAGGTACATGGCAACACACATTCAGTGCTAGTGCTGGGTCTTCTCCATTTAGGCAGAGAATTAAAGGTATGATTGCTTAATAAGGGCATAGCCAGAGACATTTATTGAATTCCTTAATCCATTCAAAGACATGCTTTTGTACAGATCTAGAGAAGAGACTTTATCTCTTGATTTAAATGTCGTCTTTGTAATGGCAAAACTCGTGAAAGATCAAGAAAGATTCTGACATCAAAACTATTCATCACCAAAGAAATTTCTGAAGGCTGAAACACTGAAACTGTGTATAATTATGCACTGTCACAGAAAGCTATCCCCATGCAGAAGACCTGCACAAGTCAAATGGAGTTTAAAGTCCTTAATCGTTTTATCAGCGGGGTTGTCATGGTACATAGGACTCCTGCTGTTCATCTTATACAGGGATGATTTTTTATCATAAATGAAAGAAATACTGGGTCAGAAGTACATATTTATGACTGTATTTAATATGATGGTTTTCAAAAATACATAGATTTTGTTCTATTCTCATCATAAGTTTTAAAAATACTGTATTATTTCCTTCCGTTTTCCACTGTTTTTAAAAATCTTTTTAATATGCAAGCACCAACTTCAATAAAAACTTGTAACATGAACAGGAATTACAGGAAAAAATTTGCAGCAGCTCTTTGGAAGCCATGCTGTGTCACTTGATTTTTACAAGAGTTTCCTTGAGATGTTGCTTGAAATAAACCATTCTGCTTACTGTGAGGTCATAATGACATTGTCATTTACCAATAATCATGATCCTCTTTGAAGCAGAACATAAATATTCACTAACTTAAGGTATATCCTTAATTGCTGTTGAATGCTCCTTTTTCCCTCATTGGGAAGAAGAACTATTCAAAAACTTCAAATCAGAAGTGATATCTAATCAAATTGCCTTTGAGGAAAGGAGAACCTGGGTGGTCTGGGATGGCAAGAAAAAAAAATAAAGTAAAAGTATAGTATGGAGAAATGCTGGCAGAAGGCTTGGATATTTGGGGGCTCAAAATATGACCAGAAAGGTTCACAGCTTTTCATCTGATGGGAGGGTAAAGAGAATATGAAGTAGTCAAGGAGGGGACATAAGAAATTGAGTTTCACAGGACTGACTGTGTCAATGAACTGGAGCGATATCCCCATTTCTCCAAAGGAAAACTGTAGATTGAACATGATCACAGGAACCACGTTATTATTTATATACAGGACAGCTGGCTCATTATTTGACTCCCTTCGCTGAAATCTTGCTCCCACACCACTTGCTGTGGTGAAGACTGCCCCTCTGGTGCAAAGGATGGGTTGTCTGTAGCAGGAGATGTTATGGAAGCACAAGTGCAGGGGAAGGGTACAAACCCTTCTTTTTTAGTAGCTCCAAGTTTGGAACCAATTTGCTAGAAATTTACCAGATGCCTAATGCATATAATCTGTCTTTACAAAAGTCTGCTAGAGGAAAAATGCTTTCACAATTACATCCATGAAAACAATAGGTTTTTGCAAAGTGCAGCAATTCCTTAACCTTGGTATTGATCATTTCCCTTACTGTCTGTGCTGTAGGTTTCAAGGAAAGCTTGCAGTAAGCAGATCAGACTATGATTTTCTTCTGTCTGGTTTCTGTGGTGCTGCCTGGAGGCAAGATAGACCATGCCCAAATCTAAAATGCCTCAGCACCTCCCAGGCTGTGCCCATCTTAACTGAGGAAAACCTCACACCTTGCTCTGCCATGGTTCCCTGTGCACAACCAGGCTCCATCAGCTCACCTGGAAGGAGGATGAGGTCTGTGGGAGGCAGAATTGGGTTCAAGGACCTTCAGTCCACACCACTGTCAGGTGCTGATCCTGAGAGTGCCTTTATTTTGGAGAGGATCCTTAGTCCAGTGCTTCAGGCACAATGTAGATATATCCAGTATTTTGTATCTTATGTTAGTCAGAAGTCCTACATCCTGCAAGACTGCACTAGTATTTCAGGGTTTTGTTCAGCAAGTGTTGGATGGCATTGCACTGGCCAGCAGGGCTTTCCTCGGGGTACAGGGTGCTCAGGTGGTTCAGGGAAATCAGCATTCCCTGTTCCAGATTGATCTCCATGCAACTCCTGCTTTGAACACAGGGCAAAATGTGTTCAAAGCAAATGAACACAGGGCAAAATGGCCAAATGTTGGGGAATTCCAAGAACGCTCTCTGTCTTTGAAAACAAAAGCTGAATGTTTTACACCGAGAACCCTAAACAAATGGTTGGTAAAAGGTGTTGGCCTGAATTGCCTTGTCTTAGGTCCCTCCCTAAAACATTCCAATCCAGCTGTTTGTGGTCATGAGTGTTGTAAAGGACAAGTGAAATGCACAGCTGGAGTCCTGCAGTGAAAATGGTGACATTAATGGCTTGATATTCAGAGTTTGATTCACACTGCCATGAGGAGAATCAAAGTTTTACAGAATCACAGATTCTGTGTCAAGGTTGGAAGAGACCTTTAAGACCATGTAGGCCACCTGTCAACCCAACATCAACATAATCACCCCTAAACCATATCCTGAAGTGCCATGTCCAGATTCCTCTCCAACACTTCCGGGAACAGTGACTCTACCACTTTCCTGAGCAACTTATTCCAATGCCTAACCATTCTTTCAGTGAAAAAATAAAAATTAATGTCTAATCTGAACGTCCCCTGGTGCAAATGAAGGCCATTTCCTCTCATTCTTTCACTTGAGACATGGCAGAAGAGATTTACCTGCAGCTCATTATAACCTCCTTTTGGGTAGTTTCATGGGCAGTGGTAGAGTTCCTCCTTCCTAACTGTGATTATCTGACTTTTCAGCTATGACATGCCTTAAAATGCCACCATTGATTTCAGCAGAGTGGCACTGGCTTCTGTTTGCTGAAGGTTTAGCCCATCATAATCACTTGGACAAACATGATTTCTTGTAACAGGGGCTTGACCATCAAGGTCTCAAAAACTGCATTTCCTTTCTTTTTCCTAGGAACTTAAGTAGAAATCCCAAGGGGAAAACAAACATACAGGATAGATCACTGAGAGTTTTGAGTGAATAAACAGAGCTGTAAATAGAACTCAGGTTGATGGCAAGCTATCATATGGAGAACATCTATTCTCTGTAAGATCAAAAAATAATTTATCAAAGAAATATGGAACACCATGACTTGTTATGCCAGTGATTAAAATATGAACTATCCACCATAAGAGAAATACCTGTTGCTGTACTTTCCCTGTATATTCAACAGTGTCTCTTTAAATTTCAGAGATTTATCTCCTCTCCCTTAATCAAGGAAATTATGTGATTTTTTTACCTCCTCGGCCTGAGTGTGGCAGGCAGAAAAGTCTCAGAGCAGAGTCCTCAGCACATTGGTAGGCTGAAGGCATTGCCTCACATGACAGAAGGGTCTTAAAGGCCTGAAATGAAGAGAGATTTGGTGAACTTCCAGAAGGTGGTTGGGCCAGGAGAGGGATTGTCTGGGCCTTTGCTTGCAAGGGCCACTCCACTCTGCTGTTCAGTGGGAGCTTAGCAGGCAGCAGGTGTGGGATGCCTGTGGCTGCTGTAGGCAATGCAGCCTGGCAGGGGTTGTGATGGTGCGTGAGCATATTTTGAGCTTCTTCAAAGGAATGAAAGGAATGAACAGAGGTTACTGTAGTGCATTATCAACAGAATAACCCCCATTCTCCACTTAAAGTAATAATCCTCTCTTTGTGGGCTCCAGTAATCTGCAGCCAGCGTGCACAAAGTAACTCATAATTTTCTTTCAGTTCTGCACAACCTGCAACAGAAAAACACAAACTATACCCAAAATAACTTGGCAAGCCATTTGCTTATGTGTAAAACAACAGAAATGAGCAGGATTGCACTAAAAAACATTTCAAAGCCTGAACTTTGCTCACTGAGCTCATGGCAGTCTCATGGTTTTGCATGAGTTTCTTACTTGTTAACAGATCCTACAAATTTCTTTCTTCCTAAAACTTTGTTTTAGCGTATTAAAATGGTATCCATGAGTTGTCACCAGAGGTAACCATGTTGCATTTTATTGGGCTAAATGTAAACTTGTAAATTACACTTTGCTGAGCCCCTCTAGTGAAGAATAAATTGAAGAGAATGAGGCTTACAGTTTCAAGCTACTTGAGCAGAAGTTGTTTTGGAGCTTGTCAAAATTATGAACAATAATGCACAAGGTTGAAAGAAAGCAAAGGAGTAGCAATTTCTTTTGTCTTTTGATGAAAAATTGCAACTAAAAACAATAATGGTTTTATGAATGTGTTAACAAGTAAACTCAAACAAAAAATTATTTTTACAAACTTGAGAAAATATTGAAAAAAATTATTAAAAATCCACTACTAACTCCCTAGTCTCATAAAAACTATTTTGGAGGTGGAGGTGGTCCTTTTTTTAAAATAGACACTATTCTTGATTTTTCACTTCAATAAGATTTGATGATCTGTATAGTCCTAATTATATTCCTAAATTCAGTACATTATTATAAATTCTTGGATTGAAAGAACAGGAGAAACACAGTTGATACCTGAAGTTAGAGTTTCTCCAAATATACTACTATTAACAGCTGAAGACCAGAAATATTAGCCTTCTTACTAATGTGATGAGCAATGGCCATCTGTCTTCATGAAAGATTCCCAGACAAAAATGATTACCTCAGTCCCAGTAAACTCTTGAACTTTTCAGGAGAGCAATAAAAGGCTTCATGAAGGGGGTACAGAGCAAAGGCCTAGACCCTCAAAGGTCTTTTTAGGTGGCTTACTCCTGTAGAACCTCCCTCTTCCAGGAAAATCTGTGCTGCAAAACACATGAAACAATATACGTTTTATGTTAGGAACATATTGAATTAAAAAAAAAATCAGTGGAACAATTTCCTGCAAATGCCTTGGAGAATCTGGTTCAACTTCTCTAACTTTAACCCCCTGAAACCTCAGTTACTCTTTTAGCAGTTCAATTTGGTTTTCTCCAACACAAAACAGAAAATAAGAAAAAACCCTAGTAAGAAATGTTTTTCAGAATTTAAAATGGATAATGTAAGCTGTATCAGAGCTAACTTGCTGCTTGTCCATCTCTCACAATGCTCTGTCGATGTCTGGTGTTCCGCATCTCCCGACTGATACAGTGTGAAACGAACCCACAACCCTGGGACTAACAAGGTATCTAGTTAGTAGTAAAACTATCTAGTTTTACTAAAAGGTATCTAGTAAAGGTATCTAGTATCCAGATAATTGCTACTTACTAAAAGGTATTTAGTAAAACTAGAAAATCAGTCTTTTATTTTAGTGGCAAGCAAAACCCTATCTACCCAATGTACTGACATAGAATGGATTGTATGTATATAATCTGTACAGAATTACAGAACATGGTCATAAACTCTGGATATCAAGATGAGTATCAGAAAATAATTGCAGCCAGATTAAGGCGAACATCTGCAAGTGGAAACACGTGTGGATATTTGCACCCATACAATCCAAAAGAAATCTAGAAGCCCTACCTAGGATAATGGAACCTTCAACTGGATCAAATGGATCCATTTCCTTCATAAAAACCATAAATTATTAGAAGTAGGTGTTATATAATCCAAACAAGGCCAAAAGAGTCATTGCACTTCCAAAGGTAAGGACAGACACTGTTATCCTCGAGAGAATAAACCAGCACAAATGGACATGAGCTGTAAATCAGTACTGACAGGGATGGAAAGCAGGCTGACTTCAAATATTAAATAGCAGAATTTGCAAGTAAAAAAATTGCAAGTTATTACTATTTGAGACATACATGGCATTTTTTTATTCATAGATCCCAAAGTATTTAATAAGAATGGATTAAACTTCTTCCTCTTGTTGTAGCTAGAGTAAGTAGGGCATAGAGGAATTGCAGTGACCTTGCTAGCATTTGTCCCTCAGTGCTTCCATAACTACCAGCATGGGGAAAAAAGATCCTAAGGGCTGTATTTTATAAAGGTAGTAGGTACTGAACTTATAAAGGGAGAAGCAAAGAAAACATTTTGAGCTAAGGAAATGAGGGGAAAAAAGAATCTGGATGGGAACGAAATAAGAATGAGGAGTGAATGGAAAGGAAAAAGAAAATCTCTGAGATATTGAAAGGAGGGGGTTTGTACAAGCCTGTAAATATAAACACATTCACTGCAGATACGCTGAGACTTTTATAGCACTTGTGAATTTTTAATAGGGGTATCTTGGCATCAGGCTCCTGCCACGGACACAGATTAAGAATCACCTGAGCTCTGTGCACAGGGCTATGGCAGGAGGCCCCTCCGAGACTGGGCTGGAAGTCGCTCCCATTAGCGTCACCTTGAAAAGTGTCATCCTGAGTGGTGAGGTGGGCCTCTCTGCTGACAAGGATGCAATCAGCTGAATTACTAAATAGTTGGGCTTCCCGATGAAAATCATGCAAGTTAACCTGCATTAGGACAATTTTCTCCCTCACTTTTAATTGTTAAAAAGTCTGTGAGTTCAGAATTTTCTTATTAAGAAAAAGAATTTTCTTATTAAGAAAATAAGAACTTTCTTATTAAGAAAAAGAGCACATTTTAAAGTCAGTATAAAAATCAGCAATCCTCAAGAAATTTTAAGCCAAGGAGGAGACCCTGGAAAAAGATAGTTTCTAATGATGGAGGTACAATGATACACAGTAGTAATTTTTTTACTCAGCAATTCTTAGTTTCACACATCTGTTTGCTTAAAATATGACTTGAGAGTTGTTTGCTTATGTTTGAATTACAGCAATGCCACACCTCATCAATAGATCAATTTCCTCAGTTTTAATGGATTATATATGCATCAGATCTTCAGAATTCTTCCTTTTGTGGCTTGATCTGAATCCTGCTGAAATACTTCTTTTCATCCACTTTGTGTGATTTGGTAAAGACTTATGAAGATTGTAGGTGCACAGATATTTCTTAGAGCCTGAATTTTACATTTCAAACCCTGTGTGGAGTGAGAAGGAGCTCATCTCCAATCCCAAGGTGCTATGTTGATTTTTTATAGTTAGATTATAGACAGTCTATTTTTTTAACTTATAAAGGAAGCAGGAACACAAGAAAATGGGAAAAAATGCAGTGGCCTACTAAAGAATTTTCATAAGTTCATTCTTTGGATAATTATAATTGATTTCTTATAACAAACTTTCTTTTACAACTTCTATTTCTTCATTAGTATTTTTCCTCTATCTAGCTGTAATATTTTAAAGTTATTTTTCTGTTTGTAGCTCTTTTCTTCAGCTATTGTGAAAAGGAACAGCATAAGAGTGAAAAACATGGAAATAGTCAAATTCCCATACAGATTAAAATGCCAATGAGAAGTGAGGGAAAAAAAATCAGTGTTTAAAATACACATCCTCAAAGCATAACAAAAACCTTTTTTATATATATATATATATATTAAGAGGTGTGGAATTACCTTATTTCCAAGTGGGACTACTCATTAAAAAAAATGAGACAGTGAGGACAAAATTGCTGTAAAGGTTTGGATGTGTATTTGAGCGTCTGTGCATTTTGCACTGGTACAGGTCAGTCCCTGAAAGCCACGGGAACTGGCCAGGTTTGGTCCAAAAGAGCATTCTGTCACATTTCTGAAAGTTGTGATTGACCAGCAGTAATGCATGTTCAGTGCTGCTGCTCAGGCTGTGCTGCAGCAGACCCAGAACGGGATTTGGATCAGGTGTCTTGGGCAGACCTCCTCCTAGATGGCAAACTTATGAGATGTAAACATTTCTTTTGCACCTTAAGGGAAAGCAGAGCTGAAAAATGAAGGAGAGTGTAGGTAAAATCTTCATTCACACAGCACATACACCCAACTTGCATCCCAGTTTTTACCTGCTGGAAGGCATTTTTGCTTGTCATTGGATGACTTTTACAATATTTGATAAGATTTCTCAAATTTTCCATCTGAGGAAGGCTTAATACCACAGTGAACAAGTAACAGATCATGAGGACTTCAGTGTACCAATATTCACAAGTTTTGTTAATCCAACGATGCTTTTTCTTACCTTTCATGACAATTGTTTACAACTTGGCATGGTTATTTTGAAGGATATTTCTGGTACCAGCAAGGATGGTGTCAAAGTTCCTACTTTGCCCAAGGCTGTAGAACTTCTAGAGGTGATGTGGAGGGATTTCCAAGCAATATGAAGTATGCATGCCTAGGTGGGCTGCTTCAGTCCTGTTTATATACTCCCTGAGCTTGGCTCAAGAGTCTCACTGGAAACAAAATCTTGAATAAGCCATTATAGCAGGGAAAAATTTTCAGTTCTCTGACCTTATAACTCCTGCAAGAAAAAAAAAGGCAGAAAAATTCATCTAGATGATTTCTAAATCAGGTACCAACTACCACATTCCATGACTGACTCCTAGATATGCCACAACCACCAAGCAAACCAAGCACATTCCTCTCTTGATGGAAGATGTGGAAAACCCTATGGATGTGTTACTGTTGTTGCTTCAAATAATTAGGGTTTGAAGAATGGAATGTTCTCCGCTGAAGACTGGAATATTTGAAAGGCAAATTGTCTGGATATTAGATTTATCTAATAAATTTATCTAATTAGATATTATAAATTATTAATCTAATTATATTTATCTAATTGCAACCATTCAAATTATTTTCTGAAGGATAATGATTTACACGTGTCTGGATAGGAAAGGGCTGACACAATTCAAAGGGTGGGGTATAACAGCAGGAGGGTCATTTAGGGCAAAGGGAGGAGGATGAGGAGGGAGGATGGCTGAAGCACAGAGCTGGTCACCAGGAGAGATGCCCTGCACCCCTCACCAACCTGCTTTTGCTGTTCAGCAAGGTTGGAGCAAGTCTGGAGGCAATGGCCAAATTCAGACCTGGGCCAGTGGCTGCCAGGCAAGCCCTGGGCCCTGGGGCAGGCTGGGTGAAAGCAGAGGAGAGTCAGATTGTCACTCTGGCTGCCTCTGGCTCAGTGGGGAGCAGGGCCAGGGGACTGCCTCCACCTCAGGGGTGAAGTAAACACAGCAGAAATCAATCCTCTGCAGGGCTGTGCCTCTACTGGCAGATAAACATCCTACAGATAACGTTTGTGAATGAAGGATGGAGCTCTTATTGCACATCCCTACGCAAATGAATTGGAAGGGCTGAGCTTTATTTGGATAACACTAACAGCTGTGAGACTTCAGACACAGAAAAAGCAGTGAATATGATCATTTTTCACCTCTCTTATACTCACACAGGTAAGTTAAAAGAAATTTCAAACAGATACCTATGAGTTGTGAGATCCATTTGAAATTCACAAATGTTCACAGAGGAGTTTATACCGAAATTCAGTTACATTAAAGGATGCCAGTCAAAAGGCAAGGTGTACATTAAATGCAAAACTAAAGGCTTCCTTTCCCAGATTAGCTTTCAAGGCATGATGGGTTTCTCCCTCAACTTGGTTTTGTGTTAACTGAAGCTGAATGTGTCAGCTCCTTCTCAGTTTTCTGCTATAACTCCATGATAGGACTGCCATAAAACATACCTTATTTTTTGTCAACAACTGTAGGTGTGGGACTTCATAAAGATTTCAGCTGCCCTGTTCTATCCTCTGATAACTCAAATGTATCAGCGTATTTAATGCACATACATGCACATCATTTTACATGTTGTTTTATACCCTGGTTCAATTTTGTGTAAGATTGTAAGGGTATTTTAAAAACATACATATACACGATGTATATATTAGTTGTGAAACTGTTCATATTAATAAATGGAAGGGGCTTTTTTTTGGTCCAAACATATAGAGAAGTACATACAGTAAAAGAAAATGTGTACAAATAGCTAGCACACATTGAATTAACAAAAAAGGTGAAGAAAAGAAATGCACAATGGGAAAGCCACAAGAGAAATCCAGACCTATTACACTGTCTGTGAAAGAAAGACTGACATCTATTACACTGTCTGTGAAAGAAAGACTGACATCTAAACATGAAGAGCAACATGAAACAAAATCCATGTACTTACCTTTGACTATGTTCCCTTGGGTTACAGTGAAATGGGAAGGATGACAATTAAGACCAGTGGGTACTGACTAAGAGACCAATCTCATTACTATGGGCAGAATAATAATAATTAACAGATAGGCAATGAGATAGATACAGACAGATAGATTAACAGATAGATAATGAGGCAGAATATTAATAGCGATCATATGGGTACAGCAGTTTTGTTAGATATCTTTGCTTGTTTTTTCCAGTACATCTTTAATTGAAAAATCATCACACAAGAACAAATTCCAAGTGTAGCTTCAGAGAACCAAGACCCTCAGAGCCTCTAAATTTGATGAATTTTGGACTCCAACAAATATACTTTTATTTCTTTTCCATGGGATGTAACTGACTTTTGTGCTTTGTGAAGAATAGAAACAGTGCTTTTATAAATATATTCTTTCATCAACTTACTATATTAAGTTTAGCCTTATGTAATTTTAATTTAAGGTGGAAGTTGTTGTGAAAATTCCCTAAGTTTGGTTGAAAGCAAGCAGAATTTTGTCTCTCTTTGGTTTTTTCTCATTTGTAATAGTTCTTTCACCACAGTTCTGCAGTTCCATGTCTTTCTGAAGCATCCTTCTCTGGATTAGGGTTAAGAGAAATAGCCTGAGGATCTTTAAATTTCATTAAATTTATCATCTTTCAGAAAATTTTCCTACACGTAGCGTCAGTGTATGATGCCAAACATCTACATATACATGTTTAAAGGCTGGACTCAAACCAGTACAGAAAGTTGTAGTGAGTCATTGGCCAACTGATGATGAATCATCCCCTCAGCACCTGGAACTGATTCATCCTTCCAGCAGGCAGCTATTGGCTACTGCCTTTACAGACACAAACACTGTCTCATAGATAGCAGTTGTCTGTGTTAAGATTTTGCTTGGCTTGTTACTGCAACCATTAATTGAACAGAAAAAAGATTGCTAAAAAAGATCAGTTCCAGTCTGAAAGTCTTCCAGCCCACTTTCTCTATCCTTTGGCTGCTCTTGTGTCCTTGGAGGACATGTCCTAACACCCAAGAGAAACACCTGAAAATTTTGTCACCAATTTCATGTGAGGTGCAGATGTTGTTTAGAGGCTCTGTTCTATGCAAGGTCCCAAGTCAGAGAGTATCCAGAGCTGTATTTCAGATCATCAGCTTTATTACTTACAACCTGCTTTGGACATTGACATTGGTTTCCCTCTGACTATAGTATCACATGCCTGACAGTTTCCATGTGGTGACTTACTGTTCTTTGCTTCATGGCCTTGGATCTCAGGCTTTCTGATGGAGCTGTTTGAGCCTGGACTGATCTCTGATTCTGGTCTGCCTATGACCATGAATTTGTTATCCAGGTATTGGACCAAGCCTGGACAACATTTCCCACTATCTCAGGAAAAAACAGAAACCTAAGGATCCATGTGTAAACATTAAGTGTCATCAGTAAAGGCATTAGAGTTAAATTACTTTTACCTCAATAGAGAAGAGAACAAAAAACCCAAAAAACCGGCCAACCAACCAACCAACCAAAAGAAAAGGTTGTTTGGGATTGAAATTTTTTAAGGTGACAGAAATCAAGTGAAAAAAATAGGCACTCATTCTGAGACGTGGGTCATGATGATTTATCTGCTATAGCTGCAATTATTTAAGTAAACACTCTGGCTTATTACAAAGTACAATGTTCAAAAGCCATAAAAGAGTCCTAAATAACACATCTTCAGAGTAACTCCAATTCCTGATTGTGTACAACTGCTTACCCAGCTCCCCCTTTTATTTCTGCAGAAGAATATCTAGTTGCCATGAACCTTAAAGGATGGTGTTCAGATACCACAGGTACTGATGCCATTTTAGGTGTCCCTGGTATGCTTGCCACTCTAGAAAATAGAGATCTTCTACAGGTTCCATATCTACTTTAAAAACACTTTGGATCTTAAGTGGTGCTAGAGTGCCAGATACCTAGAGACTATAAGCAGGGACAACCTTCGTTCAGCTTACTATCAAATCAAGTTGCTTTACCTTTCTGCCACAGAATCAATGCTGCTACTTTCCCCTCTGCCAGTCTGAAATGAGCTTTTCAATAGTAGCAACAAACAGAAATGTCTAGACTACAGCTAATGTTTTCTGAAAATTTCCCTGTTTTCATTTAGAAAAGTGGTTGTTGTAAGAGAATGAAAAGACAGACTGCTATGGATGTAATATAATGTGCATATATAAATACAGATGTCTTCTTGGCCATTTTTGAAATGAAGGCCAAATTAGTCCAGATCTGTCTCAACAGGCAAAGCTATTGCTTTGTTTATGCTGAATTTTTTTTTTTTTTTTTTAAACAGAATATTCCCGTAAATTTTATTCGGTGATTTTACCAAAATAAGGTTTGATCCATATTACTTTTGGACCAAATCACAGCCAAAACCAAACCAAACTGAAAAATATTAATAAATTCGTACTAGGATAAATTATTTTGGATTTCTTCAAACTGACCAAACAGAAGGAGCCAGGAGACCATCCAAAATATGCAGGACATGATTTCATGTACGATATTCTCCACGGAATTTAACAGTTTTTCTCTCAAAAGATGGATCTCATAGTGCTTCAAGACTCCAGGCATTATTACCAATCTCATTAAAGCACAGTCACTTTGCTCTTATCTTCTTGTCCTAGGCTTGGGTTTTTTTTGGTGCCCGGTCCTGTGTGCACATGGTGGAACCACAGGCTCTCTCCAAGGTCCTGAAACATGGGACTGGATTTAGGAGCATTTTGTTACTAATTAGAAATATTAATATTTTAAATCAACATCTTCAATTAACTGTGGGTGAAAAAGACATTTATTTGAATTTACTTATTTAAATTCAAGACTAATAGAAGCAGTCTTGGAAAACAGAACTTAGGTTTAAATACATACTTGTCTTTAGATCATGTTTAGATGCCACAGAGTAAAAATGAGAAAGCAAGCAAATTAGGGTTAGGCAACCTTGGATATGTAAAACATCATCCTCATCATTTAAAATACTTGGGAAGCATTTTTCATAGATGTTGAATTCCTGGAAAACAAAGTTGCTGAGATTTGCCAGGGAAGCTGAATAATGTAAACTTCTTGCTGAGCTCTGACTTATCAGTATGCTCATTATTAATAAATATTGTTGTCTTTTCTTTACAAATATGTTTCAATATTTTTTATCTTGGTAGTGGCCTTTTTTACTCAGAAAAAATGTAACAGAAGAAATGTCAAGAGCATTTGTTCAGAAAAGAGAGTCACTGTACTTATGTTCCATTCCCTTGTAGTACCAGCTGTTTATATGAAAGAATGGTGTGGTGAACTATTTTCTTTTTAGATTTATTGTCTGAAGTTGTTGCATGATATAGGGATACCAGAGGTTACTTGTATATTTCTGTAAAACATTTCTGAGCTGCCAAACTGATAATGTGAAATACCAGTTCAAGCTTTGAAAAAGCCACCCAAATTACTCGACATATAATATGTATTTTCTGTAAATTATGGTGCTCTCTTTGTGGAAATATGCACCTAAACATGTAACCATGAAACCACCTTGCAATCTTGCAGTCCTAATGAAGAGTCTAAGAAATTAATGTTAACCTTGGCTGAGCTATCTGTCTGTAATTTCATGCCACTTTCTGCATCACAGCTCAGAAGAAAAATGTCCATGTTGCTCAGAAAAGCTTACTCTGCTGGTCCATTGATGTCTTTTTCATGGATAAATAAATGACATTCTTTTTAACCTACCTTTAATTTGAATTTTCTTGTCCACTAACTTAATTAAAATGAACAACATGGTATAAATTAAACTTGTACTTTACAACTCCACTACCTCAAATTTCAGTGAGAATTTATTAGTTAAGTCTTCCTAGCATAAACCCTAAGAGGTAATTTATTTAGAATGCCTTCTTCAATTTTTACTGTGTTCTCTAAAATTATATTAAGATCATGTATACACAGAGAAAGAATAGTTCTTGAACAAGTGAAAATCAAGCCTACTGAAGACAATGCAGTATGTCAGCATTAAAATTTGGGAAATATTTTAAATAACAAAACAATATGAAGATACTTCTACTGGAATCATAGTTTAAGAAAAATATAACAAAAAAACACTAAACTCCCTAAATGGTGATAGAGTTGTCACAGAAAGGAATTATTTTATAGGAGAAAAAAAATTACAAAAATTATTTCTTCAAGTCTTTCTCATTTAATTACTGTTTTGGACACCTTATTCAAAAGACTGTATAAAGGAGGAATTAATTTAATCAACATGAAATTCTGTAGGTGCTTCATCAAGAAGAGCAGTTAACAGAGTAAAAAGACATTTCTGGAGTGGAAGACACAAGATTTCATTATGAGAGTAAACATAATCAGGCCAAAGTGCAATTAAAAGAACATTAATTATAATTGGAAACACAGAAAGCAAGAATTACAAGATTTTCAAAAAGCAGTGAAACAAACTTATACTATCTATTTAAAGAAAGACTTCCTAAATATAGAGTTTAAATTAAAGTACTAATAATGACTACTTGCAGGCATGCCTAAAGCAAGCACAGGATCTTGAAACTGAACCTTAAGAATATTCTTCTTGTTGATTTTAGCAGTTCCAAAGAATTTTACTGTCCTTGTCAGTAGTTCTTGGATCACCTTCTCTATGTGTAAGTCGGTGATCTTTATGAATTGGTACCACAAATAAAACATAGTTTTGCAGATGTATAGAGATTCAAAAAGCACAGGGAGCTTCAAAAATGTGAAGAAAATAAAACCCTAGTGTCCCTCCCTGGGGATGCCTCTAGCTTCAGGAACATACCTCATGGAGAGGAAATGAATCCACCAAAGAATTGGTCCCTCCTAGCCAGGGACTACTTTCCCAGTATTTTAGGAAAATTTAGAAAAGTGAGACTGGCAATCAGCAAGTTCATCAACCACTTAATGGTGAAAGGGAGATAAGCAATTAAAAAAAAGGCAAATCCCCTCAGAGGTGTTGAAATCCTTTAGGAGATTAATTCATTTGATATGTCAATGAATCTCCTATCCCAGCTGATGGACTTAAGACTTGGACTTAGTGTTTGAGGGCTGAGAAATACTGCACACAGATTATGCTGAGATGATACCGTTCAGTCTCCTGGGTAGCAGAGTAAAGATTTAAGTCAGTATTATTTGATATAAATGAGACAAAGCTCAGGTGTTTGTACCTTTTCTGTGCCAGCAGCAAGAGCTATACCTGGATCTACTTGTTTTGTTGTTTCCTGAAGAAATCTCTTAGGTTATGACATATTTCCTTGTTTATAAAATAAAACAGATTTCTACTAGAAGATTAAAAGACACTGAATGTTAGTCATAAAGCTTGTGCTGCTCTACTCCTAAGAAATTAAAAATAATGTTACCAGATGTTCTGTGTGGTCCCTTGTGCTGAAGCTGGGGAAACTTATGTTTACATTTCATTTACTGTGAGAAGTAAGATGCAGAGAAGACATTGTTATTTACAAGTATGAAGAGGCACTCTGAAAAGCTCTGCTACTCCACTGCCCTCTAAAGTTGAGGGCAACAAAATTTCTCAGGTTTTAGCCAGGTTTCCTTAGAGTATAAAGCTGTCTTATTCTATCAGTGTATCTTCACCTTCCAATCCTTCCTAGTAGCTTCTGAATTAATTATCCAATCCTATCAAATATTACAAGGATCTAGAAATCTCAAAAGTATTGTTTCTACAAATATTGTGAAAAATCTATTGTTAGCACAGAGAAACACAAATAAAAGCTTCTGCATCCTCCCCAGGGGGAAAACCCCAACACTTTGGTATTGAATTCACTAATTATCTGTCCCATTCTGTTTCTGAGCTGAAAATATCAACCTTACAGTTTGCACAAGCTCATCTAAAGATCAATTTGGTTCAAGCTTAAGTCTTATGAAAATCTGCATTGTTTTGTGTACCTGTGCAAACGTTGTTCACCATTTTCTCCAGTTTTCTGACTTATTTCCATTCAATTGCAAGATTTGAATTTTGCTTTGAAGCACATTTATCAAATATTTGTGAGGCATCTCATACATGGTGGGAAAATTTGAAATGGATTAAGAATAGACAATTTATCATTTTTTTATAAACACGAGTGACTGTGGTTTATTGTCAGGATAGGGCACTTCTCTAAAAATATTTTTTTTCTTCACCCTAAAAGAAACAAAGGACATTTATTTTGTTTTGATGTAATCTAAGAAACAAATCAAGATGGCAACTAGCACAGCACTAAAATATTCTTTCCTTCTATATCAGCAGAAAGATCAAATTATTCCATAAAAATTAAAGAAATTGCAGTGGAATTGACAAGCACAGGACAATATTCACCTTGAGTAAATTTAGACACCCAAACTTAATTTTTGAATTAAAAAGCAAATCTGATGAGATCACCACAAAGTGAAAGAAGACAGACAGGTTCTCCTAGAAGGTGATTCAGGGCAAGACACCATTAACAACACAGAAAACCTCAGGGAATTCACCTTCTAACTAGTATCACAACTTCAACTTCTAAATGTGCAGTTGGAAGTTTAATCAAATGTGGAGATCTGAAATCCATTTTCATCTTATTCCCATGATTATCTGTAACCCTATAGGCAGGCTCAAGACTTATTATAGTAATATTTAATTACAGCCCTTCCACAAAAAAATAAACTTGCAAGGACAGGGACAGTGAAAAAACAGTATGAATTTTCACCTGTACCCTATGCAAAACGAAGCTGGGACTTGTGTAGAATTTGGAAAGCCTTCTAGCTTTATCACAACTGGAAAACAGGAAATAAGAAGCTGGTGGAGTGGCAGGCTCGCTTGCCTAGAATTGATTTGCACAAATAAAGGATAGTGAGGAATAAATAAACTGAAAACAACACAAAAGATAACAATTATATGAAGATAAGACAGTGGTAAGTGTGAGTATTCTTCTGGTTTAAGATGAGCATAATTTTCTAAAGCAGCACTATACAGTAAAAACCATGAGTTATTTAGACATTTCTGTAGGATTTTAAACATTCTGATGAATCATTTATAATTAGCTATGATTAAAAAGTCACTGACAAATAGATAACCCCAACGAAATACATGGTACAAAGTGCTTCCTCAACTCACATTATCTTTCTTTTTTGTGTGTTAAAAAGTAAAAAAGATTTTACTATAATTACAGCCCCATACCAATGATTCATAAGGAGATATTATATTTGGAGTGCCTACTGATAGCCATCCATATTGGCTAGTAAAAGGAATTAAATGTTTCATGTTCATTTGAAATTTCAGCTTAATGCCAAAAATGTTTTGGTTTTTTTACAGATCAAAAAGGGACAAAAGTGAAAAGACTTCCAGAAATAAATGCTATGTAATAGAAAAATATCAACCATATGTGCATTTCAGATTTGTAGATCAAGTTACAAGGTTGGCAATCAGATTTCTACTCCCTAAATATTCTGAGAGCTCTAAATATAATCTTCTTCTGTTCTTCTCCCCCCGCCACTTCCTTCCCAAACTGTTGTGTAGCACTTCTATGTGCACTAAAGGGACCTGTCTCGTACAACTCGGATTTGTTTTGTGAGTAAGGTTATTCCTTGGGTACTGTCCTGTACCATTGTAAAGCAAAGGGTAGAGGCATAGGCTCTTTTCTGGACTTGATACATATTGAAGCAGTCTCAGGCTCTTGAAGTTTTCATTACAATTTGTGATAAATCAAGTAGATACATAAGGACAATTTCTCTGCTCATTTCCAGCATGGTAACTGTGTGAATTCCTGCACTTTCTTTATGCCCATCTGCCTTTCTGCCTATCCTATCTCTTCCACTAACTTTTTGTCCATATAGCCTTTTCCAAAAAGTTTCAAGGAGAGATGAAGATCTCAGAGAGAGTAAATTAATAAAATTCTCATTAAAACTTGTCACTGAGTGAAAGAGCTCTCTATTGTTAGGGTTTTCCACATGACAAAGTTTAAAATATTAACTGGAGGAATCACTGTGGTCTTGGGCATATAAGGACGACCTAATATATTCCTGAAGAAGTGAGATTTTAGGGATCTGCAAGGCAGCTGGTGCCAAGAAGTGTAATGATGTGGGAAATATGGCAGAATAAATCTATAAATAATCCTTCTTCTTCAGTTCCACTACTCATGGGACACCTAATTTTTTTTTATTTGTACTTGTCCATGCTTAACAGCCAACATTTGTCTCCAGATCACAATACTGGGGTTCAAAGGCAGAAACCCAAACTGTTCACAAGCTTGGGTTTTATGACCAGAAATATCTTACTGTGATCATCTATCTGGACTACCAAGTTAATGCAGAGTTCAGGATTTTTCTAATTTCTTTAGCAGGTGAGCTGAACAAGAATATTTAATTGTGATCTAAAGTAGCAGAGAATCTAGCACTCATTGCTTAAATTATTCCAATTTAATAATATGACAGAATGTAATATTTCTTACTGCTAAAACTATGCTTACATTTTTAGTTTGTCAGCTCTGTTTTTATCCATCAGATCTCCCAAAAGGCATTTACTTTTATGTGTTGAATTACCACATTACAGGGTAAAAATATTAATTCTTTCTTTCTAAAAGAGATCAGAGTATTTCAATATATTCTTTTAATACAAAGTAAGGTTTCAACAACATGTCATTAGTTTTCAAATTCTTTTAAATTTTCTTAGCAGTTTTTAAATGCTGAGCTTTGGCTGGACATGGTATCCTGGTACCTGTTTGAGTGACGTGGTAATAAACCACCTATTTGAAATTATTGAAATGAAAAATGCAATTTTACTAGCATTAATTCACCCTGAGCTGCTTATTGTGTTACTTTAATTTCAATTCATATGTCATGTAAACAAATATGTTGTATTCTCAGCAGCCTCAGTGTAGATTCCCTGTTAAGGATATATTAAAACAATTTCAAAATTCCTTGCAGTTATTCTGGATAAAAATGTTACTTTTTGAAAAGAGCTGAAAACTGATTTTATGAAGATGGCATAGTGACAGCTTACTAAAAAGTTCAGCCTTGAATCATCTATAATAATAGCTTTTTCTTGGTTTACAAGATGGATAGATTATAGAACGAGGCAAGCTATGAATTCCTTACAATAGTAATAAGAATTCTTATCTGCTGTTCTGAAAGGAGAATTGCCAAGAGTTTTTAACATAACAAACAACCAATAATGTTTCTGACAGAAGGAAGAGTTACAGAGATAACATAAATATCTGCATTCTCGCCAGTAAATCCAAACCCCTACCTGAAGGAAGATATCACCCAAGACATACAAGCTCACAGGTGACAGAACAGGACACGAAAATCAGGTGCAGAATTTCACAGCATCCCTGTGTCAAAGCAAGACCACGGCAGAGGAGCTTCTTTTAAGCCATCATGAACCATCTGGAGAGACCTTCTCAGAGTCCACTCACAAATTTTGAAGTCCATCAATACTGGCATAGGTTACCCTTTGCAAGCAACAGATGTGTCTTCAAAATGTATGCCTTAGCTTTAGCAAGTGGAGATTTTTCTTTTCCCGAGTGCTATTTTTTTTCTATATTTCCTACTACATAAAAAATTATTTCATCCTAATATTTTTCCTTGATTATTTTTTCCATTTCTGTGCTATAAATTCTGTAATTTCTATTGAGAGAAGTTCTTCTGTTATCAAATTGGCATCAGTTTATAAAACTGCTATAAAAATGAAATCTAAAATAAATTAATTATTTGCCCACTGCCGAAATCTAATAGAAAGCAAGCTACTCCACAACACTGCATTTTAATAAATTTATTGAGAATTCATCATTTTAATGTTAAACTGAAATGAATTACTACATGAAATCCTGGCTGCTTAGAATAACAATGACTATAAAACAACAAAGGAGATATTACAGTTTTTACATTTTGCATGAAAATGGGCTTAAAACAATACAGGGAGAAAGGACAATTTTGCTACAAAAAATCAAACCCTTCCATGATTGTGCATACACTATTCTCACAGAAGTCAAGGATGTAATCTTGACCCAAGAATGTCAACAGGAAGTCAGAGGATTAATTAACCAGGAAAACAAAAGCAAATTCTTATAAGAAGAAAATTCCAGAGACACAAGTGTTAAGGATACTACTTAGGACATTTACATAATTAACATCTTATCTAGAAAATACACAACATTCTTGTTACAGAAATTAGAATCTTAACCACCATTTTGTAACATTTACCTAAAGTTTATTTTAAGAGAAGCTTTGTTTTTAACAATCATCTTAAATCCTAGTAAACTGAAGAATTAATTAGCAAGCACGGAGGATCAGCAAACTAATGCTTTAGTCTGTTAAACCATCTGCTCAGGAGCACCCTGTTCAAATCTTGGCATTAGGAGAGGATGGATGAATACTTTTGTCTCTTGCACTTAGTCACAACTTGCCATTCTTTGCTTGTGCACATTTTTTTCCCTTCAGCTCATGGTAAATAAAGTTATAAAGAGGTCAGTAATTGATCAGATTTCTGTTATCATGAAGTTTTGCATAACAGATTGCCAACAAATTTGGATGAAAAACCTTACTGTAGCCATCCATCCCTCTTATTTCATATCAGATTCCTGTATTCAGTAGGTATGTAGGAAGGGAGAGATTCTGCATTATCTTTTGTTTTCTTTGCCTAATACAAAGCAGGCCTATATCCAGTTAAACCAGGCAAAATAGTGTAAAGTAAGTGAAGTCTTCAAGGCAATCTGTCCTTCATTTCTGAAGACTATTAATGAATGCTCCATTAATATTTTAATACCTCATTCTTTTTCATTATTAACAAGAACATACTTATCAGATCTGTGGAGGTCCTTGTTATTGCAACCCCAATCTGTCTTCATTTTCTAAACTTTTGTGCTAATTCTTTGATTTCATGTCACAGCTTTGTTTCCAGAAAGCACAGGTACATTCTGACACATAATGGAGCAAGGGTGGTGTTTGGGAATGAGGGTAGCCAACAGTCTAGTCTAATGCAATACTTTTTTGTTGACACTGAAGCTATTTCCTTGTACATCAGCCACTCTTTTACAGATTGAAAAGATGGAGGGCTGTCAGCTGCAAAGGAGGTGATTGATACAGTAGGGAAGCCGTCCAGCAAATCACACTGTGAAGCCTGCATGGTAGCAAGGGGCAGAGAAAGGTGCTCCAAGGAGCACACTAAAAGAGGAAGGGGCTCTGCACCACACTAATCAATTTGCCAAAGACAGAGCAATGTTCCAAATAAAGGCAAAGATCTGGACTAAACCCAGAAATAGATGGCTTCCTCTCCATCAACAACCAGCTTACTCCTCAACTGTTTCTTCCTGGCTCTTTGGGCAGACTTGCTGCTGTGATCCTCTCAGGGCCACATGGGGAAAATGGTCCTAGTCACAAAAGCCCTGAAGAGGAGACATTTGTTTAAAATTCTGTTCCTCTGTCCATTAAGCTTTGTGCTCCTTGATTTTGTTCATGCATTACAGACTTGATCCCCCTAACTAGCTTCAACTGGCATTTTCTCATTGACTTCAATTAAGTGAGACCAGGACACAGATAAGGTTCTATGTGAGAAATCACTGCATGGTAGTAATTGCAGAATTTTATTCAAAGACATATTTTATCTGTGTTGATGAAATTAAAATAGGATAGGAAAGAGGGAAGAAAAAGCTCAGGCGGAAGGGCTGGCATTTTAATTTTTCCAAGTTGCTTCTGTAGTAGATTGACCTCCCTCAGATAAATCTGTGCACCATGGAAACTATTTTCTCACTGAGAAAAAATTTCCAAGTTCGGCTGAATGCTTATACATCAAGTTAAGCGTATAGCTAAACTGTGCAACTGTGTAATCTTACTGCCCTCTTCCCATCCTTCTCTCCTGTTGTTTGTTATCCTTACTGTCATATCTGGTTCCAAAACAGGTTAGGGTCACCGGGCTAGGGCATGTGCCTTTCACACTGTTTGTAGACCTCCCGTGCATGGGAGTATGGGAAAGAAGGGAAAGGAAAACACTTTTTAAAATCTTAAGAGGATAAATAATAAAGCGACAATATCATTCTGTAAAATAAATCCAATCAACTGATAGTTACACAGTCTAATATCCAGTCTCTACTGTGTTCAGCATAATTATAGTACTGCTCAACCACACATAGGTGGACAGAATGATTTTTTTGTTGCTATCTTGCTTTACTGTGTATTCACAGCCTAAAACCTGCAGGTCTAAATTAATAATACTAGTATGAGTATACTGTTAATAATCCTAATAGGAGTATATGTCTACATGAGTTCATAAGGGCTTAACTTCTCTAAGCACTGATGAACTGTGACCATCTGAGCAATGGAGAACTTGTGTCCAGAAAATTTTGTGTAGGAGCCAGACAACAACAGGAGTCAGCAGAGCTATCCACTGAGGTTGGAGCAGAAGCAGTTTCATAGAACTGGTGACTTGTGTAGCAAAACAGCATGCAGACACAAAATCCAGAGCCCAGGTTGAGGGCTTTTTCTCACTTGTTTTTATATTAAAAAGAAGTAAATTGTTCTCTAATTTTTTAACCTAAACATGTCGCAAGTGTCTGGGGATGGGGACATGGAGTGGTATATTGACCTCTGAGGCAGCTGCAGAAGCAGAAATAACAAAAAAAAAAAAAAAAAAAGACGCCAAGGGACTACAGATGAAGAAGCAAGAGATTAAAGCAATAAAGTTACTTAGAAGTGAATGCAACAGAAAGGAAAACGATATGAACTGTAAAATTCAACTGACCACAAGTTCTGTTTTCCTTCCACTGCCTACATTTTTCCTACATGTCTTATCTGAATTCTGCAGCTTTACCATGAGTTTTTTCTTGTTTTTAGAAATCCAGTTGTCATGAGATGACTGCAATGGAGATGGCAGTGGTTGAAGTCCTGAAGTGTCTGTGTGCACACGGCAGTACAGAGAATGCAGAGTCAGAGCTGAACAGATTCACCCCCTGTAGTAGCTGAACTTAAACTCACTAATAGGAGCGTTTCAGGTTTTTAAGAGCTACACACATAAGTGAAAAATAAGTCACAACTTTTACAGGCAACACCTTAACTTCACTATAAAGAAAAGCATGACATATATTTTAAGCACAATTTTACATAGAGCAAACTTCATTGCTCTCCTGTCAGTTTCCACTGACATTTGTGTGCTTTTCAAACAATAACAAGGCAGACAGCGATAGGGAGTTTAACACTAGAGATTGTCATCTGACCCGTTGCCCTTTTTTATTCTTCTTTTTTTTTTTTTTTCCTAATGAATCTTCTACACTTTAAGTTGTTTCATTTGTCTTGATTTGATTTTTTGAATTTTGTTTTGTTTTGTTTTTCTTTATGCATTCTTAGATGGAAGCAAGCTTATTAGCTGACATGAGAAACAAGGAACGAAATTAAACTGAGGGCGATGTTACCCGTAGAGGCAGAGAGAACTGATTCTGCAGGCAGAATCTTCTCTCCTATTTAACTATTTGTTTTCAAGATGTAAATCTCTGTAATCTTAGGTCCTATCACTCTGCTAGTGATAATAGTTAACATGAACATGTTAAGTGAAACAAGTTTCCCTTTTTTGCTTTGGAATGGACAGGTTTATACTGAGATTATCTGCAGGTTTTCCCTTTGGTTTCTGTGGAAATAATGATTACAAGTTTATCATATAAAAGTTTATGAAGCTTCTTGATGGTGCCAGATAGATGACAATGAATGGGTTTTGTTTGTTTGGTTTCATGTCTCTAATTGGAACATGTAACATCAGAGGCTCCCATTTTTTCCTGAAATTATATGCAGCCCTATTCTCCTTCTCACGTGAACTGCAATACTTTCTTCATTAGCATATGCTGTTAATATGTTCATTAAATTCATGTCACATTGTAATTAATCTGAAAATTATGTCATTTCTGCAGAACCTACAACCTCATTATGTTCACAGTATGTACATCACAGCCATTTTATTTCTGAAAGAGGTGTACCTCTGTTTGGTTATTAATCAAGGGGTCATTTCTGCCCAATTTACAGTGATTAACTCTTTACAAGAAATCATTTTGAATCCTTGAAGTATGATACCAAGGAATAAAATTATTATATGTTCTATAGAGAAAAAAATCATTGCATAGTAGCACTTATTTATATAGTAAATTTAATAATCCATATAAAAATATACATCTATATGCATCCATATAAATCCATATAAAAAAGATACAGCACACTGAGGTCAATATATAAGGCTGAGCAGGATCAAAAACTTAGGAGTAGCTAGAAACTATAAATTTCAAAAATAGAGTGCTGATATTTGATTTATAAGGAGCAAGATAGTGAATCTGATTTCAAAGTCACACTGAATAAAAATTTTTTTACCTGTGAATAGTTGTCTGTATCACATAGATAGAACAAAATTTTACTAATCAGGTGTTGCTGAAAAATGCCTGTTTAAGCTCCAGATCAACATGACTGATTTCAATCCACAGTTTCATTTTCAACAATTAGTAACAAAATAAAAGTATAGAAGACTATCTCTCCTTGTAGGTAAATGTTATCTAATATGGTTTTTTTCTTAGCATGGTGAAAGGGGTTTTTTTCTTTAAAAAATATATAAATGTGCTTTTAGGTTTGATTTTTTCAAGGTGATTTGCACCAAGTGTTTATTTATAAATGTAAGCAAACTTACTGTCATCATAAGGGTAGTATTTCATAGCTGGCTTTTGAAGATTGGGAGACATCAGTTAAGGTGACCAACCATACACACATACTTTATTAATAAGAAATTTGCAGCTGTGAGTGGCAGGGATTAACATAGAGCAGGAATAACATGAGTGATACCAAATACCAGGACTTTCTGTGGGCCTGGATTTCACACTCAGGGTTTGGCACCTGAGCAGTTGATTGGCAGTCTGTCAGCTACTGCCCATGCAGATCTCATCCTGCCTTGGGTTCTGAGCCCTTCGGAGGAATTGCAGCAAACAGAAGGCACGTTCCAAGAACTACACCTTCCGTTCTTCAGGAGCAGCATAGTAGCAATGATCAAAGGAGGCATTAGTGAATAAACACATTTTAATAATTGATACTATGGTTCTCTGTGAATATTGATGGTTAATAAGATACTCACTTTACTAAAGTGTTTCTGAGAAAGAGGAAGACCGAACAGTAAATTCTGGGAAAGGAAGTAATGCTTGGCACAATCCTTTTTAACTTATTTTTCAAAAAGATGCATTAATCAAATACAGTATAAATTTTAGTTTTCTTCAGAGTTAGGGGGACAGAGAGCTTAGGTTGTAGCCTGCTAGCAAAAACAGCATAGCAAACAAACTTCATAGTTCTAAGAGGAAACTCAGCATATTTATGAATGGGATTATTGGTGTGGTTGCTTGCCGCAGCAGGGAAAGGATTCAGTGCCCCCGGAGGCATATTTCCAGTCCTGTGCCAACTCATATGATTATTTAGATTCTCAAAAAATCTCTCTGAAGCCCTGTAGTGGTACAGAGAATAGGAAGTCTGATAATTCAAAGTGTTGTAGAAGATGGGATATGAGAAGAAGGAAAACTTAGAAATTAAAGTTGAAGTTCATGCTAGAGAAACATATTTTGGTTTGTTTTTTCTAATGTGATTTTGATGAACGTGCACTTTTTGCAAAAAAATCTGCACTGATGAAAGAGAGCAAATAGCTGCATTTCAAGCAATCCAAAACATCTATTTCTCCTCTGCAGTAACATGTTCTGACACAGGTCAGTGTGAACTGCGTGTATGAACAGATGAAAGAAAATTAATTAATTTATGTGTATTGCTGCAACCATAAACGATAGAAGACATCTTTATGTGCACTAAACTCCTGCAAGTACCCACACAGAGCCGCTAGCCGTGGAACAAAGCATCGAGGGCACCGTAGCCGTGAACCCCAGGCAGTAGCAATGAACCTCAGGCAGGGCTCAGAGTGGCAGGACCAGGCTCGGCGGCGGCGGCTGCGGCAGGGCGCACCAGGCCGGGCATCCCCGGCCTGCGCAGCCCAGGGGCGGCTCCGCCGAGCCGGGAGAGCTCCGCACCCCGCAGCGCGGCCGCTCCGACAGCGCCGGTGGCACCGGGAAGAGCCAGAGGCTCGGGAGCGCCGGTGTACGCTTTCTCTAGGTGTTTGTTTACCGCCGGCATAAGGCGAAGCCTGCAGACAATTTAGCAGCACTGAGGCTGGCGCATCCACTAAATACTTCAACGAGGGATGAATTACGGCTTCCTGCGGCGTAACTGGTAGTTCTATTCCCGGAGGAGTTTGCAGAGCCAAGTGGACCGCTCCGGGTACCAGGGCAAGCTCGGGGCGGGGGGCTGTGTAACCGCAGAGTGCGAGAACAAAGGGAGCTAATCCCGGGACACGCACACGGGGCTGGCGAGGGGCCGTGATGCCGAGAGCAGAGACCCGGGCGCGGCGCGCCGCAGCGCCGGCATATGCCGCTGCCTGCATCCATCCATCCATCCTCCCGCTCCCACCCGCGGCCCGGCGGCGGGACGGGACACGCCGCTCCGCTCCGCTCGGCTCCCGCCCCTGCCTGCCAGCCGGGCGGGCGGGCTGCCTCTCCTCCCCCGTCCTCCCTCCTCCTCCCTGCGCCGCTCCCTCCTCCTCCTCCTCCGTGCCTGCCGCCGCCCCCCCACCCTCACCTCAGCCGCCCCCCTCTGTCTGGCTCCCCCCGCGCTGTCTGGCGGCCCCCCCGTCCCCGCCGCGCTTCTCGCGAGAGCCGGGGATGCCGCCGCCGCCGCCGCCACCGCCGCGGAGGGGGAGACACTCGGGGGGAGCCGGTGACGTCGGGAGTTTTCCTGAAAGTCAATAACGAGCCCGGCGGAGGCGGCGGGAGGAGCCGAGAGCGGGGCCCAGGCGGCTCCGGGGTGAGTGCGCCGGGGGGGAGCCGCCGCCGCCGCCGCCGCCCTCCTGACCCCGCGCATCGATGTTGCGGCCGCGCTGCCCGCCCGGACGCCTCCCTGCGTAGCGGGGCGCGCAGCTCCATGTAGCCGCCGCCGCCAGCGCCCTGGGGCCGGAGCCGCCTCCTCCCGCCCCCGCGGAGACACCGGCCGCCAGGGACCGCCGAGCCCGGCGGGGGGACAGGGGAGGAGGCAGCGGCGCCCTCCCTCCCCTTCTCCCCCCGAAGCCGCCGCCGCCCTCGGGCTCCGCAGCAGCGCCCGCGGCGCCGCCGCCTCTGCAGGTACGGGGCGGGAGGGGCCGGGCGGCGGCGGGAGCGTTCGGGCGGCGGCGGGGGCGCTCGGGGAGGGGATGCGGGGCGGCGGCGCGCCGGGCCTGGGGTGGCGGGGAGCGCGGGGCGGGGGCGCCCGTGGCCTAGCGCCGGCGGCGGGGCGGGAGCGAGGCGGAGGGGCGGGGGTCGCCCCGCCGGGGTGCGGGGCTGGGGTGGGGAAGGGCGGGGCGGGGGCGTTTCGGCGGGGAGAGTTATGTAACGGGGGAGGGGGGGCGGCAGGGGCAGGGCAGGGCGTGCGCCCCGGGGGCGCTGGATGCGCGGGGCCGGCGGTTCCCACGCGGCGGCGGCCGCCTCTCCCCGCCTCCCCTCCCCGCGTCCGTGCGGCCGATGCCGGGACCAGCGCGGGGTTTTATCCGCTGGGAACTTGTGTGCGTCAGCGTGCCCGGGTGTGCGCGCGTGTGTGCCCGCGCAGCCCCCGCACCACGAATAGCTCCGCGCCCCGCGGGCCGCCCCGCCGGCGGCAGCGCCTCGCACAAGCCATGGGGATGGTGATGATGCTGCCGCCGCCGGCTCTGGCTGCAAGTAAACAAACCGGCCCCCCCGCCCGCCCCGGCCATCATGGAGGCCGCGGCCCACATGCAAAAGTTGATGCGCAGCCGGCTGCCCCGGGTGACCGGCGGCGGGGTCTGCCCGGGCCCGGTCCCGGCAGGTGCCGCCGCGGGGCGGGGCGGGGCGGGGCGGGCGGAACCCCCCGAGCCCGTCCCGGTGCGAGCGGAGGGGCTCTGCCTGCAGGGGGTCAGCGCGGCGCCCCTCGGCAGCGCGAGCGCAGCGCTATATATTGTAGTTTAAATGCAAATGATCGTGATGTAACGAGCACTACCGGGCTTATAGGCTGCGGGGTTGCTTTGTATGGGCACCGCTTCTTAGTTTACTTCTGGATGGGAGTCCAAGAGGAGTGAAATAGACAGGACTGTTTCACGTTCTCACATGATACGTTGATTAAATGTTAAAAAAAGGAGAAATCTTATTTTCCTGCTGGTGGAAAGGATAAACAGTTTAATCTCTCTTGACCTTTATTCTAGTTTTGCTTTTTTCTTTGATGTAGTTATTAGTTGAATGGTTCCTTGTATATATCTACATCATCTCATAAATTTTATGGAAACGTGTCCCAGTTTCTGTTAAAGGGTTTTATTACAAAAAATATGATGTGCCTGATACCTGCACTGCCAACTTTTTTCAGTACTGAAGAAACATAGAGCAGTCTCTTCTGCTAATGTTTGTTTATATCTTGCTAAAACTTTGCTAAACATGGTTCCATGCATTTTGCGCATAGAGGGCTTTACATCTCAAGGCAAGAAGCATGCAGATAAGTAGACCTTAACTTATGACAAGTAACATTTTAAACATGATCTCCTGTTTCTGCCAGTTGATCTATAAGCAAGGTCTGGTTGTTTACAGAAGTATGGAAAGAGAGTACATGAGGTAGAGAAGGAAGTTTATTTTGGCTTTTAAAGTAAGTTTCCCACTTAAGTTTGTAAGGCTATTTCGTTTTGGTGTTTTGATTTTTATTTTGGTAGGAGCCTGTAAGTGAACCCCAATATCTTTAATTGGATTGGATTACTAATTGTAGTCCATGCGGATATATTTTGGTTGGATGCAGCCAGTAAGTCAAGTTCAAATAAGGGCCAAAGAAAAACTTCAGAGATAAGATGTCTCTGTTTCCTAGAAGGCTATGTGTATTGTTTGAATAACTCTTTTTTTTAGTCTGATGTGAGTGCATGGTGTGTGTGTAAACACAGATAATATTAGCAAGACTGTGCTGTTTTGGACAGTTTATTCTGTGCTGCATTGCTCTAACTAGGTTTGAATGAATTCAGTAATCTCCTTAGTTTCATAAATAGGTTCACAGGTAGTATTTCAGTGTTCTACTCCCTCATTTGTTCTGCATTTTGGGGGCACATTATGTGTTTTTGAGCAAAATGTCGCTATTGTAGGGGAAGTAGGTGAGAATTTGGACAGGTACTAGTTTTAACTTTGCTCCAGTTGAAGTAGATACAGTTATAAGGATTGGGAAGCATTGTTATGTACTAGAAATTGTTGACTGTTTGACATTGGAGCAAATGCTTTGTGAAAGGGAAAACACTCTGATGTGTTTTTTTAAGTTTGACTCAAAACCACTTACTAGGACTTTGCAGTTGTTTGTAATCCAAACTTCTGTTTGCAAGACACTGACCAGAAACCGTATCTGGACTTCCTACTGCATTTTGCAACAGCATATATCTGAAGTTTCTATTATAACAAAAAGATCCTTCAGACTCCTTGGAATTTGCCTAACACCCAGTGATTGTGCGTCCTTTCACTTTCTGGGTGCACGTTTTCCCACTTTAAAGAGACCTACTGAATAGTAAATTCTTTGCCCAAGAAGTATTATTTGCTAAATAACTTCAAAGTACTCAATTGTTTTGGAAATTATGACCCATTGCTGAAGTGAACTGTGCTAAAATGCATTTGAAGTTTCCGTGCTGTTCTGAGAATGAAGATGATACAGTTTCTTATAACTGTGTGCTTACAGTTTCACTTTGTGCTGTTGGTGCAGCAGGTGATGTGGACTTGGCAACATGGTAGCCTAGCTTTCCTTCAGTTTTGAAACAGAAACCTGACATTCTTTGGCAGCTTTCAAGGCTTGGGCATGCTGCTTCTTTAGTCCACACTGGAGAGTGAAGGAGCGTGGACATACACTGACTGAAAACTTCATGTGCCATGCTTCCATTTTGACATGGATAATGCATAAATGAATTGATTTCCTGAAAGTAAACAATTGTGTGAAATTGTGTGAAAGTGACACACCATGCTATAACTACATGTTTTATATATAACAAAAGTCTTCTGTTCGCTTATTTCCAACGAATAAAATAAACATTCTGTTCAAAATGTGCTATACTCCTCTTGTGAGCTACAGTAGCAATTCAAAAAGAGGGAATAGTTAAATGTGATCATTTATGAGATTTGTTTAAGTTAAAAGGTTGCTTAAATTTCCAGTATTTGTATGAACTTTACAACCCAGTTCTTTTTGAAGTACTGTCTTAAATAAGGAAAGATTGCCAACCTAAGTGCCCTTTCAAATTATTCTAGGATATTAGATGAATTTGTGCTATCTCAGATTGTCATTCTGTTAAGGATAGGCCCAGTAAGGATAGCATGGAAGAGGCAGGGGGTGCTTTCTAGCACAACGTGTAGCTCAGGAAGTTTTGCATTGCTTGTGAGGAAAGGTGTGGTTTTGGTGAGAAGCTTGCTTGCCGACCAACGTGTTTTCTCTTTGCTGTACGGAAGAGACTTCCCCAGGATCGCAGGGTCTTCTTGGTAAATAAATGTGTTGCACAAGTTACTCTTCTTGGCAACAAGTTGTTGTGGTATAGAAAAGATTACTTTCTAAAGATAAGTTACACAATAGCTGGAAAAGCTGATTCAAGCTGTTTAAAAATTAATGTTAAAGACTGAGAAACAACAACAAAAAACCCCAAAACAAACACCAAAAGCCCCCCAAAATCCCAACCCGACCCAAAACCTACCAGCAGATACTAAAACATTGAATGTGAAAGTTAACTTTTTGGGGTTTTTTTTCTTAGCATAGAAAAATTAATCTTTAAAGTTTTGGTTTATACATTTATCTTGCGTGGTTGTATGAACAACATTCTGGACTCCCTGTAAGAGTTTATAAGTGAAACTTATTTAGGCAAATCACTAGTATGTCCTAATAGAAAAACTGCAAAAAAAAAAAAAAAAAAAATCCAAGAGTATACAAGGTGATTATTTGGTGTTTTATCCTTGTTCCATGACTCTAGATCAATAAGTATGGGTATTTATGATTCATGCCAAGGATTTAAAATAGATTGTTTTTTCCTTTATTATTTAAAGATGTTGTTCAGGTGTAGTAGGAAGATATAGCAAAGTTAATACTTCCAAAATATCCCCCAAGATTTAATTACATTAAACATTACAGTCAAGGAGAGTAAGCATATTTGGCTTTTGTAGGTGAAGGTGCTTACTTTTACTCAATTTAAATGGTTCTTTGATTTTTGATACTGTTTGTGTCAACACTTATTATGCTTAGGATAAATAATGTATGTTGAAGCCATCTTGACCAATCTTCTTCTTCCACATATCTCTATGTGAGTGTCTGAGTGTGAGTCATACTAATCAAAAATAGCAATAAGAACACATTGTTGCCCTGTGATTTTTTTTGTCTGTAATATCCTGACTAAATTAACAGTAGTGATTTTAAAATTCTCTTTAAGAATGCAACTGGGACCTCAATATTTTGTGTGCATGTCAGAATGATTTGACAGCATGGTTTGCCAAACTTCCCTGCATTGTCCATGTGACAAAGTTGTTTGGATACCTCCTATGGCAGGAGCAGACCCTGCTTTAGCTTTAGATCAATGAAGATCTCACCACTGCCTTTTTGTAGGTGTGGAATGTCAGTGCCCCACAGTCAACAGCTTCTTATACAGCTGGTTTGACACCACAGAATTAATGCAGTGGTTCTTGGTTGAGTCTCAGCAGTCCTGCAGAAAGTTTCTACCAACACACATTTATTTTTTCCTCTAAGTATTCATTGTGTTTTTTGAGATATGTAATTGTTGCAGCTTGCCTCATGAGATTTTTTTGAAATTATTATATCCTTCTCTAAATGTGTTGATACACTTGAGACAGAGAATTAAGGTTGTACATGTGAGTTTCATGTAACATTTTCTTGTACCATTTGCCAAAGACCTTCACCTAGTGAGCTCTGCATCTGTGTGTAAGTTAGGGTTGTAGAGAGCTCCTTCTGTCCTTTGGAAATCCAGGTCTCAGGTTGATGAGAATAATGCATTTTGAGTGTGAACAGGCAGATCCAAAGGTTTTAGGTTAGAAGTTGATTATGTTCCAGTCATGTTGCAGTGTCAGGATTTGACAGTAGGTTCAGCAGTGTTTGGTTGCTCTGTAGAAAGGAATCACAGAGTTCATTCCTGTTACAAGACAATTCAGAATTTGATTTGTTCAATGTAGACATAATAAATATGTACTATGTAAAAGTTTTAAAGAAAGCTATTTGTATATATGTCACTGAACTTTTCTCATCTTTTATATTAATAGTTTGAGAACCTCTTTTTTTTCTCAGTACTTTCTTGTTACTCATGAGGAGTTGGTGTATTTCTGGTTTTTATTCAGTGCTGCACTTGGTCTTTTATGCACAATACAGAGTTGTGCTGCAGAAAAGTTACCATCACAGAAATAATTTAATATGTGAGTTTAAAGGAACTTTGATTTGTACTTCTTGAGAGGTATCTTTTAAAATCTTTGCTAGAATGACTAGGAATTTCCAGATTCTTTGAAGTTTTGAAAATTAGGTTAGTTTTTTTTTTTTCCTGAGTCTGCTAGACGTAGAAAAGTAATTTTAGTTTGTTTTAAAAATATGGAAGTTCTGTTTATTTTTTCTTCATTGTTTGAGTATTTTCTAAACTATATTTTTAAAGAGTAAAGGAACTTTGTCTCTAAAAGGCAAGGATTAGTATTCCTACATTAATCCATGGCAAATGAGACTTATTACATGTGTTTTGAAGGGTTGAGTGAAATAACATTATCATAGTTGTGATACTCAGCCTAGCTGATATGACTTTTTCTGAGTCTCAAAACTTTCCCAAGATCATTGTCTCAGTAAAATTTTTTTTATGCATAATTTTTGCCCTCCCTTCATCTTTTCTACTTGAAATACATTCTTTGGTTACATTTCAGACATACACTCCAGTAAGTTTTATCTCTGCTTCTGTCTGCTTTTCAGTTATTGTTTTATGTGATTTGAGCGAGACAAAAAAGGATTAAAAGCATTTTTGTCAATAAACACAAGGCAAAACAATGGGTTGTTAATGTTTCACATGGGATTCTAAAGAAACAATTTAGTTACATTTAGAAACTTCCTTTATACCTTGGTAAACAAAGGCAAGGGTGGCTTTGTTCACTTTGCTTTAATTATACCTTTGTCCCTTAAAATAACTTGCCTTGTCATTGTAATAGGAAATAAAATACAGAGTGATGGTTTCTTTCCTGATAAACTTAATCAGTTGCAGAATCTAAATAAAACATCTAACTTGTATGTTAATATTTCAGTGTGCCTTCATTCTCCTAACTGGGCTTATCTAAGCATATATTAGTTATCTGGGGCTTTTTGACATACTGAAAGTGAAAATAAACCACTGCAAATATTAAGCATACACATAAGCATGCATTAGAATGAGCTATTTATGTTTTCCAAAGTATGTTGGTTTTCCTTACCACAAGGTGTAGGTAGTGCCAGTTACCTATCATGTCCCTCATTATTCCAAATCAAAACTTACAAAATAAAGTTGTTACAAGTAAATTTCTTATACCAATTTTCTTAAAGTTCATTGAGGCTTTTGGGATGAAATGTAGTTTAAAAAGAATTTGCAATGCCTGTCATGGAGTATCTTTGGATATTTTATATTAGTTTTAAAAACTGTAAATATGTCTACTTACAAAGTATTTAAGGTATCTTTCAGAATTTTAATCACATGTACATGAAGTTTGCAATTTTATAAATTTAGGATCTATTTTCTTTAAATAATGATTTTTTGTTAATTTCTTAATTTCTTAGTCTTGTCACATCAGTTCCTATTTTGTGTTGGTTTGATATTATGGGTTTTTTAATATTTCTTTTTCAATTTTTAATTGACATAATAAGTTGGACACATACTGTGTGCCTAGAGGTTCCTTTTTCCTCAGTCTAAGTTGAGATAGTATTTAAATGAGTCAGTATAGCCAGAATTCCAGAATAGGTAGTTTATAAAAGTATGTATAAATACTTCATACTCTTTAGATAAAGCACTGCCCTGAATGTGATTCTTCCATTAACAATATAGTCTATTTTGATTTAGCAAGTTTTGTAGCAATCTCTGTTCTGTCTTTTGTGTAATTTTTGATGATGTGCAGTATATCCTCTAATTGTTTGGCCAGCTTTGCTAGGGGAGGAGGATATACATGTGGTTTTCATATAAATAAAGCCTGGATTTCAGCTTCCATTCCTAAAGATAACTCTGGTTTTAGTTGAGAGCCTTGACATTTGAATTCCTTGCTCTGGGAGTGCAACCTGCTTTGGAAACAGTTACAGCCTGCTTGGCTGTTTGGGAGGAGTCAAACTCAAGTTTGAGAAGAACTCCTAATAGCTTCATCTGCTACAAAGAAAAGAAGAGCCCCCAAAGCAAGGAAAGAAACGTGTGTGATGGAAGCCACTGAGAACTGCTTTTTTTGGGGATGTGTGTATTGTGTGCATGCACAAAATGATTCAATTACTTTTCTGAAAAATAAGGAGATAGAGATGATGAGATTTGGCTCTGATTACATGGGGCACCAAAGAATCTCAGTGAGTCAAATAAGGGGAATCAGAAAGGTTCACTTACTGTTCTTTTCTCCCCAAACATTTTACTAAACTTGTAAAAAGGGAAAATGGTAGTACTCATTTATTGAGAGAACAAGGTTGGACGATTCACTGAGTTGATAATGGTAGAAGAAGTTGTGGGGATCATTTCTGGAAGCACTGAACTTGATGCTGCTGGTATCTCTCTGGTAACTTTAGTTGGTAAATGTGAGAGTTTCTGCTTTTTCTCAGCTCCAAAATTGTTGAAAGTAGAAGCCTTTGTTTATGAAAGTTCTTACAACAGAGAACTGAATCATACAATTTACACTGAATTTATGGGTGCTGTCTTCTTTACTCAGCTGTCTCTTGTCATGGGGAGAATGGGAAGATGCCCAGATTTCAAAGGAGTCTTGTCTGTTCTTACGAATCTCGATGCTAATCCACTTGCACATAGTGGTTGTTAAGTGTAGACCTGAAACACAGCTTTTAGTTCCTCTCCTTGGAAGGGATTTCTTTCCTTCTCACTATTCACCATGTCTCTGTAGGTAGCTGACTGCTGTGATGGGCATGAGAGCCTCCTTTAATTTAAAAACAGGAGCTGGGGAAAAGCTGGCTTTCTACTGAATGGTCCATTGCTCATTTTAATTGTTGATTTCATAGTTCCCATATGGTAGCATCATGAAGTAAGATGGTTCTTCTCTGTATTGCTGATATTCTTAAAGTTCAAGATGAAAGCTGAAAAGGTATTGGGTAGTTTTTACCATGGCTCAGGGAAACTGTGAACCTTGGCATAGGGATCTAGAATTCTGTTGGTTGTAGTAGTGTCTGGTTAATCTTTGGTCAGAAAGTTGCCTTTGAAACCTTTACAGCTAGGAGGAGCTTAAAAGTATAATACTAGATAATTGTTTTATCTCACACTACAAAAGTGGCTTAATAATTTCCTGAAGAAAAAAAGGAAAAGTTGTGCATTTTTAATGAGATAAAACCCCCCAGCAGATGTTTGCATAGAGTCATGGAATCATTTAGGCTGGAAAAGATCTTTCCAATTGCTAACCTAATACTGCCAAGTCTACCACTACACTACTGTGTCCCTAAATTTTTCACATCATTGATTGTAATGGAGTAAATTTTTACACCTGCATCGTAAAGTATGCTGACAGTGGGTTCTTGTATGTGTTGTGCATACACATGACTATCTGATCCTATCTGCAGAATACACACAGTATATTGTTGGGAAAATATCTCCCAAGTTTGATAAGACACAAAAAAGTGGGGGGAAAAAAGTAAATCTGAGGTGTTCTCTAGTTGCTGGAAAATGTATAAGAACAAGTCAAGGTCTTCCCTGTAGGAAACAGCTGTGATGCAAAGCATTGTCAGATTCAGTTCTAACATATTTTTCTCCTGTTTCTGTAGGTTCATCCTACATAGCAGTAAGGTAAACTGTAAAAATTACTGCATACTGGCTGCTGAAACTTCAAGTGCATTGGGAGAGCAGAGTTGATTGCTAACAAATATTTAAATTCTATGCCAGATGTGCAGAATAAACATTTCTGTAGCTTTTCTTGATGTAGTTGAACTTTGGATGAAATGCTGTTTTCATGTGAAAATTCCTTTACCTCTAAACTCCTTTACCTCTATATGCAATTCTTTGTTACATCTTTAGGAAAGGCTTTTGTGAGACTGTTTTTAACTATAAGGGCAGTTTTGGTCGTGATAAGAAGTAGTTCTCAAAATTCTGCTCTTCTGGAGCATTGTTGAGTGACTTCTAGAGTAAAGGAGTACAGCTTTTAGAAAGGCTCAAAGGCATTTAATAAGGGATAATATTACAGATGCTTACAAATGGCTTCTTGAAAGTGTAGTGTGCACATATAACCTTTATTTTCATTAGCTTTTTAATGCTTTGATTTATCTCCTTCAGCGTTCTGTGTAATTCAGCTTGACTTTTAATTACCCAGTAATGGAGCAATCAATACAACCATGGAACTGTTGGTAATTTTAAGGTTGTTTCTGGTAATACTGTGAAGCTAAACTGGGGATAGTGCAGTTAATTTTATCACCATATTTATGTGATTTTTGTATTTTGGGGATTTTGTTCAGAATTTAGTAAAACAGTAGGTGTAATGGGTGGGATGCAAGCCTACAGACACATTGGGTTTGTTTCAGGCACTGTCTGACATGAAAGTTGGTCATAGATCAGATTTTGATTATGTAACACTAACTTATTTGTCATCAGTGGGTAAATAGGAAGCTTCAGGCATGAATTCATTCATAAATCATGGACTGATTGATCAGTCTGTGGGCAGTCAAGATTATTGCTACTTAGTACAGAAGTTAATTTCTTATAGCTGTGTCTTTACCAATAAGAATAAATCACCGCAATGTTCAGAAGTGCACACCAAAATTGGAAAGTTCATGAAATTTGCCAAAAGGGTAAAATATATTGCAGAATATGCCATCCCAAGGTAAATACTGAGTGTTACATTGCTTCTTGTGTCTTTGTAGCTGGGAAAAAACCCAAACAACTGTGATTACTTTCAAGGAATGCAATGAAAGTCTTGTAGAAAACTGAACTTAAGTTGGGTATTTGGAAATTGACGTGCTTACACTTTCTTCTCAGAACAGCTGCTCTTAGGTCACAGTTGTTTGACACCCACCTCTGGGCTTTGTAAAGATTTATGCGTTTGTAATAAGAGCTGATGCTGCGCTGCAGTGATCCAGAACGGCGGAACAGCAGCCTGCGTTCAGGCACGTGTCTTAATCTGTCAGATCTCTTTTCATGCACAGCTGATAGACTTGCTTATCTCGTTTAAGGCATGCAAACAAAAGTTCTGAAAATGTCTGACCCAGAAATTAGCTCTCACATTAGTAAGGTGCAGGATGTGGAAATGCCTGCTTTGGTTATTTCTGCTGTACTGGCTTGTGCATAATATGAAACCTGAGCAGCTAAAGTTAGATCAATTAGCATCACAAAAGCAATCTCATGTCCTTCCAAAATGCTCATAACATTTTCTTTTAGCTTTTATGAAAGCTTAAACAGGGTGTGTTTCTCTAGACCCAAGTGTGCGGTGTCCTGCTGCCCACGACAGGGTGTGATGCCAATGCCAAAGGCTGTGTGTCACCTGCAGGTGACTGCCATGTCTGCCAGTGCCATGGGGATGTCTCAGAGGCACAATAGTCCATATCACTTCAACTTTGCAGTTTTAATGAGTTTAACATTGTGATTTTTACTTTTATGCAGAACAAAATACTGACTTTTTAAAAAAATAATTTAGCGAAAGTAAGACTTAAATGAGCACACTAGTGTGTTTCTGTAAAATCGAGTAGTGCTGCATTTTTGTTGCATACACCTGAAAAAGTACTCATGCCAAGTTTTATTTTGCATGTTACACTATTCTTTCAGAAGTAGCCTTCCATCTAGTTGCTGTCTTATGCAAATACATGTATTTCAAATGATAAATAAGAAATAATCTGTATGTCTATAATGGTTCTGGTTTTGGTTTGTACTTGATTGTAATAAAAAAACCTGATTTCCCAGTGCTTTCTTCATTCATTTGTTGCACAGATTGCTTCTAGCCCAGTCAGATTTGTTTCTTTCCTGTTTACATTTGTTGGTCAGTCTACTAAATGGATATGTATGGGCTGCATTGACAGCACTAACTTTGTGTGGGGGTTGCTGTTCTGTGCCACCAGTGTGTACATGTGTGCTCCTGTGCAGGGCTGGGCAAGGGTGATCCTCCACCATCAGAGAAATCCCATTTCTTGGCTTCCCACACTTTTCTGGATGAGCATTATTTGAATGCTTCTATTTATTTTGAAGGCTGGAGGGGAAAGGCAGTTTGCTGGCAAAAGGAAACATCTCCTGGCCTCTGGCTTCTCTTTCTACTTAAGTGTAGTCCTGTTTATCTCCTATTCACAGCTTTTAGGTACTTTGGTAGTGAGGTGGTCAAAAGAGATGGTTGTGGCTTCTGAGAGTGGCATGTCCTGTTCCAGGACTAACTTCCCCTTCTCTGCCCTGCAGGCTGAGGTTTGTAGGGAAAAGAGCACCCTTGTCACTGCCTGGCTTAAAGCTTTGAAAGAATGTGCGCTCCTTCTTTTTATAAACTGAACATTTGAGGGTGTTTTTGGTTAATTTGTTTAAGAAGTTGTCTTTCTGTTTGTGTACGTGGAGATGATGCTGTTTTTGAAAAACTCTTGTATCTTCAGGGTTTGTATTGGCTATAATAAAATTATTGTGGAAGTGGCAAGGATATAACCTTAATTCCATTTTCTTACACACTTAATGTGATTGTAGATAGCCATAACAGAGGAAGCACTTGTCCATTGCATGGGTTCTGAAAGCTGTGGGAGCAGGGAAAGCTCCTGTGTGTTCAGAGTTGGGTTTTTGAAGCAGGACCGGCAGCCTTTCATTTAACAGCATCCTGTGCATTAGTACAAGAGAATTCTGCTTTGTGCCTTTTATAAAAGTACCATATGACTTAAATTTTAACACATTCTGCTGCTTTTTAGTATGGTAGTGTTCATGGAAAATGTGCTGTAAGACTAGAAACATGATTGTGTTATACAGTTAATTAAAAATAAAGGCAGATTTTTAATATGAGCTCAGTCAGTGAAATACATCAACAAAGACTTTTTTGTTGGCTGTCAAGTGAGAAAAACAGAAAAGACTCAAATTCTTTCTCTAATATTTCCTTCCAGTCTGACTCATCAGTAGAAATTGTGAAGAGCTGCAGAAGAGAAGCCAAGCAGACAAGCTGATAACTCAAAGAAATACTCTTTTGAGTTTGGGGTTCAGAGTGGAGTCATCATGAGCGATGTTACCATTGTGAAGGAAGGCTGGGTACAGAAGAGGGGTAAGTTCTGCCTTTGCATGGAAAGTGCTTTCTAATGTCTCCTATACCGTGTGCAATGGTGTCACATGGTTACACAGATTAATGTTCTTGATTTATCTTCTGCTGTGGAGCAAGCTAATCTGACATTTGGTCAGATTCAGGCCTTGTTGGTATTAATGTGCCGCCCTCAGCAGTGCCTCTGTTTCTCGGGGTGGCTGGCAGTGCAGAGGAAGTTGGACTCAGTCATTCCCTCTTCACCTTGGACCTTGTTGCTGCTGCTGCTGTTACCTGTGCATCAGAATGAGCTGCCTGTTGTGGCAGCTAGAAGAGGCACTAATAGAGCTGTGCACTCTAAGGTTGTCTGGAAGCTGCTGCAGATGTGATACTTTGTGGGAAATTTCCTAGATGCCAGAATCATTCAGTGTGGCTCAGCTTGTATTACAGATGCAAGTAGTCCCAGTAAAATCAACATAATACTTGCATAGAGCTCAGCATACACCTCATTACTCAGCAGACCTGGAAGCCATATGATTAAAGAATATGTTCTTAACTATAAGCCAGTATAAAGTATGATTTTCTGTTATATTTGAATTTCTGTGAATTCTTGAGATGTCTCTTTAAATTGTTTCACCATGTGATTTGCAAATCTGGGGAGGTTGCTGTATGTTCAGCTTTGAATGTGAAATCTCTAGAAATATCTGGCATTCATATCATGTGATGAACTTTGGATGAAATCTTCCATGCTTCATGCTGCTCTACTTTAGGTTGTGGTTGCACACATGATTATTTTCAAAAAAATATAACTTCTCTCACAGAGAGGGGGTGATCTGGATTTTAGGGTGATTTATGCCATGAGTTTCTGCGATCCTAGCCCAGAAAGATTATACTGAAATAGTGGGAATGAAATTACCCTTTAATTTACAAAGAAATGCTTTGCTTCAATAGCAGTGTGTGAAGACAAAGATCATTATTAGCTTTGTTATTGCAGATTGACATTAAATGTCAGGGAAGGCAAGATAATGAGGGAAAAAGTTTATTATTCTTCTATTATTCTTGCATAAATTGTATTTCAGGAAGCATTATGGGTATTGTAAATGAAAATGAGCTAAACCATGTGAAGCTTAAGGCCTACTTCCTATTTTGGAGTATATACCTGTATTTATAACAAATAATATTTTACATGACAGGAACTATTTAAATTTTGAAATTATTTTCCTTTCCACCTTGTTGTTAGTTACTCAATTTGGAGATCTGATCTCCCTTTTTGATTATTTAATATAAATTTCTTTCAAATGTATTTGAATGGTTAGGATGCTCCAAATAATTTTATTTTACATGACATCAGTTCCTTCAGGTAATATTGCTCATTCTTATTACAACTGCTGCCAACTCTGTGAGCACTGGATATGCATATATTAATTACTGGGATCCAGAAATGGAAACTGAAATTCAATGTCTTACTTAATATTTGAAATTCTGAAATGTTAAATAAAGGTTTTTTTTTTCTTACCCTGTTTTACTAGCAATTAATTGAAGAAAAGGCCTCCAAGTTGACATTTTGAGGTCAATTTTATTAATAATTTTTTTCTTTTCCAATTAAAGACATTTCATGGCATGCATTTGTCCTTATCATGAATAACTTTGAATTTATCTTTTTCTTTGTGCTATACATAACTGTGTAGGTTTTAGTGGAAATTTTTCTAATTGCATCTAATACCATCCTTAATTTTCTTTGTCTGACTTGTTCTGGTTGTTGGTGGGTTAAAGTGTTTCTTTTGTTTGCTTCTGAAAGCAAAAGGAAAAGCATGGTCGTGTTTCACAATGCTAAGAATTTGTAAGCATTTAATTCAATGGTCATACATTTCATATGTAATGACAGCTTTTACTCTGACCTTGTTCTGGAGCGAGAAAATCAAAGTTGCTAAGTGCATTTGTTAAATTTTGCTAAGAAAAAGTATCCAACTTTAATCTATATTCTGAGAATACGCTCGGTAAACGCTTACTTTGGCAGCTAAATTTTCTCTGTCTGTGTAAAGAAGCATCGTGGGATTGGGTAAAGCTGTCTTGCTTCCACAAGTGATCATTCTGTTACAGTTTGGAAGTGAATTCTTTGATCATCAACCCTTGCTAGGCATTGGCTCAGTTCACAGGCAGGTTTTGGTAGGTACGAGCCACGTTCTACTGGAGAAGGGCGAGTGTGGGACCTCTTCTCCAGGCAGACGCTGAGTGAACTCCAGCCCCAGTTACTGGTCCTTTGGACAGCCCCGAGCCAAGTGTATCCTGCAGCACAAATTTCTGACCCCAGACTGAATGTATCTAGAAATAAACGTTATGACCCTTCCTGCTGGGAACTTAGGGGCTTGGGCTGCATCACTTGACGGATCTGTTTCTGTTGTGCTGAATTATTTGGTCATGTGACTATAGCCCTGGACCTCTTAAAATTGTCCCCTTCAGCACTCAGTATGGTTTGTGATACAAGGAAAGGGAAAAAAAAATCCAACTTCTTTTTGTGATTCACAGCCCAGTCAGGAATATGAGGATGACTTGAAGGTATTGGGATGAAAAATGGTTTTGAGGAGCTGTCTGATGAGATGGGCCATTACAAAGGTGAGTTAGGTGAACTCAATGTAGAAATGAGAGGGGAGGACTAAAAATAGAGCTGGGGATTGCTCTCTGAATTGAGACTCTGCTAGAGAGAGGCTAGGGAAGACAGGGTATGTTAGGGCATCATGAATGGCTGTGAAATGCAGTGAAAAGATGTTTGCTTTATTGTTATTCTTAGTGCTGTATCCATGTCAGTAATAGAGGGCTGAGGGCTGTTGAGCACTAAAGCCATGTAGCCTCACATCTGACTCCTCGAAGACCTATTTTTCTGTCTGCTTAAATGAGGCACCCATTAAAGTATTAATGTTTTACTCAAAGTCAAGAAATGGCAGAATTAAGTTTTTTTGAGACTGATCATACTTGGGCTTTGAGTAGTCTTTAGGAGGAGCAGTTTCAGTGTGTTGAGACCAGATGATACTGTGGAAGAGTAAGCTGTTGTATATGAAAGGTAGAACAAGCAGAGATGACAGGCTGCAGATGAGAACTTCGGGCAATAGAAGACACAAGACCCAGGGAGAAGCAGGTCTGAGAAGCTTGAGGAACCTTAGGTCCCAGGGGAAAGGAGACCCTGAAGCACAGAGACTGGGTGTGCCTGAACAAGTAAAGCAGCCCAGCAAGAGCAGATTTGGAGAATGAAGTAATTGCTGATGGGGACTCGATACCTATCTACACTTAGTGCATTTGTAAGGTGAAGTGGGTGCTAATTTGGCCTGGCTTCTGTCTGTTTCTGTGCCCCTTTGGCAGTGGTAGTGCTCCTGGAGTACATTGTGTGGCTTTCAGTTTCATCTGAAGGGAGCCAGGTTTGTGCACTGTGGGACTGCTTCAAGCAGCAGAGGAAAGTAGCAGTAACTAGGGTGGTGGGAGGATTTTGCTGCAAAAGCACTTTCCTTATCTGAACTGAAGAACTGATTCAGATCCCTGTGAGACACCAGAGCCTGAACAAGTGGAGAGCCAGCAGAGCAGTCTCCTTAGAAAGGAGTCTCTGCTCAGGCGAGAGAGGAGTGGGAATGTGTTTTGTGAGAATGGCTTTATGGTGGGAACTCCCTGTCTTAGATCCAGGGACAAGGACCAAGCAGCTCCTGGCCTGTGTCCACATGTGGCTGCAAAGATATTTTTGCAGTTCACTAGCTCAGTGAGGATAATTTTTATTTCTTTCAGTGTTCTCCAGTTATACCTGTAGCCAGATAAGGAGAGAGATGCATTGTCTTCCTTTATGAATTTACTTTTTAGATGACACTGACAATTTTCCTTGTAATGCATACAGATGAAAGGGAAGCAATTTTGACTAAAAACCTTAAATAGAGTGACCTGAACCTTGTTGCTGATACACAGAAATTAAATATTTGACATTATTGCAGTTTGTGTAAGCACTCTGCAGTAATTGCTGAAATGACTTTGACATTTTGGATTTGAAGAGGACAATGTTTTGCAGAGTATCTTTAAATATATGTAAAAGTTAGTATCTTTAATTTTACTTAACATGGTTTTATTGTATTTACTAAATTAAATTTAATGATTTGCAGAGAGGGATATGTTTTTAATTTATCAGTTTGGAAACAGATTTTTTTAAAAATTATGAACATGCCTAGTGTGATTAGGGCTATATCATTGCAAAAGTGAGTTTTATTCATATAATTAATGTGATATTTTTTCTTTAAAGCCAGAGTTTTCTGAGTTGTAGACTTGACCTTGTCTGTGGTCTATAATAGTCACAACAATTAGATTTAAGAATCTTTCATAACTATGCTTAATTGCAACCTAATTTCTTTATATATAACCTGTGCACAGAATTTCAATTAATTTAAACATATGAAAAGAGTTAAGAGTCTCTGTTACCATGTTATTGAAAGATCATTAGGGACAAAGAAAGAATTGACACAGATGCTAACTTTTTAAAGGACCCAGTTTTATATTTAACATGTTAGCTAACTTTGTCTTTAATTGAAAGAGCAACGCTTTGGTTTTGGGATGTACCTAGTGTGTAAGGCACATGGCCAAATCATTGTTTAAAGTCAAAGCAATGTGTTGCCAGTGCCACCCTGATGCCTGACCTCTGTTTGGGCTTTGTGCTGTGTGGTGCATTGGGTAAAGCAGCTGCCCATGGCAATCTCCGCGTGACTCACATGGTACATGGACCAGCATTCCAGTTTTGTAGAGAGGGAACCAGAGTCCAAAATTGTTGTGGCTTAGCTGTAATAACTTAAGAAGTTTGATGTAATGAGATAGTGGTATAACTTAAGAAGTTTGATGTAATGAGATAGTGGTAAAAAACCAGATGTCATGAAGCTTTCCTGTAATGAGATGGTCCTGTAAATAGTGTATCATTGAAGTACTGTAACAAGATTTTTCACTCAATGTTATTCTTTTTTTTTCTTTTTAAAAATACCTCTGATAACTTCTTAGTATCTGAAATTGAAGTAGTGTTAGCATTTCTAAACTCATGAAGTAGTGTTAGCATTTCTAAACTCATACAGTTCATAGAATGTGTTTGATTTACTGTGATGAGATTGACTCAGCTCTGCTTTGTTTTCATTTTTGAGATTCAGGACATTATGCAGGTATCATGGGATTTTGAGAAATAACTGTGTGGAAAATATTTACTATTGTTATATCTTCTATCAAGAAGAATAAATAGCATAGTGGAATGAATCTTTTGTTCCAAATAGTAATAGAATTGTTGTTTAAAGTACAAATTATTTATAGTCTTAGGGTAACATGTCTTCTCCGTCCTCCTCCTGGCTGAAATCCAGAGAAAGAACTGTATTATTTCATGTAGTGGACATTGGGTTTTACAGTTGAACCAAGACCAAACAGATGTTAATTTTGGAAATACACTCTGGAGATTGAGTTCATGTGGTATGTTTGTGGCTTTTTTTCGCCTCTGTTTGTTTTGTTGGGGTGTTTTTTTGGTTTTTTGGGTTTTTTTTGTATGTTTTTTTAATGGGGGCATAAATGCCTTGATTGGAAAATTAATTTCAGAAGTTATGGTATTAATTGAGTGTTATTCACAACCTGTCAGAAATCTTGTTTGCAGATTGTCTGAATTATTTGAGCAATTTAGCACACCTCTAACAAAGATGAATTTAAATAGACTAAGTTGAACATCTGCTACACAAAGTAGAAGAAATTGAAATAATTTTTTTCTAATTGTCTAAGCAAATAGTAGTTTCAGGTAAAGTCTTGATTGATAACTTGAAACTAAATAAGCCTTTCATATTGTAGTTGTTCTACTCTAATTCTATCTAATTAATGCAAAATGTGAAGTTCCAACAAAATATATGAATTTAAAAGAGGCAGTTGCATGTGGACCAAAGGGAGGAAAAATAGCAGTGTGACATTTCTTATATCCTATTCTTATATGGTAGCTAGAATTTTGTTTATTTAATTCCCAGATAGTTAAGAGATTGCTGTATCTTGCACTCAGTGTAGAAATGGATTTAGGTAAATCTGTAAAGTCGCTTACGGTCAGCATTCTTTGGAGTTTTTTGTTTGTTTGTATGTTTTTGTTGTTATTGTTGGGTTTTTGTTGTTTTTAGGTTTTGTTTGTTTGGGTTGTGTTTTTTTTTTCCCCCCACATACACTATGAGCAGAGATCTATGTATTTAGGTGCTGTTTTCCTGCAACTACCCTGCTGGGAGAGGAGACTCTGAGCCCTTTCTCTGTCCCACTCACTTTGTAGTTGACTACCCAGATCTTCCTTTTGGAATAGTATAACCTTTTTATCCATACTTTTCCTTGAAGAGGATCAGAACCATATGAAAATCTTAAACTTGTTTTAACTAGGATGAGGTGCTCCCTTTGCTAAATAACTTTATTCCAGATACTTTTTATGTAATGCATAGCTGAGTGTAATTATTGCAACTCTCCACCTTGCATTATTACCAGTTTCTGTTCTTAAAGGCAGCTTGCAATAGAAATTGAAGCATGAAATGCAAAGTATTTTAAACAGTCTCAGGATTATCCTTGTTGCAATGTCCTTGTTGAATGCCAGTTTAGATAAATGTGCGTGGTTGATTAATTTTTAAATTTTTTAGAATTGTTTTTATTTCATTGTAACTATAATAGAGACTGTCACCCGTTTTTAAATGGCTGTACAGTTTTTGATTCTCATCGGTAAAAATGGAGCTTTCATATATGGAGCTGTATTGTAGATGACAGTGGCTAAAATTCTGTTTGTTTGTGTTCCCTGCAGTTGCTTGTAAGGCGTGTTTCTGGTGCTTATCACTTTGGGCATAAAGCTTTTGCATATCCTGAGTTTTGTGGTAGAAAAGTGCTTTTGATATTTCTGACAGCAACAGGCTGCTTGTTCCACAGGAAGATACCTGGGCAGTGAGTGTTTTGGAGTATTCTGGACCCAGTGGCCTTTCATGTTCTTGTATGTCTGTTCCATTTCCTGTGTAATGGATACTGCCCGGTTGCTCACGTTCTGAAGGTTTTCTCCATTCATGCTGCTTTCTCTTACTCACACTACTTAGTTACCCATGAAGCAAGGTTAAACATTTTCTCTTGCAGGGATTAGGGAAGCAAGATGTTAACAATTCATTGCCCTTTGCCTGCTCACAACATTTTTGGCCTGGCAGCAGTGCTCGGCCAGCAAAGGTCCAAGGCATGCTGTTGGGGAAGAATTTGAGAAACCATTTGGCAAATACATGTTTTCTGTTTATTAAAACCTGTACTTTTTACTTGAAGCTTAAATAGTCATGCTGTACCTTTGGCATGCTGTACATTGGTAACATCGGTTATACTTGAAATTCCTTTGTGTTTGTGTTACTTTTTCATTGTTTTTGTAAGGATAATATGCTTGCAATACCAGAATTTCTGATACCTGGTAAAAATCATCCTCTCTCAATATACCTGCATGCCAGTCCAGCAAATCTCCCAAGTCTTTGTGGTTTATTTCAGAAGCAGTCTGTGTACCTGTTCTTCTCACCTCAGCTAGGTCAATCAGCTTGTGCCTCTGTGGGAACCACTTCTTTAATGCTGCCCCTGCTGTAATCGTCAAAAACATTATTGAGGTCAGCAGCTGTGACTTGAAACTATGTTCTGAAAAAGTTGTGGGACTGGACCAAGAACTCAGAGTTTTAGGGCATGAGACAAATGAGACTGCAGATTGAGATATTGAGAATAAGCTTTTTTTCAATAAAGAAACTTCAGGGAGAAGACCAGGAAAATTTTATAACCACTCAGTGCTGTCTTGCTTGTCTTTTGTTTTATAAGAGGAACTGTTGACCCTTCATGAGCATCTCTACAAAGTGTAGACAAAATGAGAGGCTTTTTTCCATTAAGACATGGAAAGATGCTGGAAGTGAGTGGGATCTGTTCAATCTCCAAGTTCTTGAGAGCAGTTTAATCTAAATTGCAGGCAGAACATTGTTGCTTACTTTTAACAGCACACAGTTTAGCTTGCTCTGGGAGGGATTCCGCTTCCCAGGATAGGACTCCATCGGCATAATAGAGGAAGATCTGTTGAGACATGCTTAGATTTTGGTTCAAGCTACATGTGAATGTTTCCAGAGCTTTGCTTTGGATGCACTGGCATGTCTGTCCTATGGACTTGGGAGCCCCTCGGCAGTGGGGATGGATGAGTGCTGGTCACAGTGTAAGCCACAGCTTGTAGTAGCTGTTAATTGGGAGATTCCTTCAGATGTATACTCCTTATCTTTAGTGTTGGTGTACCTCCAGTCTCATTTTTCCAGGGCTCTTTAATACCATCTCTGACTACTACTACTTATTCTTACTTTATCTCTCAGGTATTCCATGTTGTTATTGGTTCCTTCCCTTGAAGCTCAGGGCTTTGTTAGCTTACTTTATATAAACCTGAGTAAATTTCTTTGTAATCAGATCATTGCAACTGATGTCTTATTTACCGTAAATTCTTAGTTTATAGTTTGCTTTCTAACCAAGTGCTTTCTTAAAAGCTGATAGGAAGAGATGCCAGAACACTGATAAGAAAACACATTTTGTTTTTCCAGATCTTCTAGATCTTAATAAGATCACTTACAAATTGATGATTGTGTTGACTTCAGGAGTAGTCTTCCCAAAAATATTGAATTACGATATGGTATCATATTAACTGTGTAAAATTAGAAAGTTTCCAGTTTCATTAGTTGTTATCATTTTTGCATAGAAATTCTAAATTGTGTAATCCTCAGTTATTTACATTTGAGCAGTTGAAATGCAAAAAAAATAAACTGCAATTTTATTTTAGAAATTCAAAATTTCAACTTACACATGAATATTTGAAATGAATTTTTGTTGTAAATATTGTATTTAAGATCCCTTTGGATGGTTTTCAATCTCAGGATCTTATACTTTTAATTTATACCATGTGCATTGGATAGTCTTTTATCAACATTGCCACAATAAGAAAGTTGCTGTAACCAGAGCAGTCTTCACAAAAAGCTACTAATTAGGCTGAGGTACTGAGAACCACACCACCAGCAAGAGATTTGAGGGCTACTGGATACAAATGCTCTGTGATTTTGGTTGTGGTAAATTTATGGACAACCTAGTTCATAGTGAAGGAAGACATGTAAGATGGTAAATTATATCAAAAACTGGGCCAGTAGTACCTTAAATTTGGCACTCAGTGTTGTGGAAACCTGAATTTGTCCAAGTCACAGTTTCCCTTAGATTAAACTGAAATAGTATTGTTACTTCACCTCAGAGACTTCCTGAATTTGAGTTTGCTGATCTTTGTGAAACTCCAAACGCCTTACATTACAATATTCAGGCTTTTAAAAATAAAGTTTTATATAATTGAAATATAATTTTTGTATAGGAAGGAAAATCAATCTAATAGTTGAAATTAGTCTGAAAAGTCTGAATGAGGAGAAGTGGATTTTTTTGTCTTTGTTTATCCTGACACATTGCAGAAGAAGAGGTAAAATCTGTTAGGTCATACAAAGAGACAAGTTGTTAAAGAAAATGAAAAAATCTTGAGGTTAGTTCTTTTGTTAGGCATCTTCCAGAGTGACTGGAGGAAACTCTTGAAAAATGATCCTTGGGAGAGTGTAATCTGGAGGAACGTGACAGAATCTCTGCCTGTGCTTGCACACTTTTGAGCTCATGAAACTGCAGATGGATTAGTGGTATAACTTTAACACTCATAAAATCTCCTTCAAAGTAGTGTGCTTCTATATAGCATCTTTTGCTTTACTTTGAGGCTGGTATTCACTCTGTTTTGAACTTTGTTGGCTTTTTTAATATCATGCCAGTTTATGCACGCTGACTAATACATTGGAAACTTTTCTGAACAACTTTATTCTTATCTTGAGAAACAGCAGCAGCTACTTTATTTTAATTAGAAGCTTGCAAACTTGCCCCTGATGCTCTTCCATGTTTACTTGAAACTTAAGTGGAAGCTGTTGCTGAAATGGGGGAAGTGTCATGTCCTCCCCTAGCTTGGTTGTGTTGGCACTTGTGCTCATAATGGTGACATGGTGAATCATACCAGGAAATTTATCTGGCTGAAAATGAATCTATTTTTATTGTCCCAGCTAACTTACAGATGGATCATTTCCCTGACCTGACTCACCATGGAGCTGCACAAACAGCAGGGCTTGCAAACAGGGGAATGGGAGAGCAGCCACGTGGAGGGGCAGGAGAGCTCCCTGCTAGGGGCAGCCCCCACCTTTGCAGGAGTGAATTGGCCACAGAACTGCGCCTAAACCTTATATTGTCACTGCCACAGGGATGTGGCACAGCTAGCTTGTATTTCAAGAGGGTTTTCTTTGAAATTCATGTTTGGAAAAGGACCATTGATTTATTCTGTGCTAGTCCTAAATGTGATGGAATTAAAAAATGCCACCAGGAGGGTTAGCTAATTCCTATTCCTGTGTGATTATAGATTTTAAACAAACAGAAACTTTTCACAGAAGAGTGGCTTGGCTAATGTCTGGAACATTATGTGGTTCCTTAATCTAAATAATAGAGTAGCTTTGTAATCCTCTTGTGTTTATAGCTTGAAAGGTGTTTAAAAAGTGTATTTTAACAAAAAAACCTCTCAAAGTTTATGATAGACAGGTACTCTTCTGAGGTTAGTGAGTTGTTGGCTTCTAGGTATTATTGCAGATTAAAATTATACTTGATGGTTGTCTGAGTTCAGAATATTCATAATGTGTTGGTGGACAATCAGTGAAACTTCAGATAATGTTAATTTGTGAGCCTTGAGTTTTCTTGTAGATTTTCTGCTATATTAGGTCAAATTCTTATAAAGTAGGCTTTGTCTGAATGTCATTCTTTGCAATGAATATCCTGTTTCTGGGTTTGCTTGGTTATGTAACAAAGTTTGGAGAAGGATCACATTCTTTGATTTCAACTTACACATGAATATTTTAAATGGAATTTTGTGGTAAATATTATATTCAACATCCTTTTGGATGGTTTTCAGTCTCAGGATCTTATACTTCTAATTTATACCATGTGCACAGGATTTTATGTGGAACTGCTGTTGGCACCAAGAGGCTTATGTAGAGATGATGAACATTTCCCTTTCCAGCTATCCTTGCTCCAGAGGTGACAGGGACTTGCTGTTATTTGCAGCTCTGTGAACAACCATGCTGATATTAGATGAAATAGAAAACTTCCTTGGCAAATGAAATAAAGTCAAAACCCCCAAATGACACCAAACCAGCTGGTTTTAGGGATTCTTTCAAATACCTTGTGTTCCCCTACATCCTCTCCAGGATGAAGATCCAAGAAGTTAGCTGCAGATATTATTTAGTCTACAAATGGACAGCTGGGGAAACAGTTATAGCATGTTATTTGTGGTGTGTAAGAGCTGTGTCATACTTAGTAATGTATTTGTCTGAGGTGTTTTTTGTGCCAGCTTCCTGCCTATCCATATAGTCATTAATAGATAATCAGACAGGTGTTGAGTGCATTGGAGGTGAGGTTTTAAAGGATCTGCTGTAGATAGCAATAATAATACCAATACCAATACCAATAATAATCTTAATACATTATCACTATTTTTATTGCTATTGTTATCCCCCTCCTTCAATAATAAAAACTCTACCCACACAAATAAGGTCACATTCTAAAAAAAATCTAACATTAATAGGTTTTTTGGTTTTTTTTTTTTGAGGAACATGCTTCAATAATTTAACTTATTCTTGCATAAGAATATAAAATCCAAATTTGTGTTAGTTTCTTGTAATGGATTTTCCTGTAAAAAAGGTAGCAAGTTGGCACTCCAGAGCAGAATAAAATAAATAGGGACAAAAAGACTCTTTATGGGGAGGCAACATGAGTGCAGAAGCATCATTGTGTAGTCATCCAGAGTGTGTCTGACCTTTCCTCACAAAAGGAAAGTATCTCTGTGAATTTTGGTGGATCGAAAACTACAGGTTGTTGTATTCGGTGAAATAATTGTCACTGGTAAATTACCTCACAGTAAGCATTTGTATTTTTGTAGTAAATACAATTATGCATGATAGCTTCAGCATATTAATAGCCTTTCCTTTCTTGCAATCCACTGTATTCCTTAAAAGCCATCTGTGGTTCGTGAGCTGTTGATGTCAATATATTTGTAGCTTTCGCATAGAGGAAAGTTTTGTATTGATTACATGCATGGTTTATAAAAGGGGTAGCTCTTGTCTTTTGGCAATTAACTTATTTAAAAATGCTCCAAATAACTTGCCATCTTTAGAGTTCCTTAAAAATCTGCTTGTATTTCTTCACTTAGAGTGTGGCATTTTATTTTTTAACACACAAAGCAAGAAATTAATCTATTTTAATCTTTTCTCAGAATAAATAATTATTAGGAATTACTCTTTACTGAGAAATTCCATGCATCATGATTTAGCCAATGTCTGAGGAATGCAGTGTTGCTGTTTAGAGCACACCCAATAGGAAGAGAGTGGTGGTTGAAAACGTGCCATCTGAAACACAAAAGGTTTCAGTGTGCATAAAGCCTTGCAGAGATTTAGAATCAGGAAAATAGAACTCAATAAAGCATGTGAAGTTCACTTAAGTCCTCACTGTGAGAAAAGAAGTGTCTTTTTAAAAATCTTAACTGCATTAATGTTTGTTTTAAATGATGGAATGGTGTGAGCTGCTATGGAGCCTGTGGTATCAAACAGGTACCCAGGGCAGTGAAGATCAGGAGAACTTTCTCAGAGTGTTTTAGGATAATCTGCAAGGAAATAGCCTTTTATGCTCATGCTGTGCTGTGCAGCACTCTTTTTTCTGAAGGGAAGATATGCATTGATGGTCTCAGCTTCTATTGTAGTTAGAGATTCTGTTCCTGGTTTGAAATTGTAGAAATTGAAGTATTGGTAATGTTTTCAAGATATTTTTCTTTTGATTCATACTGTAACTCTTACTGGATATTTCTGGTGTAAAAATCTGTCATTACTTTTGCCACAGTTGCTCTCTGGCCTTGTTTGAAAGAGTCACTGGTAAATGCTACAATATTTGGATGGCTCTAAGCAGCTGATGAGCCTGCTGAGATTGGTAAAATGGGAACGATACAGAGATTGGAGAAATTTGAAAGATGGGTTAGGTAGGCTGGGAAAGTGAGCAAGTTTGGTATGGAAATGAGGTACCTCTATTGCTGGATAAAACATCAAGGAATAATAAAGCGGAGAAAGTTTAATGTGGAGATAGGGTTTCAGAAAAAAGTACTGAAAGCTTGCATTGCTAACAGGGACTGGTAATTTTTATTTACTTAAGAAAGCATGAAATGTCTGAAACAAACAAGAATTCCATGCTAATTGCAGTAACTTTTGTAATGCTGCAGAGCATCCTTGTCTTTCAGTGTTGAGAAGATGAAGTTCAAACCATTATTTTTTGTTTGTTTGGGTTTTTTTTTAGTCCTTTGCGTAAAATACTATTATATAAGGAAAAAATATAGACAGATAAAAATTTTCCCTGAAAACTCCAGCTCAAAGTCTGCACTGGAAAGTGAAAGAATACAAGAAAGGAATAAATTTACATACCTTGGTGGTAAGGTGCCTGTCATCTGGGGATTTCAGTAAGGAGCTAGCATTACAAATTGGCAAGGCAGCAGTTTCATTTACCAACTAAATAAGATACGGTCATAAAAATCCATGTTTTAAAGACCAGGGTGTGAAACTTCAACTCAGATATTGCTTTCCATCACAACATATGGATGTGAAAGCTGGAAATCCAACAAAGGTACAGACATTTAAATGCCTTTGAAAGCAAATGCCTTAGAAAAATACTATGTATTAAATGGAATGAATTTATAACAGATGCCAAGATTCATTAGACAGCTCAAAAACCCCTTGGCTCTAAAGTTATCCAGAAAAGAAGATGGAATTATCATCTGGAACATATGTTAAGAATGAAGCCAGAGCATCTGTCATGGAAAACATGCCACTGGGCAGCTGGAGGAACACTCAAAAAGCACCAGCTGAAAGAGTCTCTCCATCGAACGACACCAAAGGTAAAAAGGCTGTGGGACATCACACTGGATGTGTGAGGAGAGGTTCAGAGCAGACAAAAACTGCACAGGGCTTTTTGGCTCTTTGTGGGTTTTTTCCACTATTATAAACTGAAGAGTTTTAGGTTGTTTTAATATTGCAGAAGCAAGGAGTGATTGAAAGTAGAAGGTCAGAAGTAAAGAGTACAGGTTATTAAGTAGAATATTTAATTATAATGTATTTTAGTTTATTTTAGAATTTGTATGTAATTTCAGTCCTGAAAAGAGAAATGAGATTGTGTAATTAAATAAATCTTCAGATGCATTCCCACTGATTAGCTTAATGTATAATAGAGCATTCAGGATTATTTAAATAAAAATCCAAGCTTATTTTATCCAAGTAACCTACAGTTGATGACAGTACTATGGATTACTTTTTCTCTGAGAACCCTTGCTCTTGTATTTTTCTACTTTTTTTGCTTCATAGGAGTTCTAGAATTTCCAAACCAGCATCTCTCTGCAATATAGTGTCTTTTAACTTGCCCTGCTAGGAGCCTAATGTTACAAAGGTTTGTGTTGGAAACTGCAGAATTTGAATTTATGAAAGACTTTTAGTTGAAATGGAAGCTTTTAAATCTGTTATCTCAATCTGTCTCTTGCTCATGCGTTATGCAAAACATTTTATTAAATGTTACGATCTCAACAAAGTTTGTCCAAGTAAGCATTCAGTAATTTCTTAGATTTGGTAAATAGATTTGGTTTGTGTTTTATTTTCCCCTTGTGATATTCACGGGGGGGGGGGGAAGAAAATCTCCCAAACAGGTGTGTGGGTGTGTGTGGGTGTGGGTGTGTTATGGTTTTTGGTTTTTTTGTTTGTTTCCTTGGTTTCTTGGATGTGTTCTTTTTTGTTGTTTTGTCTTGTTTTGTTTGTTTGTTTTTATTAATTTGGGTTGTTTGTTTCTCCCCCTCACTGAATCATCTCACTGATCCCAGCCTAGCACATGGGAATGAGTGTATCCTGTGAGAAATTTGAACAGCTCACTCACCTTCTAGATGCATCTTATGATTCCAAGTAGTGAGCTAAGACTGTTAGTTCCACTTAGCAGGATAACAAATTTAGGCAAAATGAATAACTCTTCAAACATATCCAGTGTTTATTGATAGCTGCAACTTTTCTGCTTCTTCCACTTACAGTACATGAGTGTTCTGGTGATTATTTATTAATGCCTCATAAAGGAGAGAAAGGCTTTCAAATGCAATTCAGCTGTACTTACAGGCTCAATGTCGAGGAAACAAAACTTGGTTTCATTTTTGTTCTTAAATATTTACAGATAGTATTTTTATCCCATTTACACATTTGGTGTTGGTGGAGCTCAGTTCAGATACCTTCCTCTCATGCACTGGAGGTAAAGCAACTATCTTTAGTCTGTCCTGCAGAGCCTGGATTTTCTACTTCCTCAGATTCTTCACCTGATTTATTATGCAATCCAGTTAGAATTGTAGTTAAAACCAACACATTTTGTCAGAGGTTGTCCGCTCTGCCAAATTCAGACCAGATTTCAGTTATGCTATATGAAAAAATTAATCCGGCATACTCCAGAATATCTCTTCTCCTTTTGTTTCCGTGGCCATTTCCTCTTTTGTGTGCATGGCAGTTGAAATTTCTGTGTATCCAGATTTTTATAGTGTACTTCTGGTAGTATTGAAGGCAAACTTAGAAATAATGTCTCTGGCAATAAAAGAAGTGAAAAGACATTGTGTAATATACTATTTCAAGTTATGTGTTGCCTAGAGGTTTGAAATGCAGTTGTCCTGTGCTCACTGCTAAAGATTTTTGCTCAAGAGTCCATAACAATAAAAAATCTTCAAGAGCTAAAAATACAGGATTACTGTATTCTTTGACCTGTGGTCAGAGAGTTGGCAGGAGTTGCCTTGTATTGTTTGTTCAAGGTTTGTTTGAAGAGAACAATTATAGGATGATCATTAAAAATATTGACATTTTTCAGGAGCAGAGGATTAAAAACACATCTTTAAGAAAGAGGGTTTTTAAGTATTAAGGTGGATTGCATTAAAGAAAGTAGGAACAAAAACAAAACATTGTTTAAATCTTAATTTGAATACTAGTTATTGAGGAAGTGGTTGTTTGTTGAAATTGTGCATATTTCTGTGCATTTTCATTGTAGTTTTTGATAAAATACACTACAAAATTTAATTTAACATGATCTTGATCTCTTAAAAAAGATAGGCCACCCCTCCTTTTAGAAGATCTCCAGTAGGATGAGAGGAGTCCTTGGTGGATTTTTATCAAAGACTGTATGAAGACTTCATCTCCCCAGTTTGATGCACAGTCAGAATCAATCTAGACATAGAGGGTGATAGTTAGGACTGAGAGGGTTTGCCAGGTTGATAGCCTTGAGTCAGTGATTCTCTGCTATTGAACTCTGGTTTGCACAGATGAGAGTATGTGGGTTCCCACAGTACAGCTCTGCTGAGCTTATGCCAGGTTTTTTGCTAAATTAGTTCTGTAATAAAATTGGAATGTTTCAGTCTTTGTCTTTCTGCTGTGTAGGGTCAGCACGCCTGCGTTGTTTTGTCCTTGTCCTTGACTGAACTTTATTCCTTTCATAGCTAGTTTGAGATGTTGTTTTGGGAATTGCCTGTGAAGGAGGACTGGCATTTCCCTCCATTTTCCCCTTGGATGTACTCCTGGGTGTAGTCACTCATGCTCCTCCCAGAAACTATTTAAAGCAAAATAAAATTTCCCCTCCAGATGCACTTTTCTTAAAACCTAGGTAATCATCAATTTTATGATGTTTATAATATCTGATAAGGTGACTGTTATCGATGTCGTACCTATGATGACAAAAGAGTGCTTCCTGTGTATAAAAACTGTTTATTAAACAAATGGAGAGTTGCATTGTGCATACTCTTAATAAGATAATGGAGAAATGTATCACTTTCTCATAAACCTCACTAAGTTGGGAAAACTAGTCTCCTTATGTTGTAAACAGTTGTCCTTATGTTGTAAACTACCTACTAAAATAACTAGATAAGTGCAAAAGTACTGGTCTGTGTTTCCAACAGAGTGCTAGTTGAGATTATGTATTGACACATTTTTACTTGAGTTAAAAATATTGGAAGAAATTTTGAGTGTTAAAATTGTGTGTCCCCCATTTTGACATGGACTCAAAACCAGAATAAGTCCATGCATGGTGTTTATTTTGGGTGTTCTTGAAAGCTCCAGTGATTATTATTATATACAAAGTAGTCCTGCAACTTAAACTTTATTTGGACCAACTTTCTAACAACATGTAGTCTAAATTTCCCTGCTGATCGTTTTTTGTACTGCCATCTGTAGATGTGAAGCACAATTAATCACTGTCCTCCTTATGAGACTCGCATATTTTAAGATGATTATATTCCGCCTTCCTCTTACTCCCTACCATATTGTCTGTTCTAGGATAAGCCTTGTTATTTTTAGTGTACTTCAAACTTGGTATTTTCTTAAAAAAAAAAAATCCCTATACAGTCTGGTTCTCTCAGGACCTTTACCAATTTAGTGGCTCCTCTCTTAATTTGTTAGTCCTCAAAAGTTGTAAATGCTGATATTTCAGAGCTTTTCTCTTTACTAGATAAAAAGAATAAATTCTTTTTTAGTTATTTTTTCCTTAATTTGTGTACAAAATCTTTGGTAATACATAGCATAAGGATATTTATCTCTTATGTTATTTGTCTTTTTTGTAACATCATTGCATTGCTTGTTCTTCACAGATTTTTCTAAGACAATGAAATGCCTAAATCTGGACTATTGTAAAGAACTCTTGCTGTATTGGCATCTCTATACGTGACTGCCTTGTAACTGGATGATGGTTTTTTTGTCTTTAGAATGTTTATCCTGCTCTTTATTATTCTGTATCTGATTTGCTAAGAGCATCCTTATTCCAAAGGTGTTTTATTAAGATTTACTGATCTCTTCTGTGGGGGTTTTATTTTTTGTTGGCAAATAGCTTTTTTTATTATACCCAAATAAATGATCTTTTCAGAGTGCCTGTGACTGTCAGCTCACTGATCAGCTAAAAACAGAATTCAGAGAGTGAGAAATTGAGAATTATTCTTCCTTCCATCATTTAATATGTTAGAAAAAAAAATCTAAGGCTTTTAATGGATGGTGACATCAGAGTGATCGAGGATATTTTGATTGTTCTGGGAAGCTGGTGAATAACCTTCATATACTTTTTTAATCTGTTGATTTCCATCAACTGTCATAGTGTTTTTATAATCTTATCTTTTATTAACACATCCTATTACATTTAAATTTGCCCATGACTTTTCTTGTGCTAAGGATTTTTAGTTTGTTTGCTTTAGTATGTATTATAAAGAAAGCTGAAAATAGTATATGACTGTGGGCTTTTAAATATTTTAATATTTGTTTCTATTTTGGGTGTTTCAGCAATTGTTAGTCTTCTCTGAAGAGACAGAGGACCTTTTTAAATCAAAATAATGTATTTTTGTGATGTTTTATTCCCCAAGAAAATAAAATAATTTTCTGTTTGCTCATATAAAGCTTACTGTTTCCACTAGAGGAAAATAAATATAGTGATACTCTGAACTGTCACAGGTGGTGAAAGTACCCTGAACAATGATCTACAAAATCTTCGAGCAGTGATCACTGCAGAAATCTTGCTTTGATAAGAAATTAGATGGTCTTTACTTGTGACCCATACTGTCCATTGTGATAGGATTACAAATTCTCTTTAAAAGTGAGTCTGTGCTTAGGTGGGATGGTTATTTCTGTGATTTGCTTCTGTTTGAGAAGCTTGCTTTCAGGTTTGTGGTAGTGCTAATTTTACAGAGAAAATACATATAATATATATTCCATGTTGTTTTTTCTTTGTCTGGGGATGTGTGTGGTTTTTTTTTTTTGGGTTTGCTTTGGTTGTTTTTGGTATTGTTTTTCTTTTTTCTCATTCTTGCTTCCCTGTTCCCTCCCCCATTTGTTTACAAGAAGGGGCTCTCTGCTGTAATAGGTTTAGGTGTGGAGTTGATCCAGCAGAAAGAACTTTTCTGCTACTGTGGTCTCCTTGGCCATTACTTTATTCCAGCAGGTTGGAAGTGTGATTATATGGGATATAAACTTCTGAAGTGCTTCCCCCCTTCCCTGTTCCTTGCCTCTAGCAGAACATCCTGTCTGTTCCTCAGCAGTGGGGTGCGAAACGTCTCCTGCACGTGTCCTGGCTATTCAGGAGATGCACATTGGTTTTTGGGGAAACTTGCAGGCAGTCTTCTGGCTGCCATCTCTGCCAGATAGCTCAGATTTTAGAGCTTGGGTGAGGTAATTCCTGGGAGAGCAGTCACACGTGGCTGGCTTCTGTAGCACAGGAGTTCACCTTGCTCCATTTAGCAGGCAGCGGCAGACAGAGCGCGGCACCTGAGGCAACTGAGGAGGAGATAATCTTCTTACAACCCAGAACAAATCCCCTGGTGGAGGAGGATTCCTCCAGGTTCTGCCCTATTAAAAGGTGGGGATTTCCTGCAATGGGTAGGCTTTGCTCTGACAAGACACCTACTTTAGCAGGAATTTACATAGCAGTTGAGTCCCAAATGCAGACATCTGGAGGGTTTTGGGTTTTTTTTTTTTTTTTAAGAAAAGGTTTTCCCCATAAAGCAGTAATTTCTGACATTAAGTTCACAGCTTCAGACTTTGGGTGTCTACAGAAATGTTTGGGATGCCAGCCCCCAAGCCAGACCAGTCAGGTTTAACTTGCTGTTCACAGGTGCCCAATATATGGGTGCTAGGGATGTGCAGCCAGCAGTAAACTCTGTGTCTGATGGATGCTTGTCCTGATTTCCCTTCTTGCTGCTCCCAGTCCCAGCCCCCAGCTTTGCCTGATCTCCATCATCTAGGGCTTCAGACAGGATACATAGGTAAGCCTGTACCTTTGAGGGCCTGGATTATTTTGGAGATGGCAAGTGCCATGTAGTGCTGAAATGGGGTATGAAACTTGGTATGATTTTTCTAGGAAGTTACTGTACGTTTCCATGTAGATTTCTACTTAAATTCAGTGCACTCTGTCTTCTTGTGATCAGTTTTTGTTGTAACATGGGATTTCACACTCCTTTTGTAGTTTTAGACTCACGTTCCCTACTTATTAAGCAAATTGGGTGTTTTAATGTGGTCCTACAAGTGCTCATTAAAGCTATTTTTCCAACAGCTGATCATTATTTCTTCTTTTTTTTATTTTTTAAATTTCCTTTTTTTTTAAATTTGAGAAAGCTAGCCAGCAGAGATTTTATTTCATTTGTTCTGTGTAAAGTAGTAATTTCCTTTTCCATTCTTTGTTCTTACAGCCTTTAAATGCTTAGAAATTTGTTTTCAGTTGCTGCAAGTAGCCTAAAAAAGTTTCTGTCTGTTTTATTCTTACCTATGGATGTGGCTGGATGCTTTGTTTATAGTGCCAGACACAATAAAGACTACATAATCAGCTAATGCTTTTCCAGATGAGTCAAGTGTTTTGGGAGTGTGAATCAGCTTTGAGACCTATTTCTTAATTTTGAAGTCACTCGTCTGAGAAGCATAAAACACAGGAATAGGAGAAGCAAGACCACTTTGCTGATAATGATTTTTTAAAATTTTCATCAACTTATTTAAAAATCAAATTGTTTTTATTGAGTGTCCAGTGGCCCAGTTGGCATTGTTTTCAGTAATCTAGATGATGCTTCTATTTAATGTGTGTTTTGACTGCATGCTGTGTAAATGACTTTCCTGGATGAAAAAACCTTACATGAACAGTCTTTTTGCAGTTTAACATTGTAAATTTTTTTTCTACAGAACAAAAGCACACTGATATAGAAACCACCACTGAAGTAGTGTAAAATGGTGATGCTGGAGAAATTTTGAATCCTGACCTAATTCACTTTAACTTTGCAGTAGCAAATTTTGCCTTTTCTGCTTTTAGAACTCATTTTGATAGGCATAATTTCTTCAGAAAAATATGCAGGAAGAGCTGCATTTTTATTCCCTTCTATAAAGTAATGTTTGTTTAATGGTATGTGAGGATTGTGTTTGTGAACTAATACACTTTCACAAAGTACAAATTAGAAATTAATTATATTTTCAAATATTCAATTATTTTATCATATCTGTAAGGTTCTTTGCAGTTTGGTACAAATGTTGACACTATGAATATGATCCTTGTATGGAGAAATATTTTCATAGTTAGGCTGTAGTACCTTAATCTTTTGCTTTGCTGTCATTAGATTTGGATGGCTTGAAACCTGATGGAAGTGTGGTGATAGACACAGATAGGAGGTAAAATGCTTACTGTCCTTGTTGTCAGTATTTGGGGTGGAGAGGAGGTAAAGACCTGTGAGTAAAATCATTTCAGGTCACATCAGAAGTGCCAGCTGTGTCTTGTATTTCATTAAGGGAGTGTAAGGGAAACTGATAATAACTACTAAATATTTAATATATCTGTAATGATAAAAAATTCGCTAGTGAATACATTAAAATGTTCATTATTGATTTCCAGATATTAAAATGATGTTTGTAAGACCAGACCGAAAATATGTTTAAATACCTGAGAGCTCTCCTAGAAATTTGTAGTGTTGTTATATGTGAAACTGTGAGCATACCTTAACATTTTACATGTACAGTGAAAGACTGCATAGATAAAAGTCCCAAGGCCTGTAGAAGTTGACTCAAACTCTGTGATGTCAGTCTGTAATGTAATTGAGTGCCTGTGTTCCACGGGAGGGTTTGCCTGCGAAGGTCTCTGATGTCTGTGCCGAGCCCGGTTGAGATGGATTTGAATCCCTGCCAGTGCATTTCTCTGGCGTGTTACAGCCTTGCTTCTTGCAGTGGTACTTTTGCCTTGAAATGATAGATTTCCACATGGTACAGCACTGCCTTTTAAATACACATACTTTTGGAAATTGAGGGTGAAAAGTAATAGCAGAAAACAGAGCAAAGACCTGGACCTAGCAAAGGAACGCATCCTCTGCCTTCCAGCCGGTGCTGGGTTCCTTGGGGCTCCCTAGGGACCCCTCCTGCCTGTGCTGCTGCCTCTCAGGGACAGAAGGGCCATGTGGCTCCCTGCATCTCAGCAGAGGTTTGCTTGCATTCAGTCCCTGTGACCTGTGCAGGTGGCTGCTCAGAGAACTTTAAGCTGGTGGAGTGCTACTGAACCTGAATGAGTAAAATCTTTGTTAGTAAATGTGTTGTGTGTTTTGTCTCTCTTTATGTCCCTTCTCTCTCTGGTCACCAGGATGTTGAAACATCAATACCAGAATTTTACACCCCTAAGGGTAGGGCTCTCTGTTTTTCTGAAGATACTGCTCCTCTGCTGAATGTATTAACTTTTTGTGGAGTCTGTGATGTTTATACCTCAGAATGTCTCTAACTATTCAGGTGCCTGAGTAGAGTTAGGGTCTGCCCTCAAATAATATGGAATTATGCTTATGTAGCTTACTCACAAAATAACAAGGTTATGTCATTTTTCATGTGCATAGTTCCTTTAATGTTAAAAATGGAAATTTTAAAGTCTACTGTTCACATAATTGCGAACTCGTAAAATACAGACAAAATCATAAAATATTCTTAAAAGTGTGAAGAGGACAATTTATTGCTTACTTAGATGTGTGAAGGAATCTCACAGTATATTGGTGGTGTGTTTTCTAGAAATACTGTTACTCTAATTCAACCCACCTTGAGAACTGGAAATAAAAATCTTGATGCAAAACACACTTTCACAGCAGAAGAGTGCAGGTGCAAAATGGAAAAGCAAGCATTTTTTCAAGTGGCATTGATTGTTTTCTGTGCAATATGTAGGAACACCAGAATATTTTTAGATTAAAAAGATTAAAAAATTATCCATTGCTTTTGTGATAGCCTATATGTTTGGGTTAGTTATTTATCATTTGCAATATCCATAAAGCTATCTTAAGCATCCTAATTGGGTTTCAGGTTTTCAGAGGGAGGCTGGGAGGCTCTTGTGCAGTTGTGGCAGGGTGGTGGGGTGTGTGCAGCACAGCTGCTTTCTGATGTCAGTCGCTATTTCAATGACACGAAAGTGGGAGAGGAAGAGCGTGAAAAAGGCAGACAGTTTTAAAGAGAAAAAAGTGTCATCAGTAAGCAAATTATTTTTGCCTGTTTTGTTTTGATTAGGATATGAACTAACAAATAAAGTCTGATTGCTACAAAAGAAATTACATCTGGAGAGTTTAACTGGGGCACTTTCAGAAACTTTTTGGTGAAATGTGTGTTTTTTTGCCCCTGTGCTGGGAAAAGTCTGGATTGTCTTTGGCAAAAATCTTGGTAATGCACATAATTCACCTGGCCTGCAAGGAGAGCAGAATCCTTTCCTCTCAGTGCTCTCTGTTTGTTTGGATTTCAGTTTGTGCTGAGTTCAGGGACACTGGAAGAGTGATGGCTTTCCTGTGGAAAATGGGAGCAGCTCCACGGGTCCATGTGTAAGGCGCTAAGTTCTTGATGAGCAGGGTGAACATTCCTGGGTTTATTTCCTCCTTCTGTGGGCATCCTTTGGCTATACTGATGATACTGTGGTATCTTTCGGGTTTTTATTTTCTTAAATTTTGTAGATACGAGTTGAAAGGAACACAAAAAATTTTTAGTGATCTTTGCTCTCAAAATTGTGAGGTGAAAATTGTTTCTTAAAAAACTTTCTTAGGCTGGACTGTTTCATTTTGGGTATGTCCACCCTGGCACATGGGTTTTGTGGAAAGGCAGGAAAAGTGAGTATCTGGGCATTGGTAGTGATGGAATTTTCTGGATTTTGTTTGTTTGTTGTTCTCTTTAAAAAAAAAAAATTGGAAACTATGAAAATTTTGGGAGGTCTTTATATACAAAAAAGGTGGTTAATTGAAATTATGAAATAGGTCTTTGGCCACTAAAAATCTGGACAACATTTATTAATGGTTGCCATAAAATCACTAATTTAGAGGTGTAATGATTGTTGCTAAAGAATACCAAATAAAATTTTGTGCTACCATTTAAAATGGGATTTGCATACTGACTTTGTTTTTTCATACACTTAGAGCAGTCTGAATCACAATTGGTTTTCTATGGCTTTTTATTGCATCTCTTTCTTTGACTGACCTCAGAAAAAGGGTACTACATGGTGATGGTAAACATTAAAATTTGCTTTAAAAAATATATAGATATTACTAGCACACATCATTTCAGTTAAAAAGTAAGTTTGTTAAGAGGATATATGTACTTTTTTATATAGCACAGCTATTTTTGTGTTATCTTCAAAGCATTCTTCAGGAAATAATACATGCCTTTGTGAGGGTTTCTTTTGAAGGTAGGTATGATTTCTATCTGAGTGTCATCTTCTTCAGAACCTTCCTAAAGAGATGTGAATCAACACCTGCCCAATTGAGGGCAAGGAAGCAGCTTTTCTCTCTTTATACCTGTGCTCAAGTGTTTGGAGGCTGGTTATAAAAAGGTTAGAAAAAATATTGTGAACTCCATTTTATATTTCAGGTAGAAACACATATTGGTGCCTGGTTTTCATACCAGACTTTTTTCTTCTATATGGGAAACTTCCATTTGCTTGCATCCTACATGTTGTGAAATATGTAGGAAGAAGACTTAAAAATTAGTAGTGCTGCCTGCAGATGGTCCAGTTAGTTTGGCTTTCAGTGTTGAGGACAGTTCCCATCAAAAAAAAGGAAAACTACTTGGAATTATAATATGGGATTGAGTGAGCTAAGGGGTGGGTGATATTAGTGGTTTGCTGCTTTCAGCAAGCTTGTCTAGACAGTATTTCTTTTCTTTTAATTTTAACTGTGATTTAAAAAACATTATTTACAGTACAGCTGTACTAATGAAGTTTCACACTTTCATTTTTCTTTTTGTGTTGAACGTGTTTTCAATATTTACTTTAAAATAAATTTTCTTCTCTCATATTGCCCTGGAATGTTTGATGCTATAGAAATTATGTTTGGATAGGATCATGTTGTATTATAATTGCCCATGATATTTTGTGTACCAAACTATACAGTAGCAGATTTAAATAGAAATATTGCATAGTGACATATTTTATTCTAAAGTATAAACATTTATAGAGAAAAGTAGCAGATGATAGAACTAAAGTTCAGCATCTTTCCCCCCTTTCCCCACTCAAGTTTTTTTCTTTATAAAATTAACAAGAATTTTTTCTTCTCTTCTTTCTTTTCCCTTTCCCCTTTCCTCCTTCCTTTCAATTAGCTTAAATTAGTTATGGTATCGTTACACACAGAGTTAGGGGGTTTGTTAATTCAATTAAATTTTTAAATTTTCTTGTCTGTAATTTAAAAAGGCTGGGTTTATCTTGAATTTTGACTTAACCTTTGTAATTGATCACAGGAATTACTTAGCCAATTTCAGAATTGTTGGAAAATTTAATGTTTCCTTATGTGTATTCATGCATGTATAAACATGATTTATACTACCTATAAAGGGCAGCTTTGACAGTGGTAGGTACCTTCCTCTGAGTTTGGAGGAGAAAATAATAAATTATTGAATTATTTGTTTAACTGTTTGTGGTGACACGTTGTGGCATGCCACCTTAAGAAAAAGTTGGTGGTAACATTGTTGTTTCACCCTTTTCATTGGAAGTGTTAATTCTGTGCAAAATGAATGGCTTTATAGTATTGTTCCTCGAGGAACTCTAAATACAAGCCTTCAGCAGTGATGTAACCTCTTTTTCTTCAAATGTTTGATGATTTTACAGTGAAGTACACATTTTCTTCAAGGAGCTCTATACTGATGTGCCTAATATTTTTAAGAATTGAGGAAGTATAGATTGTAAAATTAATTTTGTTTTTATTATTTTTTGTTGCTACCAAGACTGAAACTTTAGTGTTTGGTGATAAAAACATTGAGAATGTTGATGTGCCTGTATTAAAACAACTTAATTATTTCTTCCATAGGTAGTGATTTATTGGGTAATTTTTTAGAATTAAGAAGTTGTTGGAATAAATTTGGCAGATTTTCTCTAGCTATCACAACAAAATAAGTCAGATTTGTGAATGACATCTGCCCAGACCATTATGGTTTGTTGTGAAGTAGGGCTTGACCTTTTCGTTTACTCACCAAACTGGGCATGTGGGTTCTATATCTTAGGTTAAATAACATTGCTTTTTGATGCCATTTCCTTGCAACTTTCCCCTTATGTTTCATTCAATATAAGGCAAATTGGAATGACTCAGTTCTCATCATGCCCATGTCAAGCTTAAACATAATTCTCACTGTTTTTTCTGACCTGAGGTGACAGCTGAAAGGTGAGCTCTTCTGTATTGATTCAGTATATTCAGATCAGCAGAGATTTCTGATCTGCTCCAATTCTTTATTGTAAATGAATCACACCATGTGGTTTTTTGGTTGGAATTCATTATTTTCAGGTTATTCCTCCTAATTAAGGTAACTGGTATTTTAGTGTTGCTGATGTATCCATTCTTTGCTATATAAATATTGTCTTTGTAGCATTTTTGTACTTGAAAAAGTAATATTAATTTAAAATTAATGGTCTTTTTTATTAATAACCACATATGCAAAAAAAGGAACATCTGCCTTCCAAATGTTATTCAATGATTGTAATTAAAAGGTTAAATAAAAGCTGAGGCAAGCTTTGAATTTTGAAGCATTTGCAACAGCTAGTAGTCTGACTTACTGCAGACATTTTTGTCAAAGTTGAAAAAGTTAGAGCTAATTAATTTCTTGGGAGACATATGATGAAATTGTAGGTGTGATAACATATTTGAGTAACATATGGTCGTTATGGGGCACCTTTCTAATGACTTAGCACCAAGTTAAATATAGACTTTCCATTTTTTCACCACTTCTATTAGTGGTTCTTTGTTACTACAATTTAAACTCATCTTATTTTCTGTCACGTATGAAATAGGATTCTTTATATGTTTGTAGGAAATTTAGAAAATATTGCTACCACCGTGCTGCACCTTGGTGAAATTTACTGAGGAGGACAGTTCATCTGTGGCAGCCTTTTCATTTTTGTAGCATTAATTGCGGTTATATGTGCATTTTGACCTGTACTTTAAAACATGTGAAACTTGTCACAAAATGTTTAGATGCATGTGCCCAAGGTAGGAGCATAAAATATTTTGGAGAGATTGGTAGAAAATGCATGCTTTACTTTAATCAGCTATTGTAATATATTATGTCACAAAAAGGAGGACAGAGGTAATTTTGGAACACTTTATGATTCAGTCTACATAGCCTTAATAAACTGTATTAAGTTGCTTGACAGGCAGTTCTGCTGTTCCTTAGGAGGCTGTAAATAAAGATTGTCAGAGAGTAAACAAGTGTTGTATTTTGTAATTAAAGTAATCAGAAGCTTTACCTAGTTTTAAGTTTCATTTATTTATTATAATAATATAGAGCAAATTTCAAGCTTTATTTCAGCATCAACAAGCAAAATGATAAATTCAGGACAGAATAATTTAGTGGTGGTGACACATGAATGAGGAAGGAAATAAAAATGTTTCAGGTGAAAATGGGGAACAAAATGGAAGGAAAAAGGTGGGGTGGTTTTGGGCAGGGATGGAGGAAGTAATGGGTACATGAGAAAGCTGCTCTTTGTGGTGGGAGAAGATAAAGGATGTGTGTTGATGGAGGCTAAGTGGGAATTGTCTTCTGACTGGAATAAAAATTGTTTTGCAAGTCATGTTGCTTTCTGTGTTTCAGTATCAACTGAAATGCAAGCTGTGGGTTGGCTTTTTTTCTTTTTTAATGAAAATGACAGTTAATTTGGTTCTAAAGGAACTCTATTGCTCAGAAATTTTGTGTTGCTGGAGAGAAAGCTGGATTATCACAGCATCTGAGTTCAGAGTAGCTGCAGCTTCAGTTCCAAAGCTTTGTCATACAGCCTTTCCTGTGGCTACAGAGCAAAGAGGGCGTGGAAGGGATTTTAGCTCCTACTAGGAGCATGGTAGCAATTATTACTTGAATGTGGCCATCTATTTCTTACAGGAGAGTGAAAAAACTGTGCTGATACTTAGAGAAAATCTCATACTGCTGGGAAGGAGCAAATGGAGGGGTTGTGTCGTGGTATCTGGGGTATTAGTGGAGAGGAAAAAACCTGAGGAAGACGAGAGTTCCGCGGTGCCGTGGGTGTGCCCTGGTCACGCACCGAGCAGCGTGCACAATGTCCTTTGGGCATTCCTTACTACAGTGATTACATTTCTCCTCTGGGTAATTTCTGTAAAAAGGAAGCTTTAATATGTTTCTTGGTGTGTGGAGTTTTTGAGTAACTAAAATGAACTTTGTGAATGAGTTCCTCTTTTGGTAGCAGGAGGTGATGAGTAGTGGCAGTGCAGGTGGAGTAACGGGGTGGAGAGGCTGCCGTAACACTCATTCAGTTCACACTTAATGTTCAGTTTTAATAATCCTGATGTGCTGTGTACATGCAATTGTATGTCTTTATTTTAGGTGTTTCCTACAGGTGACATTTGTATGTTTTTATTTTAGCCTGTTTGCCTACAAGTAGGTGTGCTCACATCTGAAATCATCAATATTATACTTCTAAGGCATGAATTGTGGGGCCAGATGTGATGAGATCAGGGCTTCAGCTATTCACATATTTCATTATTTATTGTTAAAAATCCCTGAAGCCCAGAATGGACTAGTGTTCAGGGCAGAGGGTGTATGTTAAAAATCTAATTAAAAAAAAAGGCATCTTGAGGCACATGATGAACTCTCACATCTAAGCATTTTTGGATGCTTTCATAGCCATCTGTAGAGGAAGGATCATTGATTATGCATCAGCCAGATAAAAGAGATCATTCTGATACATTTCTTTCTTCACCAGATATCATTTTCCTGCAAAATACTATGGTATATTGATTGGATGATAAAACCAGGTTTTTTAATGGATGGCAATAAAAGCATACTGTATAAAGAACACAATCATATGCTACAGCAAAAGGTTGAATTTCTCTTAGTGGTTACTGATAGCTGTATAAATCATAGGAGGAAGGAAAATATTGATGAATTAAATTTAAAATAAATCACCATCAGACCACCCCCCACTATTCTTCTGAGTTTAAAGACTGTAAAAATAATATTGACAAACCACTTTCCTACATAAAACTTTGACTGTTTAGTTGAGTATTGTTTAGTCTTACATTATGAAACTAATATTTACAAAAAGAGATATACAAATTTGTTTGTTATGATAGACAAATTTGCCTTCTGCATTTGTTTAGGAAGATAAAGTGTATTTTATTAAGAAGGTACATCATACCAGTTAAATTCTATAATATGTGGAATGAGCACTAGCTTATGAAGAGACATGAAAGACAGATCTTCACAGTTTTATATGGGAGATGGATATAACGTAAATTCCTGTTCTGTTGCTGATCATTTTGTTAGACATGTTAGATCACAGCATAAGCCTAATTTGCCTGATATGAGCCCCATAATGTTATTTTTTAAAAGGGAATTCAGAAGAGCAGAAAGCAAGAAAGCATTATTATTAGTTTGTTTGTTTTCTCTTTAAAACAGTCTTTCAGCTTTGAGTATTGAAATAATTCCAAGCATTCAAATGTTAAAATACCACATTTGGCATATGACATTTCTTATTGAGAAGCAGATCTGTGTTTGTAATTTTTCTGTAATTTGGGGGTTTTTTTGGGACTGGGGGTGAAATCTGAATAATTTGCAAGTTTTTTCTTTTTTTTATTTTCAAGAAAACAAGAATTTTTTTATTCCAACTCTTTGTTACCCCTTGAAAAAATAAGCAGAAAATAGGTAAGGGAAACTGCTCGTTTTCTCTTTAGGTTTCCCTCAGCACTCCAACACTGTGAAAGATGCAGTCATGCACTTTTTATTCTATATGAGGGACAATTCAGTTCATTCATTCATTCATTCAATGGGACAATTTCTCTCACTTTACAGTTCTCAGTTTTTTTATACTGTGATTGAATACTGTCACTGCAGTTGCCATTGAGACTGGGGGTTTTCCTTGTGTTGTTGTTGTTGTTGGATTTTTTGTTTGTTTCTTTGTTTGGTTTTTATGGCATGTTGTTTGTGGTTTTGTTTTTTTTCTCTGGGGAGATCTCGAGACATAGAAATGCCTAGAGTTACTCTTTGAAATAAAGGGATGAATTAAAATGTAGGTAAATAATCATGTAACAAAGAAAATTCATTGTTAAATGTGTACACAGAAGTAAGACTGTATTTGATATGCATATGCAGTAAATTTTCTAATAGGTAACTGTGTGACCAAGTCCTTAAATTCAATGTGTGTGCTGGAGAATTTTAATATACATTAGACATTATGAAGCAAAGTTGAGTCCCAACTCTCAAAAAAAAAAGAATAAAGGAAATACTGAGTAGTTTTTTGCTTAGTGTCAGTAGCAGAGTTCCCATGCTAATATGAATGTATCTAAAATGATACCTGTGTAGTCAGCTTTAGTTCTGGCGTTTTTAACCTTTGTGAATACTTTACTTGGTAACTACCTGGTCAGCCTTTTAAAGGAGTTTGCTTTGAATGTGACTTCCTGTTTAAAAGCCAGCTCAAAAGTAATTGTATTATGTGGAATTATCTCTCAGTTTGGGTTAAAACAGATATTTGCACTTGAAACATGTAACTGGTGTCTGTAACAACCCCTTATTTGCCCTTTTCTTCAAGATACTATGAATCTTCTTTTGATTGTCCTACTACTCCTTATTTGTGTGTATGCAGTCCAAATCTGGTCCTTGTCTTTCTCTGTTTTTTCTCAGAACCTTGCGAGTCCCAGCTGTTGCTCCATTCTTTCAGCTCATTTCTGTGACAATTTTCAATTTCTCTCAACTTCTAAATGTTCCAGCCATCCAAGTATCCACTCTGGCCAACTTGTTCTTTTTATCACCTGCTGCCCCATTGCCTCATTCAGAATTCTGCAGTGCATTTGTCCTGGTGTGAATTATTCCATGTGGACTGCTTCCTTCATCTCTCTACTACCCAGACATCATTAAAGGCAGTACTTGGAGTGTGAGGAAGAGCCCCTCTGCTCTCATTCTGTGGCAGAAAACTGATTGTCAGAAGGAGCAATTGCAGAAATAACAATCAGGTCTCTACATCAGGGAAGGAAAAAGTGGCCTGTGTAACACACCTTTGGGGAACTGGGCTGCTAGGCTCAACAAGTCTTACTCTAGCAGATGTGGAATATATAAATATCTGTGTATAAATATTAATAACATCTGAATGGCTCTACCTACAGGCATCTCTGACATCCAGTGAGTTCTCTGCCAAATGGCAAGTTCCAAGTCAAATTTCAGAGCCTAAAGATTGTACATTTTTGACAGAAGATTTATTATGATGTCTTGATACAATAGCATGACTGTGTACCTTCCCCTAATGCCCTGAGAAATAACTGACTTAACTTGTTTCAACTTGTATTCTGGTTCAGATAAATTAGTGGCTAGGGTAGCTGTAGGTGATGTGAGAATTGGCTCAGGCTGCTGAGGTTACTGTTCAAGCAGGTGATGTCAGCCGTGCTTCTGTGTGCTCCTTCATGCTTTGAGTATGGGGATGCTGCCCTTTTACTATCTCAGATGTTGTTCCAGAGATTGATAACTGTTACACTGTGCAGAAGGAAGGTAAAGAGGTTGAACGATCTTGACATATTCTTCTCTGAAAAGCACAAGGTAATTTAAAAGAATTGATTTACATGATAAGGAAAGGTTTCAAAATACAGACTTATAATTTAAGTGCATATAAGTTGAACACTAATATTCCATTTATTTGACAAAAACACAGTAGGTAAATCAATACAGAGCTCAAACAGCTTTTAAAAGGTAAATGTGATTTAGAGTGTCTGTAAAGTACATATACCATGCAATTATTTATTTATTTGGAATAAAATTACCTGAATTTTGATAATTCAAAGCCTTAGAATCGTTTAACACCAGGTGTAAGTTTTGAAAATTATTTCTAATATTAATTGTGCAAAGAAAATATGTAGTGGTAATTTCTTGATTGCCCCAGAAGTCCAGACTTGTTGGTCTATCAAAATAATGTGTCTGATGTGACAGCATAGATAATCAGCACATAGGGGAGGGGAATGTCCAGCATCTTGTTCAGCTCTCTGGAAGTCTGCAGTCCAGATGACCAGAGAATGATGTTGACAGTAGATTACACTTGGGTTTTTGGTTTGCACAGGTCGTAAGAAAAGAGTTTGTACTCTTCACCTTTGATGTCTGGCAAGATTCTCTAGGTATGTGGTGGCAGAGTTGTTACTTCCTTTTCACAACTGTTTCTCTTTATGTAAGAAGTCTGAAAGAGTGTGATGTAATTTGGAGACTGCATTTTGAAGTGAGTGTGGCTTAAGTATGGCCAGCTCTTGGTGAAACAGTATGAAAGAGCCAAGATTCACACAGGAAAATGATTTTTCTTCTCTCTGTCCAGACTTAAAATAAAGAGTACTCATGGTTACAGCGCTTGTGTCTGAAAGTTAAAATGCTCTGATTTTATTTTTCTGAAGGGGTTTCCAAGGGTTTATAGTTCCACTTGTAGATAGAGACCAGAATTTGAGAAAGAATCTCTAAAACATTTTGATTCTGAATTGAAGACCCCTGCCTAGAAGTGTCATTCATGAGAAGCTGTTAGAAACAAACAGAACCCATTTCACAATATCCATCTCGAAAGTAGATGTCATGGCAGTGCAAGTCCTGGAACATTCACCTAAGAGCTGACTATTGACTTGGTTTGGTTTTGTCTACACGGGTGACCTGTTCTCCTGCAAATTAACAACAAACTAAGAGTAGTACCAGTGGTTACTCTGATGCGTGTCTTGTGTCTGATAGTGGCCAATATTTGATGCTAGAGAAGAGTAAAAAAAAAAAAAAAAGAAAATATGTTAAGACTTTCTGCAGTTCTTCCCAGCTGGCTTTCCTCTTTACTAGCCAGGACAATTTTGTGTCATCATCAGCTTTGGTTCCCCATCCCTTACCTTCATTTACTGATCATCTCTGATATATTGGACCCAAGGGTAGGTCACTGAAAGTTTCCAGTGATGACCTTGATTTTCATTGTGAAAACTGACCACTTACTCTGAATGTTTATACCTGCTTTCTGACTGTTTAAAATTAGCTTTATTTGTTTTTATTGTGAATGTCATCCCTTTTGTGTGGTGGAGATTGAGGATTTTTATGTTAAGGATGTTGTTGAGTGTTGTTTGGAAACCTAGGCAGTCTATATAAATTGGATTTTTTTTCTGATCTAAATGCTTATTAACTCTTAAAAAAGAAACCTCAGATTTCTGAGATGTTATTTCTTTTTACAGAGACTGTTTTGTCAGTTTTTCCAAGCTTATTTGTCTGCCCACTAATTTTTGTCTAGAGAGAAATTTATACTAATTTTCTTAATTCAGATGTCAAGTTCTTTGGCTTTCAGTTTTTCTGGATCTCATTTGGAGCACCTATTAGAATTTCTTGAAGCCATATAAATATTGGAAGAGTGTAGAGGAAATCAGAATGGCTCAGAAAATTTTCCTAGGTAACACTTCTTGAAATACCAACACATCTAAACAAATGTAAAGGTACACCATCCTTTGTGAAGTACCAAAGATTAGAAAGGATAGTCAAGAAAGCAAACAATATTTGCTTTGAAGGAGAGCTGTTCCCTTTTACACTGCTTAACTCATTTGTCTTTTAGCAGGAAAAGACTTGATAAATCACTTGATGTGATTTCTTGTATTAACATGTAAACGTAAAGAAGTTCATAGGCAGGATTTTCTGGCACAGCCACTTGGGTGAAAATCCTCTAAAACATGATCAAACTTGTACATCTGTAGTAATTAAAATGCTTATAAAGTCAGAGTTGTCTGAAGAGGAGGCATGTACACAGAGGGGCTGCTGTGGAAAGGTCAGAAGTTATTGAACCAGAGTGGTGATGATCAGCATCAGACATTTATGGAATTTCTTGTGAAGGCGTGTAAGGAGTTCTCACCTGGTCTCAAAATCATGCAGTTGTTCAGCATGCTGAAACACATCTTCAGTCAATCTTTTTTTGTCAGAACTTTTCCTTTTTTGCCCTTGTCATATGCAAAGTTTTTAGCAAAAGGAATGTGATTCAGTTGTGAACCCAAATTCTGTGCTCATAGGTATGATGTCTGTTGTGCCAAGGATAATCTCTTTCTTTGCAGTTACTTCTTACTGATTTCAAGAAGTGGACTCCTTTGCATTGGAAGACAATGTAGCACAGTGGCTTTTAATGTTGCAGAAAATTGTTCTAAGTCTCTTTATGTTTGTAGGCTTGAATGAATCTTGGAGGTTTGTTTTAGAGTCAATTCCTTAAATGTTGAAAGAGCAGTATATTTGTATCTACACAAAGTGAGTAAAAGGAAATTGAAATATAGGATCAGGGCTACAAATAGAATTACAAAATGACAAAGAGTGGAGAAGAACTGAGAGAGAAAAAAAAGGAGTTGGAAAAAATATGTTTTGTTTCTTAGTTCCTAAAAAGGTGAATCCAGATGAAATTGCCTAGATAAGGTGGTTTACTTGTATGATTTATATTCCACATAACAAACTGCTGCTCTGCTTTGCTCAATATATAAATATTCATTACAATAGGTATCCCAAATATATAAAAATCTATTTGTTTGGAGTTTTTTTCCCCCAAAGTAAAATGTGGCTTAACAGTGAGACTTTGTCAAACCTGCATGGCCTCTTTGTATTTCAGGCATCAGCTGATACTCTGCTGGTTGACATCCTTTTGGAATGATGTGTTTGAGCTGCTCCTGCGTGGCGCTGAGCACAATGATTTTGTCTGTTAGCGGATGTGGATGTTGTGGCCATGAATTCAGAGGGTTGTAAGTGATGTCAGTGTGTAGGATAGTTGTGGTGCTGCATGGACACTGGGAGAGAAGACAAAAGAGAGAAATCAAAGTAAGCAGTTAGTTTCATAATGTTATTTTTCTCAATAGTTTTCATTCAATATATTGCTTTTCCTGGTGCTCACCAATAATCGAGAGGCTGATAAGATAAATTAGTAGTGCAATTCTGGCAAAACTTTAAAAATTCACTTTTCTTAAAACCATGGGGAATTCACCCCAGGACCAGAGCACTGGGGAACTGATTGCTTGAAATTGTGGAGGAAGCTTTGAATTTCTTCTTCAAGGAGTTTGTCTTCCAGTGCTGTCAGTGGACAAATCACTGGCAGTGAACCTGAAGGTGTGTGTTGCTGTGGAAGGGGTGTCAGGCATGTGCCTTTCAGCAGTACTGGAAGCATGGCTCAAGACTTTGAATAGTCGAGGTAACAGATTGGTGCAGGGTTTATTTATTTATTTTTTTACTCAGAAACTTGCTTCTGTTTTTTTTTTTTTTTTTAGGTTGTGAAATTAATCAGATAAAGGGTTATTTTCCCATGGTCATACAAGGCCGCCTTGATTAGTTTGGAAGGTCATAATACTTATCTGGGTGAGAGAATGCCTCAATTTTATATAATGGAAATTTGATGTTTTGGCCCTGAGGCACTGTTTATGTTAATGTTGATGCAGTTTCTGTTACTGTTCTGTGAGATTTGAGGGGATTTTTTACAACACCGACTTAAGAAGCATTTTGCTCAGCACTTAATTAAGAGGGAAGACTTCCACAAGACCTCAACAGCCTGTAAATGTGGAAGAGTGAACATGAGTTAAAGATGTGTCATATAAAAGCTAAAGCTTTGGAGAGGAGCTCGCTGATACGAGATGTGCATGCAGTGTTATGTTGACATCTGTGGCAGAAGTACTGGAATCCTGAGTTGGGAAAAAGATTTGAGAATATTGAGTCTAAGTTTTATGTGGGGATATATCTGTGCAATTCCTTTTCTGGTCAGGAATTAAGATATACATTTTGAAATATGGGGAAAATTAAGATACTATAATGAAGGAGATGGACTGAAAAAACCCCAAATGGATTAAATTCTTTCTGTATAAAGAAAGTCAGCTCCATAACCTAGTTCTTATTTCAGTATTTTTAATGCAATTTTAAAAATACATCTGTGTATTTATAAATATCACACAGAATTTTGTTTTTATCAATTACGTAAGTGTTACTCCATACCAGTTCTCCCTCTTGCTCACAGTAACTTCCAGAATGAATGAATTACTGTAGGTAAAATACAGGAAAACTGCAACCTCCTCCTCAAGATCATATGCCAAAAATATATCACAGTAAGTTCTTAATGTAGCTGTACAAGGAAGAGTTTGCAAGTTCAAACACATATTAGCAGCCTTTCTCAGTGGGAGATCTAGCCTTAGTTTCAATGAAACTGTTCCTTTAAATATCTCTTTCATTTGTGGTATTATCTGACAAGTTAATGACCAATTCTGCATTTTTAAAATTAATTTTTGAACTGTAATGTCTAAAATTAAAATGCCTTGTAAAAGTCAATAGCCACACTCCTTCATCTTATCTTTTCCATTAATGTGTGTTCTCAGTAAGCCTTCATGGAAATGGTAGAGTAATACCTTGTGCAACATTTAGTTGTCTTCATCATCCTGAAAAGCAAGGTATCGTTTCCTTTGGGGGCTAATTAAAGATGCTTGTATGTAAAAAATTCAGTGTTTAAACTGCAGTTTCCCATGAGAAGAACTGAAGCTTAAAATGCCAATTACAATGGAAAGGTGGTAAAACAGGGAATGTAAATTATAGTTTATTAGATTAGATAATTGTCTCAGCTCATAGTTTTAGCTAAATATTTACAAAAAATCTGGCATTCACAGTAGAGCTCATAAGACAAAGATTTCACTGTTTACACGAAAAGCAATAGTAAGGAGGAAAATAACATTTTGTGTAGCTACCAGATAATTGTCTCTGCCTCCAAAAGAAGAAACTATGTGAAAGAATGGAAGTTCCTCCTTCCTTATATCTTCTGATAGTGATAAATTAGAAATCCATTTCTATCTTAAAAGATCTCTTGAAAATGTCAAAAGAAGATTATTTCAAGATGTTTTTAACAAATCCAGGAAAACAGCATTTTGAGTGCATTTCAACCTGCTTCACTGTTTCTCATGATTTGCAACAAAAAAATACAAGCTTTGAGTACAGAATATAGGACTTCTTTGAATGGAGACTCCTAGGAAAGCTGGGGAGTTGACTATTATAGAGTCAATATAGTAGAGTTAGTATGAGTATGCCAAATGGGAATTATTTTGTATTTCACTATGAATTTTTTTTAGTCTTTTTAATTGAATTTTGGATGTTACAGAATCACAGAACTGTTAGGGTTGGAAGGGACCTCTAGAGACCCTCCAGTCCAACCCTCCCAGCCAAGGCAGGCTCACCTAGAGCAGGTTGCACAGAAACGTGGCCAGGTGGGTTTCGAGTATCTCCAGACAGGGAAATTTCACCACCTCCCTGGGCAGACTGTTGTGGTGCTCTCAATGGCACCCTCAATGGCAACAAGGTCCTCCTTGTATTGAGGTGGAATTTCTTGTGTTTTGGTCTATGGCCATTGCTCTTCATCCTGTTGGTGGTCAGCACTGAAAAGAGTCTGGCACCCTCCTCTCCACACCTGTCTTTGAGAGGTTTATATGCATTAATGAGATCCTTCTTGGGCTTTTCTTCTCCAGGATGAACGAGCCCAGCTCCCTCAATCTCTCATTATAGGAGATGCTCCAGATCCCACATTGTCTCTTTGTGGCCTCTATTGGATCCTCTCCCATAGTTCCTTGTCTTTCTTGAACTCTGGAGCCCAGAAATGAACGCAGCATTCCAGAGGTGGCCTCACAATGGCCAAGTAGAGGGGCCGGATCATCTCCCTGGACCTGATGGCCACCTGATGCACCCCAGGATGTTTATTTGATTGACTTCCTAGTACAAGCAGTTTAGTCTTCATCATTACCTGTCCACTAGGTGGTTGAATTTCACTGGTGATGCAGGGAATGAAAGTAAGACTGGATAGCAAACTGAAGTAAAAGATGAATAATTTTCTGTATGCTTTAAATAAAATGCAATGACATTCGTACATAAAATGGTCTTTGCTCAGTGTGACACTTAAAGGAAAGGACCATGTTGTTGGCTGTGTTTCTTAGTCTCTTGAGCTCACAAAAGTAGCCCAGACAGTTTGCTGACCTCAGATGGACCTTTAAGTCTCTGACTTGTCAGACGAGAAGGGCAGCACTCTTAATTGGCATTCAGATCACAGGCAGGCACTGGGCTCAGCGCATAGCCAAGTACTGCTTTAGGATTTAGACAAAGCCACTCTGGCAAAACATCCCAGTTGTCAGGGTAGCTGGCTGTTTCCTAAAGAACTGTTACATAATGGAGAGACTGAGAAAAGCTTTAGGATGCAAATTTTTTTTAAAGTAAAAATTAAAAAAAAAGGAAATAAAGAAAGTGGTGGTAATTTGTGAAAAGAAACATCCCCCCTCTCCTCGGATGATCTCATTCATTGTTTCTTCCTTCTGTTTAACTTCTCAGGGTCATAAATGTAGTTTGCTGTTTAAAACCGTAGTGATGTCACTGCAAAGGTATTTTGTGGAAGTGGGGAAGGGAATTATCTGAAAGTATTTGGGAATCAACACTTAGAGATTTATTAGCCTTACTAGAGGTCAGCTATTTGCATTTCTTCTTCTTTGTGCTTAGTGTAATGTAAACTGGGAATTCAGCTATAGAGTGAGTGTTTACATTTGAGACATCCCCTGGAACAGAAGTGAACGTTGCGTTTATTGCTACAGCTGCCTTCTCCAGTGAAATCGTGATCTAAAGTCTCGCTGGTCCCAGGCCAGATTTCCAACCTGCCCCCTGTGCTGATCCCCTACACAGTGCCAGGGTTTGACACTCCCTGGTACTGTTTCTCCCTGCAGCCTCCAGCATGACATCAGCCCCAAGCCTTGCTCCCAAAGCCACTCACAGCCCCTGCCTGTGCTGGGAATGGGAGAGAAGAGGAGGAACTGCTTTGCGCTGCCTTGGGGCTGTGACAGTGAGCACCACAAAGACAGAGGCTTAAAAAAGGTTGTGTGCTGTGCTTGGAGTGGTGCAGGGGACTGATCTCCATCACAATATCGTGGGTGTTTTGGTGTAAGCAAATTTCGTATAGTCTGCCTTAGTTGTAAATGTATTACAGTGTTTTCGTTAGTACATGCCCCTGTTTCACAAAATACTTTTGAAAGTGTACTTATTTAAAATATTTGGCAAGTAGTGGTCTCTTTGTTAAGCAACAAAGCAGTAGTCTGGAGTACTGTCACCCGGTCCACTGAAGAAGGATTTCACAGAGTCTGTATGTTTTCTGTAAGCTTATGATTTTTGGATTATTTTTTTCAGGGAAATTAGGAGGAATGTCAAATATGGAGGCAGCCAGAGAACACAATTTACAGCACATGTTCTTGTAGGGAGAATGTAGTGTTCCTTCTGGAAGCCTGGTCTGTGAGGAAGGATGCTGTTAGGTGTGTAAAGGGTCTTTACAGAAACACTTAAATGTCACTAACTTAATTTCTTACCAAGGCACTAAATTGCATTTGCTAGCTGGTCTGTAAACTCTTTCCCCATTGCAGCAAATAATTAAGAGGGGTGAAAGACAATGAAAGATCAGTTTGGGAAGTCTGAGCCAATGGTAATATACTTACAGTATCAATAACCATGCCCAAAACATGTTGGCAGTAGCCATAACTCAAATTTCCTATGGCTAGGAGGGCATGCCAAAGCAGGCTGCCACTGTTCCTGTTCCTCTAGATGTGTTTCATGTGGTTTGTTGGTGCCCATGGGCAGGGCAGTGCGCTGGCCCCAGTTGCCAGGGCTGTATGAACAGTTCCAGCTTTAGTGGTTGCCCTTATGCAGGCTTTGGTGCTCTGGAGTGTTTGATTTGAACACTGCATTGTCCACACCAGGTTGTTTCTGGCGGTCTTTCTAGTTGTTCCTTTGTTCACTGCTAGTTATTTCTGAACGTGGGGAGTGTCTCACTGCTCCCATTAGCTAGGCCTTCTAGCTTGCTCTGTCACCCAGTCTGTGAGCTGAAGCTCCTCTGTTGCTTTGCATCTCCTACCACAGCAGCCCTAAATGTTTGATTTTTGCAATAGTCAGTCATGTACACAGCCTGGTTTTTTTGCCACAAAAGGGTGACTTTCAGGAAAGAGGCTTTCCTTTTCTTACCAACAATTAAATTCTGACCTCATTAAAACTTTTGGATAAAGTTTAGCCAACAAAGCTTACAGGCTACAACTGTAGGCTACTTCATTTGATTGTCCCCTTCAGATTTCACCCTGCTTGTTTACCTCAGCTTTTGTGGCTGGTCCTCCCTGGAGTTCCTCAGTCTTCCTGAGGAAATCCAGCAGTCAGATCTGACCACCTCAGATCTAATGCCTGTGTAACCACTATGTACTGTTGTTCAGAAAGAGTGTAATCTTCAAATAATGCTCTGGTATGACACTTGTTAGTAATGTTAGCTGAGAACTTTAGCTTGATGCAAAACTATCTGTCCTTTTCATCAGCCCAGCTCTTTCTAGGAAGATCTTGGCTTTTATCAGCATGCATTCAAAAAATGAAAAATCTGGATGCAGCATTCATGGAAAAGGTTTTTTTAAGAGAAGAATGTAATGAAATGATAAACCAGAGATAACTGTAGCATTGTAAGGCTGAGAATGACCTCCTGTTAAAATTATGTTTCTTTCCTTGGAACCCATGGCTGATTAGTATTTTTATTTTTTTCCTTGACTGATGCACTTAAACCTAGCAATTTCAAAGCATTTGTTTAGAATGTTCCCATATTGATCTCACATAAGTGCTTAAGTTTATGTCCTGTATTTATTAAAGTAAATGTAAACATAAGCATGGATTTTTCAGGATGTCGATAGTTTGTAAACCTTTAATATTTTAACAAATAATGCACATTTCTTTGCAACTGCTGATAGGGACTTCTGTTTCATACTCTTCTTTAACTCTGTCTTATAACTTTTATTTGAAACACAGGAACACTACATACTTGTGAATGGAAATGGGAAACCAGGCTAACCTCCTCCTTATGTTGGAATTCAATACACTATTTCTCCTAATTAGTTGCCTTTGAGTCTCACAACGAGTCTTGAACAAACAAACAAACAGAGAGCGGATGTGTCTGCATGGGACTTTGTGTGGTGATATGAATGAGTAGTGAGCACCCTTATAGACTTTTCTATTCAGCATATAGCTGAATTACTTGACAATAAAATCACGGAACCATATTTGAGTATCTGCTTGGAGCTGTTGAAGCATTTCACAGCTGTTTCTTCTCCCCTTGCAACCTCTTCTTGTAGTGACAGTAGAAGTTACTGTTCCCATCAGAAGTTCTGTAACAATTACTAACTCTTACCATGTTTTACTACAAAATCAGAAGATTTAGCTTAAACTATTACATAGCAATTCATGTGATGAGATGGAGAGATTGTGATACACAGATTAGCTAAACTAATAACTGCCTCTCCCTAGAAGAGTGAAGGAGGGCCTGCTAACTGCAACCTTTACATGTGCATTTCAGCTAGGTCTTCTTCTGTAGGTGTGTTCATCTAAGCATGCAGTGTTGGTTCCAAGAATTAATATGACTTAAAAAGATGCCCCTTACCAAAAAGATGCATTATTGCTTTGATTTTGCTGCAGGTTGGATGAATAGTAGTGTTGATGACATGCAGTGTTGGCATTTTTTCAGTGGCTGAGTGCTATTGTATTGTGAAATTTGATTTTGGATTATTGCACAGTGGGAGCTAACAAAAATCACAACAGATGACCAATACAAGACAATGTTAGAGCTATTAGTGTACATGAAAAGCTTTAAGTACCTGAATCTTGTGTTTCTTTGTATTTCACTATGCAGCCTGTATACAGACATCCTTTTTTGTTTTTATAACTTACCAGATTTTTCTGTTTGTTAAGAAAGAAGCAGCATAGAAAACAAATTGTTTGTGTCATTGTGAGGATTGCTTGTGCAATAGAAGTTGTGTTCACTATGTACATCTTTGCCATAAGAGCTAATAGAGTATAATGAGAGTATCTATTGGTTTGCTATCCTCTGGGCTTCACAAAGAATGGTGTCTCTGGAAAAATCCCAAAAGTTAGCTTTTCCAGAATTTTTCTAGGCAATGCTTCCTGCCCTTTTTAAAAATTATTTAAATTTTTTTCTATTTTGTAATATTACAACTCTGTATTAATCTTTTTGGTCATTCTTTTGGCCTCTTAGGAAATTATTTCTGTGAATACAGTGTGTATTGCTTGGCTGCCCCAATACAACTGAAGAATTTTTATAGTTTCTTACTGAGCAGAAGTTGATGGGGAGAAAGTAGTGAGAGTTAAGGATGTATAGAGCACTCTTAATCACCCAGTGTGGATGTCCAAAAAACCAGAAGTCTTCTGTTACAGATGGAAAAAGTATTATGAGGACCTCAGGAACATTTTGATGTTGGTGAAGGATGTCAAATAAATTGGTCAACAGTAGACTGTCTCCAGGTCTTGGAAAGGCGTTTTGTTGTAGATTTTCTTACACTGTTCATGGATTTTCCTGCCTGTTTGACCAAAGATAAAGGAGTCTTTTTCTTTCGGCTGCCTGTCCTTCTTTAGTTCTGTGTGTTTATCATCTGTGGCACTTCCTCCCAGTAATGTTCTTACTCCCTGAGAAGTCCTACTCTTAGCTTGTTGAGCTTTTCATTTGCGGGCAAAAAAATCTCTCAGCAGGTGCTGAATATGAAATGATTCGGTTCAGTGGTTAAAATGTGGCAAACTGTAATATAGGAGAGGTGGATTTTAGCTATCTGTAGGTGGCACTACCAGGTTTATGAAATTAGCCCATTATGGTTTGACTTTGGAGAAGGCCACTAGACCTGTTGGTCTTGAGCTTACCTATAGAAATGCATCACTGTGGTGAAGTATTTGGAACTGCTGAAAACTAAGCTGTGTAGATGCATGAAAGGCTGAGATAGACTAGAAAAATGCTTGAACACATAATATTAATACAATTTAAAAAGAGGTAGAGGTGCTTTGTATGTATTTTGTATTCATTAAACAGAAGGAAGTATGTATTAATTTTTAAAAATTATTAATAATTTAAAAAAAAGTACTTGGAGCATATTAGAATGAGTAGTTGTGTGCAAGCAAGAATCTTCACTACCCATTGTCTGATTGGACTAGAAGTAAAATTCTTGTTATTAAAAATAAATCTTATGTGTTCCTAGGGACGTTTCTGTAAAAAAGGGAAATCCTGAACATTAAAGGTTTACTATTTTTATGGTTCTATTTTGGTAATTGTCCTTGTTTTCCTATTCATGATGAGTGTTAGATGAGTGATCTGACAATTGTATGCTGTTAAATTGTTTAATGCCAACATCATCTTTTAACTGGTGGCATTTTAATGATAAGTATGAACTTAGCATAGGGCTTGCTGAAATGAGGATGGCAAACTTTAAGCAGGAGGCTAGAACCTTAGCTTCACTTTGGTTCACACATTGCAGCCGACACAATACTGAACAGGTATAGGGAAAAACCCCACCAAAGTGTAGGAAAACAGCTAATTATAGTAATTGCAGCTGGTTTCAAAGTACTTCTAACAGTTTGTGCATAATGCTTACTTGAAAGCATCAAATGGGCGCTAGTTGTGAAATAGAACACCTGTTTGTTATTGAGCATGTGTTTATGCAGATGATTTTTGTTGTCAAAGCACCTTGATGTAGAGTAGTCCTGTTTACATTTACATTCTCCCCAAAGGATTAACAGTGTTCTCTCAATAAATTTACAGTCTATTCTCCTCTCAAAGGCTGCTGTTTGGAGGGTGGTGTGAACAAGGCAACAAGTGCTTGCTAATCACTTGAATATACATAATTAGCGACAGTCTGGTGCACTGGAGTCTTTGTACAGCCACAGCAATACTGATTGGCAGCAGCAGATAACAATAGTCGTGGCAAGGTGGTATTTGTTGAATATTTGAAGGTGTTTTTCTTTTATATTTGCAGTAGGCATTTTGAGTTAATTACACCATTATTCTGGAACACACTTACTATGTTATTTTAATGTCAGAGTTAAAGATCAGTCATGTGGCCTGTTGTACACAAAGAAATAAGACCTTTAGTAAATCCTTTACTTCATTTGAGACTAAGATGGATTCTTTTTTTCTTCCTTCATAATTTTATGAGACTAAGGTGGATTTTTTTTTTTTCCTTGTAAGTTTTATATAACCCGAAGTCAAAGTGGAAAATATGACTAAAAAATTTGGGAGATGAATGCATGTGATGATACTCTTGTATTCAGCAGTGATTAGTTTTACAACTGGCTCTCTGACAGGTTCAGTAGTTTGGAAAACAAACACAAAATTATTGATGATAAAATTTATGGGTGACATAGTAATTAATAAATAACATTGGGAAAATTATTTGGATTGCTTTTCATGTTTGTTATGTTCAAACAAAATGTGTTTTAATATAGCTAAATGCTTAACATCAATTTAACTTAAGGGAGAATACTACAACAAGTAGATTCTGAGCATCTAGAAAATCAGATGAGTCACTGTGTATTTGGCAAGGTTAATTTGTATGAGAATCATCAAATTTCCTCTTATTGACAAGGTAGCAGTCTCTGTGTATAGGTTAGAGGCTTTGGATATTGTGTCTTGGATTTATTTAGGTTTCTGATATTCTGTGAATTACATTTTCATAAGGAAAAAAGGATTCATGCATTAGATGAAACAACTGTGAGGTTTGTCTCTAAGAGCAAAACTGTTAGAAGACTATTTTGAATAATTATTAAAGGTTCCATTTATAGAACCTTTAATAGAAGTAAATATGGAGCAGAATTTGTTAGGCTCTTTCCTGACTTCTGCCTAAGCAGTGCTTTCATTGATGTGGTGAGTAATGGCAAAGAAAATGGTTCATAATATTTTGAGGTGTCTCCTAAGTGAAAAGGACTGCAGGTGTGCTGGAGGATGGGGTTAGAATTTGAATGGTATTGTTAATGTGGAGACATGGTTTGCATGAGGAGCTGGAAGCTGTTCAGGGGGATCAACTTTGATGTGCACTCTAGAATGATCTTCTTTAGAAAGAAGTTAATGGAGAATGAGTGGCTAGGTAAGAAGCTCTTCAGAAAAGTCCATTAGGTACCATGGATGACAAACTTGGCATTAATTATGTCTTGCTGTTGCGAAGAAGGCAAACACATGAGTGCATGATCAGGGATAGAACCTGTAAGATGCATCTTTCTCCTCCATTGGGCACTTAAGTCTTAGTTGTACAAATGCATCCATTTCTGGGTGCTTCAGTTTAAGATTATAAATACTGTTATACAGAGATCAGCAGTGAGAGAGATCAATGATGGGTATGACCTATAAGTATAGGCTGAATGAATTGCAGTTATTGAGGTTAAATAAGAAAAGAGAATTGATAATATGATCTGTTCTTCATGTGCACACTGAGAAAAGAAATTGTTGTTTTAAGTTGTTGCAATGCAGTTTGAATTACAGACCAGGAAATCTTTTTTGACTGAGCACACCATGAGAAATAGCCAAGTGTGTTGTACCAATGGCCCATCTAGCTCAGCATTCTGTCTGCTGTGGTGGCAGAGGATGTGCTGTTTAGAGAGAGCTTGCAAGTTTGGCCCATTTCTTGCTTCTCATTCCCCTTGCACTTTCCAAGTGTTCAGAATTGTTGCATTAGTAATGTTAGATGGCATCTAATGGATGTGTTTCACCAAGGGCCCTAACTATTGCAATGTGGTGTTTGGTGAACAGCGCATTGCATTTACCTACTGCCTTCAGGATTTTGTAAACTTCAGCCTTTTCCTCTCCAAACCAAAGAGCTCCTGTCTTCATCCTGCCTTAGAAAAGGTGGCTGTTCCAGTGCCTGGGTCACTTTGGTTTCCTTTCTCTGTGATTTCTCATAATTCCACTACATTCTTCTTGATACTTGAAGGCAAGGACTGTGCAAGGTAAAGAAGATGTGGGCACTGTTTTCTGGATCAGCAGAATGCCATCCTTTCTCTTGCTCTCAGTATCCTTTCTGACATGCCCAACATTTCATCAGGGCTTTTTTGGCTGTTGTTTACATGCACTTACTATGTCATGGAGCTGTCAGTGATGAATCCAGGACTCAACTGAGGCATAATTTATGATTCTAAAGTAAACATTGTTAGTCATAGTTTGTATTATTTTTTCTAGATACATTACCTTACATTTATGTACCCAATATTCAGTTTTCATCTTCGACCACTCAGTTTTGTGAGATTAGATCCTTCTGTTCTCCTATGCCATAGGTGTGGCTGTTGACTATTGGGTATAGGGTAGTGTCATATGGAAATTATCTCAGATCACATCTCTGTCCAGGTCATTGAGGAAGATGTCATATGGAAATCATGCCAACCTTCATTTCTAGGGGACCTCCTAGCTCTTTCTTATGCTGACATATTTTATCATCTTTCATTTTCCTCCCTATTTAGGTACCTTTTCATGCTTCATACTGATGTTTTCCCCATAATCACCTTTTTACTTTTCCATTAAGACATTCAAGTGGACCTTGGCAGGTGCGAAGGCGAGAGAGGTAGGAAGGGAGAATTACTTTATTTTCTTTCTTAGTTATGGCAGCCATTTTTTATGGCCTCGATATTTTCAACAATATTCTGCTTCTTTGTAAGGTCTCATGAGCCAGTTCTTTGCCTTTTAAATAACTGTTTTTCTTATTTTTACCTATATTTTTCTGTTAATGATTAATACTTGTATATCAGATTTTATTGGGCAGCTTTCTTCCACCCCAGTGCTAACCCTAGTCATGAAGTTGGGAGAGGGAGAATCTTGTACTTTAGAAGAAATATTATTTTAAAAACAATAAAAGCTACAAGTAATAATAAAGCAATTTTTATCCTCTTTGCACATTCAGGGAGATCTGTGGACTACTTTGGAGGAGTGCACAAATCTTACTGAGAAAAAAGTAACCAAATTGTCCAGGGTGTAAGACATAGCATTTGTTTTGGTATTTAGGACACAGTGTTTCTGCTGGGAAATGGTAGAGTTCCATTAACTGAAAAAAATTGAAATCTATTGTATGAAATAAAATATTTGAATTCCTAAATGTTTATAATTCCTGGTAGTTCCTAGCCAAGTAATGCAGAAAATGGTTTCCTTGAAGCTTTTCAAGATGCATAGTAAGAACACTGAGAAGTAAATTAGCATAGGGAATGTGAATTCATGGTTCCATTCCAGTTTCTCTTTTAATATTTAATATTTAAATGAATATTTACATACCAGAGAGAAGAAAATAGAGAAGAAAAATGATAGTGTTTTCAGCACTGGACAGGATGCCTCTAGAACTTGAGATTCTGAGAGCCTGTGTGGTTATTGAGGAATTGGGATTGCCTTGCCATGAGAAAGAACCTCAGTGCAGAAATGTAAAGGAGCCCTTTAATGTAGCAGCTTAAAAAGCTCTATGACTGAAGGTTGAATTCAGTTGTATTCAGAACCAGGATGAGGATGATTAAGAGAAGGATGGAAAAATATTAAAAAGAATATTTTGATGTCATCAAACCAGAGTGGATTTGAGTAGATAAGCATTTAAAAAATAAAAAAGGTTTTTACCAGTACCTGCATAATGGGAGAAAATTCTGTCACCTTTCTTTTTTGAAGAACTCTTACTGAACTGTTGAGATGTTCCTGTTCATCTTAAAATATATGATGCCATGAATAAAAATCATAAAACGTCCTATATAGATTTGCACATGAGATACTCAGATTAGCACTGAAATGTAAATTTGGTGAGAATTTGTCCAAGACTTGTTCAGAGTGTTATTTAAATGAAACAGTAAAAATCCAGTTGCTCTTTGCTGAGGTCCCTCCTGACATGCTGTTTGAGAAACACTGCATCAGTATTAAAAGATAAAATTATTGTGGTTTCTGGTGTATTTGATGGTCTTTCTTAGCTGGCCACTGCTTTTGCCACTAGTTTGGCACTTTCCTAGAGAGTATCATGGAAAGTTAGAACTCTCTTACTGAATGTGTGGTATCTGAATAGCTCAGTTGCTGGTTTTTTGTTTTCTCATTTTATTGTTAAACCTATTAGGTCCACATTTTTCTAAGTGAGGGTACTGATTCATGTTAATGAAGTAATTTCAGAATTTTGTTTTGATATATTAAGTAAATGGAGTTCTTTAAAGTCCCTGTAAAGGCACTTTCTTTAGTGTGCTTTGTGTTCTTGATTTCAAAATACAAATGTTGTCTCTGTGGTGGCACAATCACAGATGTAGGGAGCTAAAGGTGTTGTGTAAGTCAGTTAATTGTTTTTCTTAAGTGAAAGCCAGGAGTGTTACTAGTTTTGCACTTTCACCTAAGGAGCAACTTGCATGAAAGATGTAACTGGGCAACAGGAGCATCCTTTTACAGAGAGGGGGGCAGCAAGAAGCTGTTGGTGTCTGCCTGGGTGTTTGTACCGTCAGCAGCAGGTGCACATACAGCCCTCCCACTTGGTACTCACATAACCAGGTAGGTCCTTTGGGCAGATGTCTGTCCACTGTGTCATGGAGAGAGGGGAGTTTTGAAAACAGTATCGAAATGATGATTTTATTTTTAAATCTAATCATATCAAGTGGTACACTGCCAATGAAGGGGGAGATTCAGGTAGACCCTGCCTGGAGCACAGACCACTTGATACCTTGAATGAATTCAGAAAGAACATGATTTGCCACTTGATGCCTTGAATGAATTCAGAAAGAACATGATTTGCCAGCTGATGGGATCAGTTTATCTCAAATTGAAGGAAGCCGTTCTATTTCTGCCGTGCTCCACCCCCTCTTTTTTTTAACCTATTGGGCAAATGAGCTGCTCAAGTGGTAAATCAGACAAGGAGGAGCACTGGGCAGCAGGACTGGAAGGAGGAGGATGATGAGGAGGAGGAAGAATTTCTCCTCAGCTGGATCAGCTGAGGTGTTGTCACAGGGAGGAGTAGAAGGCTTAGACGAACTTCATTAGAGAAGCCCTTTCTTTGAGCTGGAGGTGCAGGCAGAACTCCCTTCTCTTTTTAAACTCCTTCACAGAAAGGGGTTTAAATTAAGGTAAAGCCTTCTTTAGCCTCAGATATTGTCAGTAATTTAAATTTAAGGAATTATAGAGTGATTAAATTACTTTATCCTGCAGGTTTTAATGATGGCAAATCAGATATATTTATAAAAGATGAGCTATTTATTGTAACAAATGAACAGATAGAAGATCTTAATCAGAATTACTACGCAGTGTTAAAGCTAAAAAATACAAGTCAGCTATAGTATAACATAAATGATGTAGTGCACTATATTAAAGAAATTATGTTAAAGCAATTAAAGCTAGTGAAAGAAACATTAGGTGGAGGTTTTGATGTATCTCACCACACTTCCAGGCATGAGTACTTCTCTCTCTTCCTCTCAGTACCTGGGAAATAACTGTAGAGAGGTGTCCCAACCTCCACAGGAGAAACTCCAGGCATTTCAAGAAAGGGATGTGGAAGAATCTAGCTTGTATAAAAGCAGACTGGACTCTTATAGCATAAAGAGGTTGACCTGCCAGTCACAGGCCTCCAGGTCAGTTTAGCAGCTTATCTGTCAAGTCTCACTTCAAAGGGGCAGATGTGTGTTTGAAGCTGGTAAGCCAGGCTGGCCTTTTAGCATATTCAGCACCAAAAATACCACTATGGCACCATAGAGAGCTTGCATTGCTTTGTCTTCTGACCAGATTCCAGGCCAAGCAGATCAGCTTTTTCAGGGCAAAGCATCCTGCTAATTTTTTTTGGGGGAAAATTTTCACCTGGAATACACCTTTTGCTGGAGCTAGGGGACTCTGAAAAATCGGGTTTGTTTCAGAATCTTGTAGAGGGCTGGAGTTTTTCTGTAGCCTACTGATCATTGATCCCTTGACACATGCCCTTCTGCCACTTACAAAAATGATAAGTACATTAGAGAACAGCCAGATCTCTGGGAAATGTTTCTCCCCTTAATCATGGATTATCTGAAGAGAGGTTACAGTCTGTAAATGAATAATCATATCACTAACTTTCAGTCATTTCCTATCAAACTGTTATCTGAATCTATTATTCCTTACCAAGTTGTCACTGAAAACTCAATATTCTTAAATATTAAGACTAAATATGCCTAATGTACCTAAACTAAATAGCCAAGATACAAAATTTAACTGAATTAAACTGTAGCCATTCAGAAGGCAGTGTTTTGTTAAAACTGTTTCAGCTGTGCTGCTGATGCTTGGCATTCTTGTGTGCACACTCAGTGAGCAGAAATGTGGAAGTCTCTTTGAGGAGATGAAAAATTTGTGTCACTTCTCCTGCTGTGGAGCCTGTATTCCCTGGTGGATGTCAGCATGGAAAGATGCATCAGCATCATCACGGGCGCTCATCTGCAGCACGAGCCCCGGAACACAAAGCAGCGTTTTACCTCTCGGGATTAACAAACATGTGGCAGCTTTGGTGGTGCTGTTTGGTAGTCAGGTGATAGACTGGCCATATGTCCTCATACCTCATTCTGCCATGAGATTTTTTTCCCCCCTCCCCTTTGAAATTTGAAAGAAAAGCATAGCTTTATCTGGTTGTTGTTTGTTCCAGTTCTTATGTCACAGACGTGAAATTCTAAAAGATCTGTTAAGAAGTTCTGTACCCAAGTTTTTCTCACTCAGTATTGGAAAGGACATACACAAATTATTACAGAATGTAGATGACTTGCATCCTAAGAAACTTAGGCATCTAGTTAGGCTCTAAATAGGAAGATGGATGTTTAAGGGTTCTTCGGGCACTTACACAGCTCAATCCCTTCCCATACTATGGCTTGTTCCCTCTGAACTGCGCTGTGCTCCCAAATTGCATAGGAAAAAAAGAGAGAAGGACAAAGTTCTCTTCAGACAATTAAAACTTCCATCCAGGTGATTGAGTCCCTATCTCATCTCTGTCTCTGGGGTTTCAACCAATGATGTGAGGATTTGACAAAAGAATAATTGCTTAATAATGTTTTGTAGTGGGGAGAAATGGAAGTATCAAAGGCTGGCTTCAAGTATCATGATGTTAAAATATTGAATTTAAAAAAAACTGCAAGCATGGAGAAGTTGTCTTTTTTGTCTTGTAGTACTTTATCACTGCCATTTCTGTACTCTGAGGAGATAATTTGTAGTTCATTTAAAGCAAATTAGAAAATATGGATGTTACATCAGTGTAATGAAAACATCATTATTAAAGGATGAAGGAAGCATAAAGTATAGATTTCGCCTCACTCTTACATGGTTATCCATTACAGATCAGGTCCTTGTATTTCAGCTATTTAGATTTTACCTAATTTGTTATTTTAAGGAGAGTTTCAGCCATGATTCTTAAGGAGTTCACTAAGCCGTTAAAATTAAAGCAAAACACACAACTACCTTCAATAAATGCTTTAATTAAAATGGACATTTCTGAACCTTCTACAGACAATACCTGCTCAGATGTGACAGCATTTGTGACATCACCAGTACAGAGTTGCACAAGGATTTTCAAGTCAGTGTTGTAAGTTTCCATTTCATTTTTGCTAATTAGAGAATTGTGCTGTTTATTTTCTAGAGGGAAAAAAGTCACTAAAAGCATATCAGATTTGTTTACTTTATTCAATAGAAATGCAAATATATTTTTTTGAAAATTACAGTTCCTTATGGGTCCCTATTATTTTGGTGTCACAAATGTTAAATATTTGGTTCCAGTTAATTATTGTATGTATAATCAGAATTTCAGAAAAGCCAGATGTAGGAGGAGATTATCAGTGTTTTCTCATGTATGAAATTTCACTTCTGCATTGAATAAACTAATTGTAGAGTTTGCTGAGTAAGGTCATCCTATAAGTTACTAGACTGTTTTGGAGGCTAAGTCATTAAGCATTTTTCAGCAGTCACATCAGGAAGAAATTTTATGCTAATAGCAGAGAAACTGCAAGATTGGTCTGTTAGTGAAAAAAAGAGTAACAAACTTCATCTTCAGCTTGGTGAGATAAATTTGTATTCTTATCCAGGTCAGTCATCTTTCAGTTCCATCTTGTGGCTGGAATTTTGGGGGTCATATTTATAGCTGTATTTTAAAAATTTTTTAAATGACTGAAAAGGATGCAAAAATTTTGTGCTAGTAAAATGCCAGGGCTGAACATTTTGCATTTTTGCTTCTCAGTCAAGCTTTCTTATAATTAAGAGTCTGGAAAAACTTGAAACAAAGAACTTCTTTACACCTCATTTGCCTGCATATTTATTGGAATTGCAATATAATAAAATAGTGCAAAATAAATTAATGTAAAACATGTTTCTTAGAACTGAACTGTGTAATGGTTCTTATGGGGGAGTTATGAGCTGGTTTATTAAATTTAAGGCAGTGAAAGCTTTTTGAAATATGTAGAATTATGAGGTTATAAATGAGTTGGGGATTTCTTTTTTTTTTTCTTCTTTAATTTTGATCTGTAAATTAAAAAAACTACTGACCAAGTTGTTCTTATCTTCTTAGCAGTACTGTTAGGATAGGACATATTTCACAGCTAACTCAAAATTTCTATTTATATTGGGATCTCTAAGTTGCTAAAATTTTGTAATATTATTAAATTGCAATAACTATTTCACAAATGCATGTAGAAGTATTGTATTTCTAGCTTTTCTAATTGTGCATTTTAAGAGATTTTTCAGTTATTTGTCAGAGTACAGAGATTTGTATAGTTTACACATTTTTAATTTATAATTTCTGTATATATGTGTAGAGTAAATGACGGAGTATATTCTGACACATATGTCAGGATATAATTTGGTTGCATAGAATGTGCAATTGTATTAAGGAAGTTCTTGGTTTAATAGTTTGTCAGAATCATTGTGGCCTCATTGCTTAGAGATGCAGTTGATCTTCGAAACCTGAATCACTTGAACCTGATTTTCTAGCTTGACTGGAAAACAAGAATTGCACTCACAAGGCAGAGCAGCAGTCTGATTAATTAGTAGTTAATCTTCCCTAAGTTCATGCTGATGCCCCTTCTCTTTTGCATCATTCTTGCCCCCAGCCAATTACTCTCATTTTTCTTTTGTGCTGATACTTGCTGTAAACCTGAAATTGTTTTGATCTGGTCAAAACCCTTTTTCTTGGACTATGCTTATTTTACACCTGTCTGAGCCGTGTGGGTGCCAGTGCTGATGCAGTGAGTGGGATATGGGACAGACACACTGCATGCTTCCTTTGCAGCTGCTCCTCACCTTCCAAATGGACTGCCCTGGTGTTACTATTGTTACTGCATTTTAGGTGAATCAAAGTGACCAAGGACAGGGACTTTCATTCACCATCAGTGCTCCTGGCTAGTACCTGATTTGTGCTAGAACAAAAGATGCTTGGCAATTAAAGGAAGAGCATGCCTGTGTTCAATGTTTACTCCGATTTCCTGATTGTGAGATTTTTGTTTTTTTAAGAAAAAGTGCTCACACAAGTTTGGAAATGTGTCACAGCATTCAAAGAGAGGTTGGCTTTTCCTATAGGCTTTTCCTGGTATCTTTGGGTGCTGAATTGGTAGAAGAGTGGCTGCATGGCCATGGTGCAAACCACTAGTTTTGTGGTGAATTTACAGCATTCAGCTAGGACTGTGGATACAGAATGTTTGATAATCTTTTCCTGAACTCTTCTGAAAATGTGTTCCTGTTAAATGGCTAATACTCTGCTATTGGCCATTTGTGTTGTTAAACCCTTTTGTTGTAGTCCTTCCTTTGAAAGTGAAGCCTAATCCAGTCTTTCTCTCCTCATTGCGCTTCTCTTGTTTCTCTAACTCTGGTTATTTCTCTGTGTGCTTGTTTTGTCTCTGAAGCTCTTCTGTTGTCTTGTCATTTAAAAAAAAAAATGTTCTCAAAACTGTAATTTATTTGTTTACCTTGGAATAATATTTACAGTGTTTGTAAAATTCTGTAACTTTACAAATGAGGATATTTTACTTTCCTCTCAGTGTTGCATACTTAAAAAAGAGTTATATTAATTGTTCTTTAACAGTTAATCTAAAACTAAACAGTGTGTGAGCATTTCAGGTTATTTCTGTAACTGTTTATTAATTCAAGTAATTCTTCACTGTATTTTGTCTGGTGTTTCTCAACTCACTGTCATAGAGTTGCCACTCTGAAATTCTTCACATTCCTGATAACAGTTTTACTCTCAGGTAGTATATCCAGTGGTAACCCTAGATTCTTGTATATATTGACTGAAAATGCTCCTAACAGAAAACTGTCGAGCTTCATGGATTGAAAGTTGAACATTAGATTATGTAATCCTATTTTGACCTTCTTGTTTTACCCAATTCACTTTCTCTTTTCTGTTTCACCACATTTTTTTTTCATTCACACAATTAGTTTCTTTAAACTTATTAAGAGCTTTTCTTAAAATATGAAATAGATTGTGTCAGTCTCCATCCATTATATTTTCTTGATATACTTGAAGATAGCCCATTTGATGGACATCATTTTTCTACTCAAAAGCAGTGTTGCCTTGTTTATCTTACGTAAGTTTGTGTTATTTGTGTGATTAAAAGTAGAATTTTAAAGAGTTTTCTTTGATTGCCATCCATCCAAGGGACTTGAAATTTTCAAGGTTTTTTTAAACTTTTTTTTCTTTTTTCTTTTTTTCCTTGGGGCTGCGGGGTATAATTCTCCATTTAGAATCCTTCAGTCAAACTGTTATCAGTGAAGGATAGCTGTTTTCTGCCTGTAGCTTTCACCTCACTTACAATTTCTTAGTAATTGTGGATGTATTCTGCCTTGTTCTGGGACCCTTTAGTACCTAACAGTCAGCTCTAATACCTCCTTTTTGACCTAGAGTGACTGAAAGTATTTTTCTGTTACCTGACATAGATTCTGTTGTTGTGTTCTGAGGTAAAAACCAACAGAAAGAATACGTCCTGGTGTTTTTCAAATATATTATGCTCAGATGCAGACTTCATTTTGTGTCTGGTTAATTTTTCCCCAAATTTCCAACTCCTAATCTGTTCGAGTTTTTTTATTTCCCTTGCTTGGAAGTTTACTACATCTTATTTTCTGAAAGCAGCACTTTAATGTTGATTAATTTTACCATTTCACTTCAGTGTCTCTTTATGTAAAGAAACCTACATTTTCCCAGCTCCATTCAGCTGGTTCCTTATCGTGTGTGATTCCATGATGATTTGGTTGTAAGAATGGGGTGAAAAGCTGGAAGTATGTGCTAAGGAGCAAGCAGATCCTAAGGGCTGGGTGGTATATTTTCCAAATTTTGCAGGTCCTTATGAATTAAGTGTTTGGTTTATTCACAAAAATATTTCAAAGCATGATCCAGGAAGAAAATGGGGCTGGAGGAGTGGGAGTGCATTTGAAGTCTTTGTCTCCCTCCCGTGCCCTGTGTTGAAATTCAGTTTCACCTTTAATTTACAGAGTAGTTCCTGTCCCAAATATAATGGAACTGAAATATTTTCTGGTTACTCTTAAATGGTTCTTGACTTAATTTCTCTATACTGCATGGATGAGAAGAAAAATACTTCCTGCTGATACGTTTTAGAGCCAACAGTATCAAGGAGTATTAGTGTCAATAAATTACATCTCTGAACTTTACCATGTGTGATATTTAGCCAGTTTGAGAGAAATAAAAGAAGTCCTTGAAGTGGACACTATTTAAATTCGGGGGTATGGGATTTTCCAATTAATTGGATTGCTATGGTAGGCCAATATATTAAGCACAGGCAGTTTTGCTGCTAATTACACACAACTTCTCTGGAGTATCGGATATTCAGATCCATTTTATGAATATGGTAGGGAGAATAACAACTGTAAAACAAAGCACTGTGCATGTAAGTGACTGTTAGCGTGTATTTCAGAAGGGATAAATGCTCACCATATGGTACAATTACTGTGTCCAAGTTTTCAAATTAGCTTCTCTCATCCTCCTTATTACTGTCTTTAAAAAGAGAGGAAAAAAACCCAACATGATTTATCTACTCTGCAGCAGAACTCTTGACGCAAAACAGCAGCCCAGTTCTGTCCAGTTTTTTTTTCCTAGCATAATAGAGGCTGTCGGACTTTTTTATACTAATTACTGTGTGAGCCTCAGATGAACCCCCTTCAATTCACAGGGCTTTGTTAAGGGAGGAGCTGTCAATGTGTCTGCCCGTTTGCAGCTGTGCTGTGGCTTTAGCTTGCTTAACATTATGCTGCTTTTTAGACTTGACAGAAGGGATTTTTTTTTTTTTTTTTTTTTTTTTTATTAAGGCAAAGCAGCCTTGTAGCGAAATGGTTTAAGCAGCTGCATTGTGGGGAAGCACAAAGAAGTTATTATTGTGTCTGTTTAGGGGGGTTGGATGGAGGGGGGAGATATTCGGCTGCTGTTGATGCCGATTGTTGACTTGCCATCTGCCAGATAGGGAGAAGAAAAAAATGACAGCTCCAGCAGGGTGTTCAAGAGGTTGTTTGGAGAGACGCATAAACATGTGCAGATGTCGAACTGAATAATGGCAAGAACTTGAGACGGTTTATGATGCTGCTGTTGTGTGTGCATATACAGAATGAATGTATGTGGAGATTTGGTTAGGAGGAGGGTACATATTAATTATCATTGTCCCCCACCGCCTCCTTTACTTCTGTTAATTAGTTCAGGAGTTTAATGTCTTCCCTCCCTCCGTTGTTTATTGCTAAAAAGAGCCTTTTCTTGCAATAGGGAAGAAAACTTCTGATTTCTCCATGTGGTGAGCTTAAAAAAAACCCCAAAGCAACAACTTAACAAATTTGGTACTTGTGGACTTAGAAAGAGTAATGTAGTTATTTCAGTCTCAGACATTTGGGGGACAGGTGCTTTGCAAGTTCTTACATAGCTTTGTCTGTCTGCTGCAAGACTGGTACATTGCATACCCCTGCTTCTGCATCCTGAGCTTTTCTTATGCAGAAATTGCCAATTGGTGATTGTCTTGTACTATAGAGTATGCTAGGGGTTAGAATGAGATTAGCAACTAATTTTCTCTTTAGCTTGATCTTATTTTCAGTTTGTTCTCTGAAGGCAAGGAGCTGGTCAGGCATAACTTACATTTTCCTGTTTGACACTTGCACATAAAATAAATTTGGATCGCTCCGTAGGAATAAAGTTTTCTTTCTTTCACTAAAATGCTTTCTTATTTCTTGTTCAGTGATTATGATGAGTTTCCAGGATACTGTGAAAGAAATGTGAGAAAGGATATAAGCATAGAGGGAAATTAAGTTAGCCCAGAAAGCATTGTTATACAGGTGATCTCTTACTTAGAAGATAAAAGTGGAAACTTTAAAAGAATGCATTTTCTTCTCTAATATTATGTGACATTCAACATTCAGATATCTGCACTGAACTGAAAAATGGAAAGAGTGGTTGAAGTGCATTGTGGATATGGATTGCAGACATGTCTTCATGCTATCAGTATGTATCAGGGTTTTAGGGTCATTTACAGCATGACTTGAATATTATTGGAATGAACCTTACCAGTGCTTGCCACTAAGCCCTTACCAAAAGTCAAGGAACTCTTTTTTTATTGTCGCTTTTGTAGGTCTTTGATAACAATAATTACTGATGGGAGCATTTGATGCTCTTCTGTCGTCGCTGTGGCAGAGTGGGAGATGTCACTTTTGGATTATGTCAGTTTTAACTGCAAATTCAAGTGTGGCTGCCTCCTGCCCAAATACCGATTTCTGCATCTGAGCCTAAACAGAGGTCGCCAGCACTGCAAATGGAGATTGCTTTTTGTCTTTTAGTTAGGTTGTTGGTTCTTCTTCCCAGAATTGTGGTGTTTTATGTGTTCCATCACTGTTGGTGGGAAGCTCAGTTACTCTGGGCAGTGCTGCAAGGCTGTATATCATGAAACACTTCATGCAACCAAAGAGATCTCCTGATGTGTGCAGCAGAAATGGGGTCTTCCAGCTCAAGCACCTTGAGGAATGCTTGGGCTTATCTCATACTGACTTTTGCAAATGATACAGACTAAGTGGCAAAGCAAAGAGCTTGACTTCAGTGATGTGCCTTGAGGAAGTAACGTAGGTTAAGGGTGTTGGTGCTGGCTTTTTGGCACCTAGCAAGGTTTGAGCCTAGGAGCACACCTAGTGACAAGGAGAAAGTTCAGAGGAGCTATTTTAAAATTATTGCAATGTGCCAGGTTTAAAAGTGAGACAGTTTGCTTTGTGAAAACATGCTAGCAAGTGTACCAGTTTTAAGGGCTGAAAAGTCACATAATTTTTGACAACTCACGTATCTGTTAAAGAAACTCAGTTGAATGATAATGCTATTGTCAAACTCACCATATTCTTTTGCGAACAATGGACAGTGGAAATCTCTTGTGTAAGCCAGTGTTAGCTGTTTTACAAAATGCTGTAAGTAGATAATATGAAGAAGATGTTTAACTCAACTTGGCCACATGTAAAAAGCATTTGTATTTTAATCATCTGACTTAATACGTTTTTACCAAGTAAATCTAAGTTGTTGCTGCTGTAACTGACTGTCTTATTTGCTCTAATATATAGATTAATATTTGTATACTTGTCTTACTCTTAAAATATTTTCATAACCTGAAAAAGATCCTTTGGTCTACTAGCACTTAATAAAAGCAGAAGAAAAGAAAGTAGTATTTTTTCTGTTATACAAAGTACCACTTGATGCTGATATTGCTATATTGAAAAATATAGAAATCTTTAAAAATATATATTTAAAAGTACTGATAATATTAGCTATAAAAATATGTGAAACAATATTTAGAATGCTTGTGTTTACACAAATACAGCTTAACGCTATTATAAATAAAAAACTGCTCTGAAAACCATTTACATAGTGCAGCATTTTTGGGCTTTTATCCTATATTGCCTTGTCAAGAGAGATATTTAGAAAATGTGAGCAGTGTTCCTAAATGTTTCCAGAATACAGACCTTGGTTTCCCATTCCTGAACAGTAAGCATATTTAGAAAATATTGATCACCTTTGTTGCTCAGAGATGCTGATGCAATAGAGGACTCTGTTGTTCTAGACAGCATGTGCTAATAGCAACTGCTATTTAATTTATTTTTTGTTCTAATTCTTATCCTTCAAGAATGAAGGGGAAGTGAGAGTGATGTTGAAACTGGCAAGTTTTTCTTCCTGCTGGCTCACAATGGGCATGGTAAAGGTCAATTCTCAATTTGTCAGGATGACAGCTCACTCAATATTTCTGGTATGATTTTTTAAAAGGACAAAATTACATGCATATGAAAATGAACATTTATTTTCCATGTGTTGCCAAAACACATTAGTAATTTTGAGTGGATATTGTCGATGCCCAATTTCAAAACTGCATTTATGTGTGAATAATGGTGTGTCTGTCTCTCTGTTATTGAATACTTTCCTCTAGATTTTTTTTTCATGTGTTAGAGAAAAGATTATTAATGCAACAGGAAATCATTGAATAAATAGCAGGGGCTGAAGTGCTGCTGCATTTGTACAAGATAGGACAATGACTCACTCCACCAGTCATAATGAAAAAACCATGGTGGCTGGTGATTTGAACCCTAGAACCCTGGAATATGTTTGTACATTGCATTCACAACCTGAGGGGAGGAAAACCCCACAGTAAGAGCAGGGAAAATCTTTCCACTGGGGAGATTGGTCCTCCCCATCACTTCAGAGGTGCACCTGAAACCCTGCAGAGCTGCTCCGTGGCCTCTCCCTGCCTGCGACTGCACCTCTGCTTGGAAGGGATCTGCTTTGCCAGGAGGAGCCCTTCTCCTTGGTCAGTGCTGCTTCAGGAACAAAGAACCCACTGTTTGCCAGCTCTTCAGTGCATCTGGGCTGGCAGGGAGGACAGAGGCTTGTCCCTGCTTTCCTCCCCCCTTGCTCAGCTGAGGCACTTCTGGAGCTCACACCTGAGCTGCTCGCTGCTTTCTGCACAATATTTACATCTGGGGGGTTTCCACTGGGGGCTGGCCAGATACCTGTAAATAGCTGGGCATAAATTGAGCAGTCTTCCATCTGAGCTGAATTATTGAGATGTTGTGGACAGTGAAAGGCACTTGAACTTTCTCACCTAAACTTCCCAGTTTGCAAGAAACTTAATGGAAACCTAGCTGTGGTATAAGTTAATGGCCACGTGTATCATGAAATGTTTCCTGTTTCTCAGCTGGGACTGGAAAAATTCATTTGTCTAATTCAAGTACAGATGTGCTCAAAATGTCATTCATCATTACTGGGAACTGTGGGAAAACAGTTAGTATAAATAAATAATCACCATCTCACAGTGTAAGAGAGAGTCAGGAAGTGGTAGTTCCAAATTCTGCTTTTCTTTGAACTGCCAGCAAGTACTTATGAGAGGGCATCTAATAAAAATACATTTTAAAATGCTAAGGCATGTTAGGAAAAATCACAGTTTCATTTAAATTTTTACTATGCAATAAGATTTTGTAAAATACTTTGCTTAATACATCCTTACATACTTACATTAGACTGAAGGACATAAATGATGAGGATTGGTATAATTTTTAGTTATCTTAAACATTCATTTGTACAAAAGCTTTGAACTGTGCTGCAAATTTCTTATAATGAAATTAAAAATAAGTAAATATTCTAACAGAAATGCTTTGCATTTACTTAGTGTCTACTGACTTAATCAAATAGTCTGCTGATGCTTCCAATCGTGTGTTAGGTAACACTGCCCTCAGAGGGCCAAGGTAAGGAAATTCAATCTCAAAACCACTGGCACTACTTCTGATAATTTTATTTGACCTGACATTAATTGCAGTTGTTATATTAAATTTTTTTTCATATAACTGTATGATTTACTTTATATAATGTTGTTTAATGCTCTTCGATAAATTCATTTTTTTCCCCATCTATTTTTTAAATGTTATTGTAGGGAGTTTGATCTAACAAAAAGAGTGCCTTAAAAAAAAAGGGAGACAATGTTTGTGTAATATTTCTATTAAATCCATTTGAGTAAGTTGATGGAACAGACAAGAGGCAGAATTTTGGTGTATTCTCTTTTTGGAAGGTTTTTTTCCCCTCCTTTTTTTTTCCCCCTTAAATCTCACTTATGTCTGTGTGGCAGCTGTTGCTTCTTTTAAGGAAGCAAGTTTTTGAACTCAGGTTTCTGTTGCTTATCAGCACTGTATATTAAAGACATTTCCTTCACACCTCTGAAACCATTTACATATTGAAAAATGTAGATGTTTTGCCAAAGTGGTTTTTTAAAAAATACATTTTAAAATAATAAGATTAATTTTAAATTACTAATTAATTTTTCAATAATTGCTAAATTTTCACATGCTTAAGGATTACAAATGGTGAGACTAACAACAGCAACTGTGGAATTTGAGGTGAAATAAGTGTTTGAAGGGAGAGTTTGAGTTGTGAGGTAAATTAAAAAAAATTGCAAACTTTTGGGTGATACATTTGTCTAACACAGATTTTTTTTTACTACTCATATGATTTCTTAGAAAGCTCTCCTTTCTGAAGCTTCTCAGCAGTAGGAAGACTACCAGCATTGCATCACTGGAATAAATGTAGATTGTGAAATGTCCTGAAGGCAGGTTTCTTGTTACTGGCTGTCAAAGGCAAAAAAAGAAAAATCATTAAGGCTGCAGTACAGAGGCAAATAAAGAGGCAGCCACGAGGGTCATGTTCTAAACAAACCTTCATTAAGCACTCTTTGTTGCTGTTGTTAGCCAGTGTATTATTAAATACAACATTAATTAAAGAGTTGCATGTTACGAGGGTGCTTTTTGCATGAAGATCAGATTGAATTTTCATGTGCTTCATGAACATACTGCTGTCTTACCTAATCTTTTGGGTGTATTCTCTCAGTAGCTATTAAAAAAGCAGACCCTAACAACATAAAATTTGTATTTTGTCTGTATGTATTTATTGTCTGTATGTGTCAGCCAGATGCATATTCTAGTGCCACTTTCCTCAAGTAGCTTAAAAAACTTTGCCTAGAATTAAAATTATGTAGGATATACTTGGTTTTCTTTGCTGCAGTAGTTGCAATTAGAGACCTCTTCTTACTGTCTAATAAACAGATCCTAAAAGAATGTGGTTTTCAACTAAGAAGGGTATAAATTTAGACAAAACAATAATTTAACTTCCATTAACTCAGCAGGAAGCAGGGTGCAAAGCGATTATTGCTCTATGGCAGATCCACTGCTTTTTCAAATACTGCAGCTCCATTTTATTAAATTGTCAGGATATCTTGTGTTTTGGTTAGCCTGCCTGAACTTCTCTCTCGTAGAATTCCTTTTCACTTGATTTAAGAAATTCACACGAGAATTTCCTGTAGTTTACTTCTGTTGAGGTATTTAATAAACATTCATTGCAAATATCTTTGAAGTGATTTAATATTGATAATACTGGGAAATACCCTTTTTTTTTAAATACAGGGCTGCTAAGTTAGAAGACATGTGGAAGTGTTTTTCTTTTCAAATACCCTGCTTTGCTCTAGCATTTTTTGTATGGTGAATTTCTTTCAAGGTGTATCAGTAAGCATGTGTATTAAGAAGTATGGACTAAAATACTTTTCTACCTTTAGGCAGGTTATGTAAAAGGAATGCAGTTATAAGAGAGAACCTAGAGTGCATCTTGAGAGCCCTTAACCCACTTGAGCAGCTAAGTGAACTATTCTCTGATTCCACTGTTTAGTCTTCAAAAGTGTTCACCCATTTGTTAATTAAATTACAAAGTAAATATAGGGCAGATGATAAATATTCACATATAGGCCTTGGAGAGGAGTTAGACTATTGGTATTTTCAAGACAAAACCAGGGTTTGTGTGTTCGGATAGAAAAAGCAGTACTTTTGAAAAAGTAGTCTGAGCATGACTCAAGTTGGGAAAGCACTTGGGAAAAACATTCTTCAAAGAAATATGTCTGTGAAACAGATATATGGATCCTTATGAAGCCATAGTGTTTTGCAGTTGTTTTAAAATTGCTTTTTCTGTGTCAGGCTCCAGTTTGTAGAGCGAAGACAGAGGTACAGCTGTGCTCATAGGTAAACTGATACATGCCTGTCCTATGATTAGCTTCTATCCAGAGTTGCTAACTCTCTTCAGAGCAGCTTGAAAGTGCTGTTCTGTTCTTCTAATGATTCTTCTCCAGTCATAGCATCAGCTGCATAACTCAGCAGGTGATTAAAAATCTGCCCAGTTTTCTAATGAAAAGAATCTGTGTTTGGCTCCTCCTGGGTACTCAACCTTGAGTGTTGTCCTAAGTGGTGAAGAGGGAGTAAGCATCAGGGGAGTGTGTGCTGGGTCTGTGAGGCCACCTGGAAGAATGGTCTCCTTTTCCAGCAGGTTTCATTCTGGAGAGTGTATGTAAGCAAACAAAGGCTGCCATTCTTTCCTGAGTGACTATTAAGTGTACTTACCCTATCAGCCCTGATCCCTAGAGCAGAATCTGCTTATCTCCCTCTCCAGTTTATTCCTTGCAGAAAGGAGAACTCTCTTTAAAACCTGAGCCCTTGGATGGCTGACCTGCTTTAGGCAGGTTGATATTGTCTCCATGCTGCCCTTGAATTCTTCAGCAGGTGTAGGTGCCTGCCTTCTAGGTAAGGCTAGATTGCAAACCCAGTAACAGGCTCTTCCTCTCACTTACTCTTACAATGAAATGAGAAATAATTTATCAGAAAAATACAGATGATTCTCTTTTTCATCCCTTTAAGAAGGCAACTAGGTTGTTAATATTTTTAAAACTTATATTGGATGATCTGATACATAAGGTTTTGTTTTGGCTTCAGCTATTGAATCCATGCAAATTTCATAAAATTTGTTGCAGGGCATATTTTAAATATTTTTAAAATATGACTCATTCCTTTACTTAGGCCTATGGTTATTTCATGTTCAAGTATTCAGCAAACTTAATTTGTTGCTCTTCATGTAATGCTGATATAGATTTTCCCTGTTGTTGGTATTAAAGTTACACATTGCTTTTCCCACACTGCATTTGTGTTTCTACTTCAGCTTAGAAAGTATCTTGTACCTGTTTGTTTTGATTTGGTTTTTGTGGCATGCTTTCATGTTAATTGGGATTTCCTGCTGTGAAATGAGCTCATACTGGAAATATCAGTAGGGATGTTCCCAGCCAAACCAGAACCAGAGGCCTGAGATAAAGCTCTGCATCAATGCAAATGTAACTAGTGCCATATCTGCTCTATTCATTTAGTGGTCAAATTAAGTCACACTTGGACTTTCTCTACTCTTTCTACCTATGTGAAAATGTCTGTGTAGCAAAGGCAAGCAAGTACCCTGCTATCTAGAAGCGGGACTCAGTAGGAAGAGTTTTGCTACAAAAGCCAGCCTGAGTAGCCCAGTGTTAATTGTTCTTTTCTCCATCCTGTATTCCATACTCCCCTTCTCTGCTTAAATACATGAAAATTGGACATGTTAGTGGCTGCAGTTAAGCCATGGGTATTGTCAAAATCCTTACAAGCTGTGCTCAAGTTCATCAGGGCCATGTCAGCAATTCCCATGTTGAACTTCAGTGACAATTGATTGATTGCTGTGATGGAAAGGTGAAGGTGCAATGAATGAATTTTTAGATTATCCTTTAATGAAGTAACTTCCATCTTAGATGGATATAAACTTCTTCCTGACTTTTGAATGGCCTAAATGCTGTCTAGCTGTGGGTAACAAGGTGCTGAGATGGTAAAGGGCTCTACAGGCTGGGGCTTAGCCCAGGAGCAGTACAGCCCTCAGGATGGTTGTTCTGAGCATCCCACAAATGGTGAGAAGTCCTAGGTTCCTTGTTGGAAATTCTGCATTGTTAATACACTTTTTTTCCTGAAATTGTTAATACACGTTTTTTCACATGTATAATGATGAAAGTGACTTTAAATAAAGCTTTAGTAATAGTCGTTATTTCCTTTGTAGACCTTATAGAAATCAAAGATGAGGGAAGTTGGGCAAATCTAAACTAACCTGTACTAAACTGAGTAATTGCAGTCTAAAAATGAAATTGTTACTGAATTCTGGTGTGACACTGTAAAGTATAATAGTATTAAGGAAATTTTTTACCCTTAATAGCAAGTAAGTGACATTAATTAAGGAGTTGTGTGTTCTGAATGTTCTGATCTGAAATTCCTCATAGATTCAGAATTGAGAATCTTTAGCTCGGACTGGGGTAGGGGAAAGGTGGCATGGTAGGTTTATTGATGGACTTACCTCTTAGAAGGTGATTGCCTTCTACTTTTTCCTGTTTATTCCTTTTGCTTTCAGTTATATTTTAAAGTATATTTTGTGTAGGTTTTCCCATTACCCTCAACTTCCTTGTATTTGCTTAGTGTATGTTTTGAGAAAATGAATGACTTTGGGTTTGGCTCAACAGGGTAAGTGTTCTACCTTGTAGCATTCAGATTTCATTTGGTCATTAAAGGTCAAGCTGTAGAGCTTGGTTTTTTTTTCCCTGAAAAAAGTTTTTAGTTATTTATTGTGTAAGCATGTAGGATATTTGAACAGTATAGAGTGATAAAATTCAGAATTATACAACACTAGTATACCATAACTATAACTTCTTATTCCAGAGGCATTGTTGTAGATTCCAGGCTTACCCTTGCAATTCAATTGTCCCTTCTTTAGGACAGGGTTAAGGTTTTCTCTGTAAATTGAAAACATCTGAAAATATTTTGGTATAATTAATATTTGATGCTGATAATATGATATGTTTTTTAATATTCAAGTTTGGAGGTTTTTTTCTACAGTGTTAATGAACTTTTTTTTTTCTCCTTTAGGAGAATATATAAAAAACTGGCGGCCAAGATACTTCCTGCTAAAGACAGATGGCTCTTTCATAGGCTATAAGGAGAAGCCCCAGGACGTGGATCTGCCATATCCACTCAACAACTTTTCAGTGGCAAGTATGTATTTCCAGTATTTATTATTCTCTCAGCATATTGACAGATTATCTGCTACATATTGCTTCGTGTATAATTCAGAATTTATTGGTAACACTGCAAGTTTAGTGCCATGTGCCATACTAATGCACCACTAATCTTACATCCAGCTCTACAAGATGTATTTACAGTAGCGTGGAAGAACCATTTGGAATGTTTTTAGATGTCTAAGTTCTCATTTTGTGCGTGTGTGTGTCTAAAGTGTCTCTAAATAACAATAACATTTGGCAAATGATTGCTGTAAGAAGAAAATTCCTGGAACGTTTACCTTTATTTAGATTGCTGACCTCTGCTCTGTTTTTCATTAGTATCTCTGAATTCACTTGAAAACTGAAATTAATTAGAAAATTATCTAGACTTTCAAATGACACAGAATCATGCTAAGTTATTTTTCTCTTGGATAATCAGGTAATCAGCTCTCCAGCCTGGTTAATGAGTAATTTCAAGCAATCAGACAATTTGCATATATTAACAAAGCCACAAAGTGTGTATTTGTTGGATAAAGTGAAGATTGCGTGTTTTCCAAGGATGTTTCTAAAAGACAAATTTGTAGGGTTTTTGATCAGTCAGAGTGAGATCGGTGAGTGTTTCTGAACAGAAATGAAAGTATTTGAGAAGAAAATTAAAGGGGAAAAAAAAATCTCTCTGAGTTGCAAATATCGCACCTAGAACCTTTCAGAGGATTTATCCAATTTCTTTAAAAATTGTACTAAGTGTACTGCTATACAAAAAGTGGCAGTGTTTAGTTTTAATTTTGTACTTAGGGAAAGGGTTCCCTTCCTCTTCACTGCTGAAGATGGAACAAGTGCTACTGAGACTGAATTTTCCTATTTTCTTGATAAAATTGTACTTGTGACTGACTCTGCCCTTGTGTATACAAAGTAATTTGTGTATTTTATTTGGTAAGAAAATAATCTTGTGCTCCAAGCTCTCATCTCACAGCTAGAAAACTTTGCATATTCTGATTGCAATAGAAAATGATATTGATTGTGCAAACCATCTAATAGCATTAGAGGCTTGTTTTTCCTTGTTGGTATTCAGCATAAAAGCAGTGATGTCTTTAAGTTTTTCATGTAAGTAGGAATTGACTAAATTATGGCCATTATTCATTCCTTAGTTATTGCTCTGCATATTCTAACTGCTCTTTTTTAGCAGGTAATATTTTTCTAGATACTGGGTCCCTGGTTTTCAGCAGAAACGCAATTTCTAGGAATACAGTGAGCTTTTTTGTCCTGCTTTACCTTGTTCTTCATTGCATAGTCTGTCTTTCTTTGCTGCACCAACTAGAAGGATGATACAAATGGTAGTTCTGCTAAGCAAAGAAATACATAATCAGCACTTATAATAACATAATTACCAGTGTGTTGGTACTGGTTTTGGTTGGGTTTCTTTTTGGTTCCCAGAGATTTTGTTATGTAATTCTGATATTAGAATGCTGTCCCTGAACTTTGCCTTGATGGAAACGGAAAGATTTCACATTGTTTTCCAAAATGACACAATCACCATCCCCACCACCCCCCCACCAAAAAAAAAAAAAATCCTTTCTGCAACTAGCAAGTCTCATAAGTCTGTTTCTTAGGCTGTGTAAGCTAAAGCATGCAATATTAATTGAAGAAAATCCAGTTTTGATAAGCATGGCTTTTTCTATTTTTTCTGACAGGAAAAGGCATAATTTTATCAGAAATGTTGGCTGATCAGTGCAAGAATAGGGAGATGTAACACTCATCAAAAGAATCTCATGAAATTAGGTGGAGTGCCTGTGTAGAATTCACAGGATGAAAAGCAAACCAGGATGGTATTACACTCTAAATTGCAAGGGATTGTAAGTTTTTTATCATCTATTTTATCTGTCTGAAGATGAGCTCATCAGTAGGGCAAATAAACAAACAAAATTGCTGTATGAATGGATCACATCTCATGGGAAGTACCTGGTAAATGTCAAGAACTGGTCTCATGGCCTCTGATCCAAGAGTTCCTGAGGTGCTGCAGTAGGTTTGTGGCCACAAGCAGCGCAACATATTTTTCCTGTAATAGTGAAGTACGTTTTCATAAATTACTAGCCAGGCAGATGGAGTGTGAGATCACTGTTAATACCATCTTGATTAGGTTGGCAGGGACTTAAAGATATGTCTTTACAGTCCTATCTTCATGTAATCTTTGTAGCTATCTGTAAAGTGAGAGTGTGGTCTCAGTCTACTTTTTGCTCTCCAAATGACAGACATCTTTGGCTCTTGCTTGCAATTTGTTATTTAAGCAGAAAAGGCCAAGGCTGTGGTATTATTTTCGTAGTACTGTTGGAGTTAAACATGGGAATGTTTGCACAATTCTACTTTGTATGATTCTTGTTTAAAACTTTCTTAGCAACTCTGTAAAGCTAGTTACTTCCATTGTGCAGCTAATTTCCTGCCAGTGTCCCCTGCTTTCCACTCCTGTGACATTTTTTATATTGCAAAAGTAAAGCTCATTCCCAGGCGTAGTATCATTTCCCCTAGTGTGGTTCCCCAATTCCTTCCAAGATAACTTTAAAGTTCCACACCTAAGCATTTCTCTTTCTTTGGTCTTTTGTCATCTGTGAACTCCATTGGGAATGAGGAGAAGGCTGGAGAGAATGAAGTTATTTTACAGACTGCTAAAAGTGCTTCCAGTGATAAGCATGTCTTTGCTAATAGAGCCTTTCTCATTGAGGAATGTTTTGTCATAGAATGGAGCGTTCAGAGGCCTTTTCCTTGGGGTATTCTGGGAGGAAATGTGGGGGGAAGGCATTTGGAAGTGTGTGTGAGCAGATAGACTCTTCTCTTGGAGAGGGAGAGACTGAGGCAGCACACATATGCCTCAGTCCATTGCCAGCCACCCAAAAACCATGAGGGAGCCATGGGGGCCTGAAATGGAGATGAGGGATCTCTCTTCCTTGGAGCACTGAAGATGAAACACAGTTGAGTGAAGGGTATGACCGAGTGGGGCTGGGTGGAGCTGAGCCCTGGGGAAGGACACAGGCTGGCCTTAGGTGTCCTGAATGGACTTCACCCCTCTGTGGCCACTACTCTCCCAGCTTTGGGTGCACAGGGAAGGCAGCCATGGGCACCCTGCCCTGCATCTTGGAGCTGCTGCAAGGTTGCGGGAAGAACAAATCAGCCAGATTTGGTGATCCTGAGTAGTGTGTAGGAATCACTGGCTCCTCTCCTGTGGAGCCAGCTTATTTTATACCTAACAAACCCACCTTCTTTTAAATGGGAGTTGTGAGAGCTGTGTATTTGAAGTAGGCTGTTAGTCCCTTCACGCTCATGCCTTGACACTGAGACTCACACAAAGCTCTGCCGTGGTATCTCACCGTGCACTTGAAGATAAATGAAGGCGGTGTAGTTGCATGGGTGGGAAGTTCATTGGGAAAACTTAAATCCGGGTGATACTGGTTTGCAGGGGTAAATTCAGAGGTGTGAGCTTTCTGGAATTGTCTGGTTCAAAATCAGTTCAGCTCTTTTCAGGTAGAGAGGAGCAGTTGCAAGTAATCAAACTGCTGTAGCTTGTACAGATACTCTTGATTGACTGAGTCATGGTAACTGAGTGGGTGTGCATTCCTAGCCCACTTCAACTGCAAAATAAAATATGTTAATTTAAATTGCTTTTGCTTAGGCATTTATGCAGTCAGAACCAGTTTAAAAATAATTTTGGATTCAGTTGGTATGACTTCTCTGTACAGGCAAAGGCCTGATAAAAAAGTCCTGTCTTTTAAAATGCCATTATGCTTCTTTGAGAGCAAAACTAATACTCCGGGTAACAGGATGTATTTTCTCAATGCCCTCCCACCCCCTCCAAAAAATCCAACATGGCCTCATGATGCTGTTTTCAACTGGCTCACTGCTGTATAAGGGGAATAAATGCTGCTTTATGTAAACCACTTTGGTCTTTGATTGTCAGCATTATTTGGGAAAGCAGAGTGGGGAAGAATTCTACTTCAGTTCTGCTTGAGGAAGATTTGTGACTTCACTGATTTAAAAAAACCCCAACTTCTCACATGCTCAGTGAGTGTGTAGGTAATCACACAGCACATTTGGGATGAAGTGTCTCTAAGAATTGGCCCTTTGCCTTCATTTTGATCTTTACATGGGGAATAATTGGGAAGAGCTGTATCCCTTCACAGTATCCTTTGAACCTTGGCCAAAAATGATGTCACCTGGAACTTTTTTCCTGTCTTGAAAGATAATGCTTTCTAAGCACTCTGGTACAGCTACCCTTTTTATTGTCCTTAAAAATAAAAAGCAGTTTATTATAATATTATTACCATTAAAAGGTAACCTTTTATAAACTTTATTTTATTTTTATTTTCTCTCTCTAAATGATTATCAAGAACCTTGGCTATTCTAAATGGAGAATCTGTGCTACTTTTTCCTAGCCTTAACGCTTCAGTGGGCCAGAGACAAGATTTTATTATTTTTAGGATCTAAAAATCTTCAAAACAGGAAAATGGAAAGGTTTCGGGGGCATAATGTTAGGATGTAAAGAACTCTGAAGATATTTTTTAAAGAAATGTATAGGGAAATATGTATGTCTGTTGTAAGTGAGATTAATTAATGTATCAAAATACTTCAGCATTAGACACAACCTTGTGTGCAACTCCAGAAATAACTTTTCAATGAGATTTAAGTCCATTTAAAAAAATTTGTTACCATACTGGATCACATGAACCCAGAGTTAAGATATAACTGTACTTATAATTACAGTGTGAGTTTGATTCCAAAGTAATAATAGTAAAATTGAAAAAGTAATGTTAATTCAATATTGAAAACACTAGTTGAGAGAAAAAAAAAATCAGTGTACGTGTTATATACTGCATTTGCAAATACATCTGTAGAAATTCAAACTCGAATCTATCATGTATAGGACATATTTCCATCTCTATTGGATGGAGAAATGTTGGGGAGGCTTTAAGATTGCTTTATGAATACTTTCTAGGTGGTGTAGTTGGTATTCTGTCCTTTTGACTTAGAAGTTTGTAGCCAGACCTGAAAGTTTTTATGCCAGTGTGATTATACCCAGCTGCTTAAATAAAACTGGAGTGTTTGCATGAAAGACAGAGAAGGACAGATAATTTTACTTTCTTCCATTAAAACAAAGTAAAGCCCAGGCAAAACCCATACAGAAATCTTCTATTTCCATTCTCCCTCTTTGCGTGAAGGGGCAAATGACAAATGTTGTAGTGGCACAAAGACATAGATGCTACCTTGGTACTTTTTGAAGTATTGGAAATAAAAGACTTTGCAGCATGGTGAACTGCACAAAGTTTGATCTTTTACATCTTCAAGGAATATAATTAAGGGTGTTTTTGGTCATATTTGTTGTTATATTATCGAAGCACATATAAGTACTTGCCATGAGCCACGCCCCACAGAAGTGGGATTTTTACCCATACAGAACAAAAAGTCAGTCCCTGCTCCAAAATACTAAAATTCCAAATATAAAACAAGTGACAGCAGATGGATGCAAACAGATGGGGGGAGTATGAGAAAACTATGAGACAGTATTAGCCTGTAGTACAGGCAGTGGTCTCAGCACATCAACAACTAATCCATTGTCAAGGTTAGATTTTTACTCTCATCTCCCTTCTTTTCTTCCTCCCTCCTTCCCTCCCTCCTGTTTTTAAATGCATGGTGAAAGAAAGTTTTAAGGAGGATTTTAAAGAAAACTAGTATGACAAACAGAGAGAAATTAGAAATGCTTTAGAAAACTGATGATGAAATTGTCACAGTAAAGGGATGGGTGGCATTTTGATACCGAATAAAAAATGATAACAAGGGTGAGAGTAGGCTGTGGGGACAGACAGTGTTGAACAGCTACCTATATTTGATGTGATAGAGCTGGGTAAGAAATGGGAAATGCTCAAAAGAGAGTGATGTGGTCAAGGGAACAATGGACAAAACCAATCTATTATGAACAGTTTTGGGAATAGCATTTTTAGGGTAAACCTGTATTTGTTTGGATAAAAGAAGAGATATTAAATTGTTCACATAAATCTCTGCGTGACCAAATTTAGGTTTAGGGTGATACTCCCCCTAGATAAGATGTAGTAAGAAGGAACAAAGCCTTTTGGAGAGCCTCAGAGAAGCAGATTTCCCTCAGGGACTGGGTAAAGTGAGAGAATCAAAAGGGGACCAAGCAAAGGGTGTGTGTATGGCTACACACATATGTTTGTTCCTATGTGTAAAATCCATGGACTTTCATGTGTGTATGAGCAAAAATCTGTGTATTTGCCTCTGTGTTATGAAAATGATCTATTAGTTCTGCTATTTGTCAACTATTTGTCTAACAAAAAGGTCGTGAGAGAAGTGTGGATTTGGAGTGCAGAGTAGCAGCAACAGAAAAAGGTATTTGTAAGGAGTGTGTTAATTGATTTTGATATGAAAGAAAAATTAGATTAGCAATTAAATAGGCAAAGGTTGGGACAAAATTTTTTATTTTGTAAAGGAAAGACCAAGAGAAAAATAAGAAATCAAGATTAAATTATTATGCAAATAGATAGATACATGGAGATTTCAGATCTGTGTAAAGACAACACTCTCCTTGTGTTGTCTTTTATGTTAAAAAGTGCAAACATTATAAATAATGCAAGCAGTGGCTTGATACTATTTTTTAAATACAATTTGATAATCACGGGAAGTTATCCTCTGTGCTAAAACTCAGTCTGAATTGTCTGTATTAGAAATAATTTCTCAGATATGCAGCCTTCTGTTCATTTTTTAGTACAATTTTTTATGGCTGCTTGAATGTTTAGTATTCCTGTCTAGCCATATCAACACATTCTGCTGAAGTTGAAGCCTTTCATATATGAAATAATAAAATGGTATTAGTGTTCTGTTTTTTTTAATGCTGAATGACTGCATTTAGGAAAAGAATGCTGGTGATTATACAGTTAAAGTTATAGAATTCAAACTTTAAACTTTTTAATAAAATCTGAACAGATGATCTGTGCTTTTTTTTTTTTTTTTTTGGAACTGGCAGGTTTCAGGCCCTCTAATTGGCTTCCCAGCTTTGCAGAGTAATTACAGCTTCAAGCAAACTTTGTCATCTGTGGTTCAGAATGGTGTAAAGTAAACAGAACGTTTTGAAATACAGTTTGTAGTTAGAGTTGCTCAGGAGAGTTTAACTAGCATAACTACTTAATTTAGACAGTAGCAGTTATTTGAAAAAGATAGTCTAGCATTTTAGAATTGTCAGGTTGGTTGTTGATATGAAGATAAAAGTTAACATCTGGTATGTACCTGACTTTGTTTTGTTTTTCAAAAGGATAATTTCAATAATTGAGAAACATCCATTGCATTTCTTTTTACTGTTCTGATTTAATTTTTTTTTCCATTTTCGGTAAACATCCAAAAATGGCCAAAGGAGAAAAATGCACTTGTTGGAACAGAGTTGTCATTCCCTGTTTTACTGTTTTTGTATTTTGCTGTTTTGAACAAGTGTTCTCCCCCAAGGTATTTCCTCCCCTCTAATATTAAAGGAAAAGTTCTCATGACCGAGGTTTCATCCCAGGAAGACAGAAAGCCTTAGGAATAAAATGTGTAATTCCAAGTTGTAGATGGCTAGCATACAAGAACACAAAGTTGAGTCTGTCTGTTTACTGGCTTACTCATCTTTTTGAATGATAATTTAGACTTCCAACTGTTTTGAGTTGAGATTCAGTCCTTTAATTACATATGTTTATGTGTAGTAGCAAACTTGAAGACATTATGGTAGAATGTTCTCTCCTCTTGGTAATGACCCAACTATCACTCGAGCATTCGGAGCCAGCTCTCAGTAGCCAGTTTCACTCTTTCTTCTGTGCTTTTGTATTTTCCAAACTATTCACTCAGTCTTAAACTACTATGCTTTTTCCACTAATTAGTAGAAAAATATTTTGATAATTAGCAGTAACTGTGTATTACAGCACTTATTCATCTTAATAGATTTCTTTCCTCTAGTAGTAGGTGAAACATATTCACACATGAATTTTTATTCATGTTGCAGTCAGGGCAGGAATAGTGTTCAGCTCATACATTTGTGTACAGCAGCACATGAAGCATGTGGGGCTACTAAATATCAGCAGGCTGAAGTTATTTTTACCTACTTGAGAAGAATGGGTAGCACACCTCTTTTGGGAATACTCTGGTTCTCCACTTCTTTCTGAAACCCTTTTTGCTTCATAAGGGATGGATAGGAATGTATTCAATCTTAACCTTCTACGAGGAAATCAAATCTTTAGCCACTCATAATGGAATATTACCAAAACTAATTAGATTTTCCTAAATTTTATTTTCCAATAATTTCCTCCAGTGATAGTGCAATGGCATTCTTGGGGGCTATTTGTCTGGAGGTTTTTTTGTTTTCAGTACCATTTTCAATTCTTAAGGTTTTTTAGTACCTTTCATTGATTTAATTAATCATCTGTAATGAAAAATCAGAATAATTTTTTTTGTAAAAATATTTTATTATTATTTATAATGTTAATAATTATTTTGTTCTTGTTAATAATGTGCATAATCACTTTGAGGGTTGACTTAAAAAATGTAATATAAGTAGTATATTAGATACAGATTTACTTAAAGTGCATACCAATGTCTATATTTATTACTTTCTATAGTATATTATATATACTATATATCTATTATATAATATATATTATAAACTGTATATAATATACTATAACTATAATATATAGCTATATATTACATATACTATACTATATATATTATATTTTATGCATATATAGGTGAAGACCATATTATAAATAGCATTTGGTCATAAGCAGATGTAATTCTATTAGTTCCATTTTTTTCATACATGAGTTGGAAAACTTAAATAACACAATTTAAATGTATGCATATTTGTCTATATTGACAAAGAGAAAATAAATGGTGGAATTCAAAACCTTCAGTTCCATCAGAGGCTTTGGAGACAATGTGCTTTTTGATTGGTACAGATTTTTATGCAGGTTTGTCTCTGCACCTTTTTTCCTTCAGACTGTCCTAACACAGTCAGCTCATGTTTCTCCCTGGCAACTTTTTCCACCTTCCTTTCTCTAAACTAGGTAATCCAGTTTGGCTATATTCTAACTATCCCCATACTTTTCTTTCTCATATAGATTCCAGCCTTTTTCTTGTCCTATTACCACTTTCCTCCCTTTATTCCCTCATCTTTTGTTCATAACAGCTCTCCTGTAAATAGCTTGCTGTATGCCATCTTTCTCCATTGGATTTTGCCTCAGTGAAGTACATTCTTTGTCATACTGTCTGAAGAAGAGGGTAAAGCATTATGAATATAAGTGAAATGCTTTCAATTTAGCATGTGGAGAGGCAGTAGATAGCTGTAGTCTCTGGATTATCTCAATGCCTAGACTTTTCAATGATTTTATGCTTTAGTAATTGTTACTGTAATTTTTTACCCTCCTCCCACTGCACTCTTATCCCTCCCACATGTAGTGTGGCCAGATGCCTTTCATTTTCACAGGAATACTAAAAGGATATCAAAGGTCTTGATTTGCCAAGTTTTAAGTCTCTTCTCCAAAAGCAGCATTTTCCAGCAGTGTGCAGCTTTAGGCAGACACCCAGTAAAGAAAATTTCAGCCTACATGATTGAAGTGTGATAGGATTAAAGATGAGAGGATGGTTTTGTCAGGAGTAAGATGAGATAATCTTAGAGCAGACAATGCTTCTAGTCTCTTCTGCTAGGAAGGTAGCCCCACATGTTCCTTGGAATTTCAGCTGAGGGAGTTAAAAAAAAGCCTGTTAACCTTTCCTTCACTGTCTCTGTGATTGTAGCTGGACTTCAACCATACCCCTGGGGTTGGGGGTTTCTTTGATCCCATGGATAATTGCACTGGGCTACAACCCTGGTTAGGTACCCTAAACAACTCTACTCTTATCATGCTTCTATCTGCCTTGTTTCCCTTCCAACTTGTGTGTTAAACTCCCTCTTCCTGTGTCCATCCTGCTGTAGATCTTTCTTCTTCATGTTGAGGATGGTTCTCATTTCATCCAAGACCTAGCAGAGTGTGTGTAAGCAATGAGGGTGAACTGCTGTTTCTCATTTTTAATGAAATGTTTGTTAAATGGAATGTCATCTGTTCCTGACAGTGAGCAGTCTGACTTACATAATAATTTATAGGTGTATGATGAATATATATGTTTGTTCATCAAGGAATACACATGTGCACAGGACAATATTCACTCCTTTTGTTTCTTATACCTGTGTCTGTGAAGCTTCTGAGGTGTTCTGCTAAGCTGCAGAAAAAAATACTATTGATAGATATATCCACTTCCACACTTCTTTGTTTTTTCAAATAAAAAAATTGCAGTAGATGATAGTTGAGGTTTCAGGATCCTGAATTTGTCAAGAGAAAATATGTCAAGCCAAAATAATTTATTTCTGTAAAAGGAAAGCATGCCTTGTTAAGTGGTACATGTCATATGACTTCTGCAAAACGTTGACATTAACTGGAATAAAGAATAGTAAGCTGCAGAAGTAAAAGGTGTGGGTCAACTGGTAGGTGGTAACTATATCAAAAAGAAGTTACAGCAGATTGTAGGTGAACAGGAATTCATTTACCATATCGTTATTGATTGATTTGTGAACCTGATGAATCATTTTCGATCACACACACATATTTGATCTGGATCGGCTTTGAACAAGTGATAATATTCCAGACATGAGATGTGATGGTTTGTGTCTACGCTGTGGTAGCTGCAGGAAAACGAGTAACACTTTTGACAGAGTAACCTCAGCTTCTCAAAAATGTTTAAATGTATTTGCATGAATAAGGAGTTTTAGTTTGTCAGAGTTTTGCAGCTGTAATGTTTGGTGCAGCATCGTAGAACTGATACACAGCAACGCTGAACCATTGCCTGAATCACCAGTGTGGTCCTGCCACAGAGGAGTAATGGGTGGTCTGAAATATGTCTGGAGTTGTGGAACAAGGAAGATCTGGGATCTGAAAGCACAGCTGGTGAGGGACACATGGATTGAACTGACTTAAAGAAGACTGAAAAGAGATAAAGCAGTGTTCAAATGTCTAAAAGGGATGGCTGCTGGAAAGATGAATTTAGTCAAAAGGGCAAGAAACAGTATGCTGAAATTATAGGAAGAGTTGCATTAAATCCTAGGAAAAATCTTACAGCAATAAAAATAGTTAATTTATTTATAGTAGGATGGACTAGTTTGCTCACAAGAGTTTTGAAATTAGTACTTTTTGTGGATTTTAGAAAGGGTGTAGAGAAATACTTAGGAGAAATAGCATAGGTAGATCTGATTCTGCCCTAGGGCACAAAGAGAATTAGATTATTTCCTGGGGCAGCCCCACTGGTGGTGTATGTGGGGTTGTTCTATATTTAATAATCAGACTAATTTAAACATCTGAATTTTCTTAGGCTATTTTATAATAAACCTTACCCTGAAGTGACAGTACTATCAGTAATTGTGACATGTTACCATTGAAGGGAAAATGTCATATTCCTCCTGCTGGGTGCAGATGGAAAAATATGCCAGTGGCTACTGCTGTTTCCTTGGCATGCTATAGCAATCCAGGATCTAATATTCTTCTTAGCCTCATAACACAGACCAAGTTAACAAATGGAGATGGCACTTTTATATGGACAATGATACAAATTCCATCAATTCCTCTGACTTCTTTCTTCACCTGCTTTATTGTTACCTATTACCTTTTGTTCAAACCTGTGGTTATATTGCTGTTCTGTATTTCTCTGTGTGCTGGATAGATTCTGGATGAGGATGTATATGCTGAATGAATTTCATCTAAGTGGTTTTGTTTGCTTTTCATCTGTTAACTGGCAATATATAAAAAAGGCAATGTCATGTATTTGTCTAGAATGTCAGCTAATGAAAACAGAGCGACCAAAGCCGAACACATTCATTATCAGATGTCTTCAGTGGACCACGGTCATAGAGAGGACGTTCCATGTAGACACTCCAGAGGAACGGTGAGGTTTTTGTTCTTGTTTCCCTTTTCACAATCCTTGTGCAGAAGCCTCAGCAGAGTCTTTGCTGGGCCTGCACAGCAATCAGCACTTGGAACTGTGACATTCTGAGCAGTTAGTTAAAGATTTTTAAGTCAGCTTCTATAAAATATTATCTGAGCTCATAACTAGAGTAAGAAGAGTTGCCTGCAAGTAGGTGGGATGAGTGTGTTCAAATAAGCCAAAACTATGTCATGATATGTCTCTGAAGTGTTAAATTTTGAACATCCAAAGCCTAGATTGAAATATTTCCAGCCTTGCTGTCTTACTCCTCCTAATGTGCTTCTTTCTTTTGGCACAGAAAGCAGCATGCTTATTATAATTTATTTTGTGTTGGCTTATTAGTTTTTCTTGTTTCGGTAAACATTCATAAATGCTTAAGAATTAACTTTTTAATGCACCAAAAAGTTTTTTTAATGAATGGAGGAGATATGGGATAATGCACTCAAATTTTCTATACTCTGTCTACTATTAGATGCACTGAATCTTGCTGCTGTGGACATCTGTCCTTTTGAGACCAGTACTATGTTCTGGCTATCATTTCTTGTATCAGTAAATAACCAACAGCTTTGCTTTTTCTGTTATTTCACTTAGAGGTTTTTTTATTCTACCTTGGTACCATGTCTCCACCCTGTCTTTTTTTTGCGCAGTGTAGTAACTCACTCTGCATTCAGCAGTAAATACCACCAAAATATCCCATATTCCTTTCTGGCTGAGCAAGAGGCAGCAGGTAGCGTGCTTGGTGTGGGGCTGTGACCTGCTCAAGGGCTGCCTGGTGTGTCTGTGCTGCTCTGCTGGCCCTGCTTGTCCCTCCACAGGAACCATCACCTGGCCTGTCCCTCAGTGCAGCCACAGGTTTTTAGGATACTTGTAGGAATTTAGTATCTTTGAGTGCCTTTTTTGAGGGAAATTTGTGAAAAAGCCTGTAAGTTGAGTTTTAAAAGGAGAGAGACAAAGACTTGAACATATGATATGGTTTAACAAATTTTCTTTTTCTTCTGAAAATGTCTTGAAGGAGGGGAAATATCAAAACCCCTCTTAAAATAGTAAGTTATTATTATGAGATACTATTGCATAAGAGATGACATCCTGTGTTCACAGGTGTATTATACCTGGAAGAAGTATTTTCAAGCTTCCACTAACACTTAGAGAATCAGAAGCTGCTAATTCTTGAAGTTACCCATATAGTGATCCTTTCTGGTCAACTTCACCCCATTTAAGAAAATGCAAGAATTGGAAGGAAATTGAAGTGATTGATTTAATATGAGTCTTCTGCTGTGTAACATAAGAACATTGAACATTGAAGCAATGTAGCATGTGAAAAACTTTATGAACTATGCAATACATTTTTTGAGTTTCTGATAGAGGTGTTGGCTTGTTCATGATAGGGAAGAATGGACAGAAGCAATCCAGGCTGTAGCAGACAGACTTCAGAGGCAAGAAGAGGAGAGGATGAACTGTAGTCCAACTTCTCAGATAGACAATATAGGAGAAGAAGAGATGGATGCTTCAACAACCCATCATAAAAGAAAGGTAATGACCTTAAAAAATAACTTTTGAGAATGGTCTAGTCAGGTAAACCAATATGCAGGGAATAGTATTTCAACAGAAATTTCAGCATAATATAAGATCAAAGTACTTATTTATTTCAATAAAGCTGAACTGCTCTAGTTTTGTTTATTGGTCAAGGTGATATGGTACTTCTGAAAAACAAAGTTCAGCCATTCAGACACATGCTAACATTCTTCTTATTGTTTGACTATTTTTTCATCCTTTTGTTTTTTTGCTATTTTAGAAAGTATGGTAATAAAATATTTTCTTTAGACAAGTACTTTTGCCTCCTTTCTCATGCAAATAATACCCATTACAAGTTAGGTGATTTGCATGAGAAAGGCTAGCAGGATCTGGCTTTTAATGACCTTGGGTTTTGCTAACTTGGGAAATAACTTTGCTTTAGTTTTCAATGAATTAAAGAAAACAGCATTTCATTTTTCTGTGGTCCTTTACAGCTTTTGGTCTGAGTAGGAACACGTACATTGCTGCCTATAACGTACTTGTGGTTGCATCTCCAGAGTCAGCAGGTTAAACATACAGCCAAGAGCATGTTTTAAAGATCTGATGCCACTCAAGTTTGCTCATGTGTCTCCATTTTGTCCTGTATGGACTACTCAAACTCATGTCCCCTATTTGCTATACAGAGTTGACATGACTCAAGAAATTCACTGAACTTGCATGAAAAAATAATAACCAGTTTACATAAGACTGACTTTACCTTTTCTAGCTAGAAGTAAAACCTGTAGAAAACTAAGTATAAGTCTGGTAACAGAGCAAAACAGTCTTATAGCTCACATAAGTGAATGCCTTTGAGTGATGAACAATACAAGAAATGGTGAACATTTCTCTGTTTACTAATAGAGTGTGTTTTGTTTGTTGTGATACATGAAGCAAGAACCATAGAAAAGTCAGGGCTGAGAGCTATACCCTTGAGAATATAAAAAAGATGCCATAGGTAACTTTAGTTCTATCATGTCCTAATTTTTAAGAACTTGAGTTTGCTGTCCAAACAGAGTTCTTTTTATGCAGTTTCATTGTATACAAATTTCTAACCTTGTCTACTATAGAAAACGTTAAAATCAATTATATAGAGCTGTAACAATGCTCTGAATATATATTGTCAGGCTGACTGTAAACCTTTAGCCTGATGGCATGGATATTTAATGACTGTGCTCCAGGGTAAAATATAAGTGGCAGTGAGCAGAGGCAGTGTTTAAGAAGTGTCAGCCTTGTGAGAGGCAGTGTGATTATGTGGAAGGGATTTGGGGCTGCTCTGTTAAAGATCTGAGCAGTGTTCCAAGCCTGTGTATCCTCTTAGTGGAGTACAAAACCACTGCGTAACAACACTTGTTTTCCAGGTGTCAAAATTAATGCTGTCTGATACAAGGAGTTTATCTGGAATGTGCTCTCCTTGTCCACAGTGCAGTGTGTTTTCCCATTCAGCAAAAGGGATTGTGGGAACAGGGGTAGGAGGATCAGTTTTGTTTCTGTCTTGCCACTTGTGCTTTAAGAAATGCTGCAATAATATGCTGGGACAGTGTATGGGCAGGGCTATGGAAAATTTAATGGCTTTGGCAACCAAAAGCAAATATTTAATGGCTTTGGCAGCAAAAAGCAAACTCTCTAGAACAAAGGTGAAATGAAGAATGTTGATGTTCAACATCTAATAACAGAGCAAAATAACAGAACTAGGAAAAAAAGATAAATAAAAAGGTAATAAAGTAAAAAAAAAAAAAAAAGAAGAAAAGAAAATAGAAATAATAGAGCCAAAACTCAGAATCCCACAGCAGATTTCTATCTGTTGGAAGATGTTAGTGAAAGATGCTCGGAAGTTTTTGAAATAAAAAATGTGAAGTGACCATTATGACAGGGAATTGCCAATGCCTCCAACTTCATTGGACTGTGAAAAATGGGTCTTTTAAAAACTGTTTCTCTTTTGTAGAAATGTCTCTGAAAAGCTGTTGTTTAAGCTTTCGTAGTTGTTAATGTAATCAGAACCATTTCAGTTATAATGAATTAATGCATTTTTACTGATTTTTTTTTTGTATTGGATTTCTTTCCTTTCAGGGATTTTTGCACAATGTGTCCTTTTTTGACAAAAGCTTGTTTTGTCACCTGATTTTACATCTAAGCCCAGTGAATTTTGCTTGTGCATGCACCAGATGGTATACATATGAGTAGAAGAGCATAATCAGATTAAGAGACAAGACAGAGAGGAGTTGGGCCTGTTCTTCTCTGAAAAGGTAGCGAAAAGAAAACAGCCTTTAGGATGTGAAACTTGATTTGAATAAACATGACAGCTACATCCCTGCTTAGATTAGCTGGAAGAACCAGAGGCACCTCTTGTTTTCCCCAATTTTTTAAAATGGTGTCAATGTGCAATTCAAGTTTTACACATCACTAAAATTTGTAATACTCAAAATTCGTAGCAAACTATTTTTACTTATTGCTGTGCTATTACTTCTTAGTAGAGTTTTTCTCTGAGGAAATCAGATTAAAAAATCCACATGGTCTAATAATTGTGCACATCAGGAATTTAAAAAAAAAATGTAGTTTCTTTGGGAGGAATTTTCAATACCTACATTAGGGTGTATTTTTGTGAGCAGATCATCCATAGGGGATGATGTGTTTAGATGGTCAACAGATATTTCCTTAGGGGAGTAAAAAGGTTTTATAGAAAGCTGAAGATCGTGTTTTTTTTGGTTAGTGCAGTTTCCTGTGGCTTCATTGCTTTTTCTTTGTTTGCAAATTTGATTTGCAGGATGCAGGATGAATAAAGAACAGATTTTTCAGAGGAAGCCTAAAAGTAATGTAATGAAGAAAATATTCAAAACTTGGAGTACATTAGGAATGAAAAACTAGGGAAAATCATGAAAGAGAAAGAATCCAATCTTATGGGAGCCTCCAAAGTTACCATCTTCCTTCAGGTTTAGGAAGTATTTCCATTTTTCCACCAGTTTTCAGTACACCCCTAGCTATGGCATCTGTGTTTTTATCTCCCAAGGTCTTGTGTTCTTTGGCAGACTTTTTGAGTTACCCTGCACTGTGTATCATCTCTAAGCCTTCTGCTAAGCTTCTAAGGAATGAGAGCATCAGGAGACTTTATTCTTAGAACTAACACTACAGCCATAATGTGCTGTTAAGCCATGGCTCAAAATCTTGCAAACCTATTACCTTTCTCTTATAAATATACATATATTTTTAACTTGTTTTCACTGAGCTTGCATCTAGATTCATGACTGCTTTGCTGAACATTATGTAAGCAAATTTTGGGCAAATCAGTCTTTCAGTTTGACTGACTTGCTGCCCTTAGTGTCAAATCCATGCCTGTGATCAGTTGAGCCAAGATCCTCTTTCTGTGTATGGGCAAAGGGCAATTTTTCTGACCTGGTTTAATTCAGACTCTGATGGTCACTCTCTAATTCCAATGTCTTAGAGAAAATCAGAAATGCTGGAGAAGTTACTCCTCTAAGGCTGCATGTGATCTCATAAATTTGTGACAGGTAAAGGGATAGGTTACAGTCACTCAACTCACAGTCACTCAGTCACAGCTCAGTATTTTTTATCAATAAAGCTGTCAGCCATTGTTTGTCAGGGAGCACAATAGCTTCTGACTGAAGGATTCTGCCCTGAATTACTCTTCTTCTACTTGAATTGTGTTTTGAATGCATTTTTAATTTTTCATGGGTTTTTGTCAATATTCACTGCATTTGCTCAATGGCAATTGTTTTCTGCTTGATGGTTGTCACAGAGCCATGGAGCAGGTAACCTGACTTCCCAAAGTGCTGAACTGAAAGTGATCATTGAGAAGTCTTACCTTTAGTTGATTGAAAATGAGGAGCCACACAATGTTGTGATCACAGCTTTGCATACTGCATCATGCATTGCAGGTTATCACACATTAGAGCAGGTTTTGGAAAAATTGATTCTTAAAGGATTTGTCTGTAGTAATAAACTTGAACTTTACATTCAGTTGTGTAAAATGAGTTTGCTTTAGGTAAAAATTATACTGAGCCTTTGAAATCTCTGTTACTCATATTTCTTGCTGGGATAAATGCAGTTTTGTTCCTCCTGATGTGAGGTGGTTTGGGCAGCAAAGCAAGATCTGTCACTGCAAAATGTTTGTGTGAGCATCAAGGTTAGCTGACTTAGGAGCTACCAATCAACAGTTAGATGGGAAAAAGATATAATTCTTATTGATACAGCTAGAATTGATATATGGGAAGCACCCTCTTCTTAATGAAGCTTTGAAACACCCACGTATCCAGGTGTTAAATGCAGTGTTGAAGACCTTTTGCAGCTTTGAAGTTGCGGGTTGAACACTTAAAAGCTGAGGAATTGCACATTGATGTGGTTGATGGAACTTCAGCATTGTATGTGAGCACATTGCAAACTGCCTCTCAGTGAACAACTGCATAAATTGCTTTCAGAGTTTGTCAACAGCAAATTCAGATTCACAGTAATACTATCATGCACTTGAGCTGAAAGGAATAAATAATTTCAGAAGGTGATTTTGCCCTTTTTTCTCTCACCCGAGTGAATCTATTTTGCTGCCGCTATTTTCAGTCACACACCAGGGATATGACCAATGCCTCTACACCTGGAATGTGTGTGAAATATGTAGGCAGTGTTAAGAGGTATTTCTGGTAGAGATAAGGAAAGTACTAATTCTCTTGTGGAAACTACAAGTATAAGTTTATCCAGAAGAGCAGTATTCAACACAACTGCCTGAGGCCACGACTAGAGATAAAAAGAGGCACTGAGAAGATGAAAGATAAGGGATGATCTTTTTCACTCACAAAGCAGGATTAAGTACGTTTAACTTTGCAATACTGAGACTCAGAGTATAATTAGTCTTTAAAAATGTTTTGAGGTGTGCTTTTCACAAAGGAAGAAAGGTCATTGATGCTGCAGGCCAGTGCTGTAACAACAATAGGTGAGGGTATTTCCTTTCAGAATTTGTCGCTCCTTTTCTCCAGTTGCAAAACTCAAAACAAAATGGTTTTGTGGTGCTGCAACCAAGCCACTAACACAGCACAATGAAGGATGTGCTGTAGAAGCACACAGTGATTGGCCAAGTTAATTCTGCTGTCAATTCAAGGCAGCCCTGTGCAGTCACTGTGTTCTCAGTATTGTTCTCTTTTTTTTTATACATCCTCATCTTTGCATCTGCATAGACCATGGAGCTGATGCTTCTGAACTGGCTGTGAAATGAACTTGCAAAAGTAAGAGGATTATTGACTAAAACTTGGAACTCCAGAAAGTGGCTATAGTGCTTTGGGATCTGAGATCATCTGGTCATATTCTTACTATGTGTGGCATGCCAGCTGAGCTGATAAACCTACGAGACTGATTTGTCTGTGGATGGAACCAGCTCTTGGATGTACTGTGTTTAACCTGCAAAACTAGGGCAGTAACAGAGTCACAGGAAAGATGGAAACTTGCTACGTCCTCCTTTTCAGAGCCAGATTGATTAATGTAAATACCATGTAATTATAATCTGTACTGAAATTTTAAAATGTCTAATGCAATGGAAAGGCTGCTGTAAAGTCTTACAGGTACAACATTTCAGTTGTGATTATGTATGTTTTAAAAATGCCATCAGTGCAGTGGTTGGTGTTATGCAAAACCTACTGATACACCATGTTTGTGTGTCCCTGGTAATGCAGGAGTTGATGAACTTTCTTAAATGTGGTGCATTCTTGAAACACTGCTTTAGGCTAAGGCTTTGTCCTGTGTGTGGTTTATAAAAATAAAAGTGTATGCAGTATGTGGCTTTTGAGCATTAATACTACTGAATGATTTATCCTGCTGATTTAATGACAGCAGCTAGCTGCCTTCTTTGCCTTGGTGAACAGCAGCAAGAGCAGTGTTGTCTGGGCACTCAGCCCCTCCCCAAACTGGAAGACAGGGAGGGGAAGCAGAATGAAACCCCCATAATCCAGGGAGAAAGGTTCAGTGATCTGATCAATGCTGTAGTGTATCCAGAGAGGGGCAATGGAGCTGGTGAAGTGTCCGGGGCAAAGTCTTGTGAGGAGCAGCAGAGGGAGCTGGGGATGCTTAGCCTTGAGAAAGAGTCTCAGAGGGGACCTTACTGTTCTCCACATTGCCTGAAGGGAGGGTATAGCAAGAGGAGGTGGATTGATCTCTTTCCCCAAGTAAGAAGAATGAAAGAAAGTGCCTCAAGTTGCTTCAGGAGAAGTTTAGAGTGGATATTAGGAAAAATTTCTTCATTGAAAGAGTTGTCAAGCATTGAAACAGGCTGCCCAGGGAGGTGGCAGAGTCACTATCCCTGTAGCTATTTAGAAGACATGTAGTCTAACAGTCCTGCTGTTTGGTTAACAGCAGGACTGGATGATCTTAAGGGTCTTTCTTAACCTAAACAATTCTGTGATTACAAACTTTATCACAGAATTGGGCCTATTTTTGAAAACTGTTTTTATTTTATCGGTAAGAGGGTTTGGTTATGTATTGGAACTGGATAACCTAAGTCTTGCGAATCCTTGTTCTTTGTTCCTTATAGACAATGAATGATTTTGATTACTTAAAACTACTGGGCAAAGGCACGTTTGGCAAAGTTATCCTGGTCCGAGAGAAGGCTAGTGGCAAATACTATGCTATGAAGATTTTGAAAAAAGAAGTAATCATTGCAAAGGTAAGAAAGTTTCTATTTTTACTATTGGGTCATTTTCAAGAATGGAATAATCACTATTTAATACCTAAGGTGTATTGGTTTTTGAGACTAAACTTAGTTTGATAAAAGTATGTGTGTATCTTCAGAAAACAAGAATGCAAAAAAAACCGTATAACCATTTTACATGCCTTTTCCCTGTTTTATAATCTAGAATGTGCTAAAACACTGAGAGACTTTACTGGGCAGCAAGATAGTGCAATCTGAGTTTATAGAATAAAAAGTGCATTGTGAGGCATATTGGATACTTCACTTTTTTTCTAAGTCAGTTGCAGGTTTATTCAGATAAACACAATAATTGAATGGGCCTGTGCTCTGTTTCTGCTGTGTTGTATAAGATTGCTATGCATGGGACTAACAATTCCATTTTTTCAGTTTTTGAGAAATAGGAAAAGTCTGAAGCTGATGGCTGAAGTTGTGGTTTAAACTGGCATTGTACAATCACTTAAACTTGATTAGTGTCACTGGCTCTTGTGCATGGTCATAATGTCTCTCAAGCTCAAATTTAGATCATCTGCTCTGAGCTTTATTTCTGGCAATTCTGAAGTTTTGAATCCCACTTCCACAGAAGTTGAAAGCAAGAAACCTACATGCATGTATCAACATGAGACACAATAAAAAATAATCCCAATTAATTAATGAGGATGTTTCGAGGAATGGGGGTCTGCCTGATATTTTTGAATGCTTGAAGCTAACAATATCAGTATTCATAAAAACTGAATGTGAATGGGTAAACACTATTTTATATATATTATATATTAAATATTAAAATATCCTTCAGAATTGTATGGTTTTCCTGCTGACCCATGAAAACAAGACTTACAAGTGTTTTGCAGTCTATGTACACTGTCTGTCACGCTCTTTCTAATAGCTTTAGAATGTGTAGATCAGTTGCAATTAAATTTGGCAGAGGAGTGGATATCTCAAAGACAATTACATTTCCTTGAGTGTCATTATAACTAGCCCTGTTACAGAGGGAGAGACTTAAATTTATATCTTCAGCAGTGAAGAGGCTGACCTATGAGTTCTGTGTGCCCTCAGCAGCTGTCTTGTGTGCAGTGGCAGCCTGGTCAGCATGTGCATGGTTTGGGCTAACAGCAGCAAAGAGTGCCCTTTTCTTCTTCATAGTCAGGAGATACAGGAAGAACAGAGGGTATTGCTGCTGCCTTCCCCTGATGGGAAGGAGCCCTCAGTGGCCCTCCTTGTAAGACCTGGCAGCAATCTCTGCGGTTTGGCCTGTGGGGCTCAGAGCCTGTCTGGTTGCTGCATGTTGAGCCTCTGTCTCCAGGCTGACATCCCTCACCAGTGTTCTGCTCACCCCTGGCTTCTGGGGATCCTCAGGAGATCTTGTGAGCTCCTGTTCTGTAGCTGCTGGCTTGTATCCTTCCAGCCTTCAGAGCATTTCAACTTGTTTCTTTGTACCAATACCAAACAGATATTTAAATTCTAGGGGTTTTCTAATTACTTTGTTGCTTGCAACAATATCACTGACTTATTAGAATTGATTAAAGCTGATTATTGGGAAACTTTGTCTAAGGTGAGCAAAAAAATCTTGTTCATAGAAGTATGTATAAAGGTAGAGAAATTTTGAAGAAATAAGAGATTGAATTTTAATTTAACCCAGTCAGGCTGTGAACATACTATAGGGATTTATCAATAGCATTTAGCTCTGAAGATCAGTGCTAAGGATAGGATCACTAGGTAAAATAAATCTGCAGTCCCAATTCAGCATGTAAATGATATAATATACACTCTAGAATCACAGAAAGGCTTTGGTTGGAAGGCACCTAAAAGATCATCTTGTTCCAACCCCCCTGCTGTGGGCAGGGACACATTCCACTATTCCAGGTTCCTGAAAGCCCCATCCAACCTGGCCTTGAACACCTCCAGGGATGGGACATCCACAGTTGCTCTGGGCAACCTGTTCCCAGTGTCTGACCACTCTCTCAGTAAAGAATTTCTCCTTAGCATTTAATCTAAATCTCTCTCCTTTTAGTTTTAGACTATTCCCTCTTGTCCTATTGCTACCTGCCTGTGCAAAAAGTAGCCCTATAAAAGCATAGTATGAAGCAGAAAAGTGGTGCATTGACAGCTGTATAGCATCTGCCCAGTTCAGACTAAATCTGTTTATCTTGTTTACATGACAGATTAAGGCTACACTTACAAGGAAATTACTACCAATATTACAAACTCCTGAAGCAATTCCAGAAAAACTGGCCATTGCCAGCTTTTTTTGCCGTATATCTGGTGAACTACAGAGGTTTAAAAATAAATAAATAATTAAATGCACCTTTTGTGCTTGTTTTGCTCCTTGAAGTGTGGTATTTAGTTTTAGTGTTTCCCCCTGTATATTGTTGTAGTACTCAATATTGCACTGCTATTCAGCTAAATGGCATCACAATTTATTACCACTGACTCTGTTGTTGTTGTTGTTCAACTTCCTATTTTGACAATTTTTAAAGTCTAATTTAAAACTCCTGACATCTGTGTTTACTTTCCAGTTTAATAATACCTTATCTTCAGAGCATAGTCTGATAAGCATGTGTGTAGTACAATAATGTTATATTGGTATTATTTGTGGCAATATTAACGTGTACACTGACTAAATATATTTACTTCTGTAGGTTTACAGTAGAAGTTTGAGTCACACCAGGGTAGTCTTTAGTTCAGTGTAACACAAATCTCGGCGGTCACTTAGCGCTATAGAAAATGGCTGCACCCTCTCAGTGGCTCCTGGGCCTTTCAGGCCTGGCCCCTGGCAGCCTGGGGAGGGGGATCCACAGCATGTGTTACATGCAGAATTGTACAAAATTCTGTGTATTCCCTTGGTGGGGGGTCAATTATGTGCTTCTTCTCTCTAGCCCTCAGCAGCTGCTGGTGTTGTAGCTCAGGGCGAGCTCTGCCCGCTGTGCAGGTCCCCTCACCCTGCCCAGCTCTGCTCTCTGCACAGCTGGTGCTGTGACAGCTGTGCCCCCGTGCCCCTGGGGCCTCCATGGCACCCCCAGGCTCCTTCTTTGCCCCTGCATGGTGCCCACCCCGGGGCAGGCCCATGGAGGGAGTGGGGAACAAACATGGATGAGCTTGCCAGGAAGCAAACATCCGCAGCAACTGCTCAGTTTCTTTCTCTTACTTTGGTGTGGAGCTCATTTTGATCTGTCCTGTTCAGGCTGACAGACAGGAGAGTGCCACTGTCTCTCCCCAAAGTGCCTCTTTTCCAAATTGTGGCTGGAAATGAGTTGGGGGTTGTGTGGACATCTCCCATTCCCAAGGATGAGGCCAATGTCCTTAGGGATGCTCATCCTGGTCAGAGGAGCACTGTTCGCTGCTGGGCTCCTGAGGACAGCTTGGGTGGATAAAAACAAAACCAACACCAAACCAAGTGGAAGTTTAAAACCAGCAAACCTGACTTGACTTAACACTTGGCTGGATGAGAGTGGGTTTTATATTTGCCTGTCAGTTACTCGGTGTGTACATGTCTTGCACATTGGTTTAGTCTCTCTGTAGATGCATTGTTCAGGTGATTCATACCAGAGCTGTGAAGTTGTGATGACTGTGTTTTTAAGCTATCAAATCCAATATTATAATTTCTTTCTTCTCTGAATTGAGTGTAAAGATTTCATTTTAAAACAAGAAAATAAGAAAATCCAATAAAATATGTTGTCAGATTTTTGTCAAATATTTCCTCAAAAATGTGAAGATTCATTAATTTTTCAAAACTGTACTGTAACACACTCCCTTCCCTTCCCTTCCCTTCCCTTCCCTTCCCTTCCCTTCCCTTCCCTTCCCTTCCCTTCCCTTCCCTTCCCTTCCCTTCCCTTCCCTTCCCTTCCCTTCCCTTCCCTTCCCTTCCCTTCCCTTCCCTTCCCTTCCCTTCCCTTCCCTTCCCTTCCCTTCCCTTCCCTTCCCTTCCCTTCCCTTCCCTTCCCTTCCCTTCCCTTCCCTTCCCTTCCCTTCCCTTCCCTTCCCTTCCCTTCCCTTCCCTTCCCTTCCCTTCCCTTCCCTTCCCTTCCCTTCCCTTCCCTTCCCTTCCCTTCCCTTCCCTTCCCTTCCCTTCCCTTCCCTTCCCTTCCCTTCCCTTCCCTTCCCTTCCCTTCCCTTTCCTTCCCTTTCTTTCCTTCCCTTTCTTTCCTTGACTTTTTCCTTACAATTAATTCAGTAACAATTTATATCTTAATTCACACCTACTTCTTCTCCTCTTTATTTCACAGGATGAAGTGGCTCACACTCTTACAGAAAGCAGAGTATTGAAAAACACCAGACACCCTTTTTTAACAGTAAGTATTAGGAACCATTTTGAAGTACATTAGCAGGTAATATTTAGCATCCATTATGAACATACTTTAGTAATTTTGAATTTTTTCTCATGATGATTTGTAAACAATCAGTAGCTATCTGGTGCTATTGATATGCTTTATCAGGATACCAAGAATTAATTAAGAATTCAGAAATAAAATTTCTAGTGAATTTGTAAAGCTTTACTGTACTGAAAATAAATTTAATTGTAGAAATGTGTAACTGTTGTGCAATTTTTTGCAGTTTTTGTATACAAACACTTTTAAAATAAAAGTTATTAATTTCACAGAAGTGCAAGTATTTTTTACTAAGAAAATTTAATTAAAATATCAGTAAAACAATAAAAATAGCTATTTTATTTGTTCAAAACAAGTAACTTATAGAGCCACAAAACTCTAACCCCACTACCTTTGTCTTCATATGGTTAATATTTAATAGAAGGGAAAGACAGAAAAGATGAAAATGTTTCAAAAGAGACTCATGAAAAGTGACAATTAATTGATTTAACTTTACAGGTGACTTTCTTCTCTAGAAGCAATTCTAATTCCTCTTGCTTGAGAATATATTAAAAAATACTTCCCTATATTTCAAAATATAATGAAGATGCTTTTTGAGCCAGGGAATTTTTTTTTTTGGAATAAAATTTCAAAGTATAGCATGGAAGCTTTCCTATTTAAAAAAACTTAACTTTTTTGGAAAGCAGAGGATTGCATTTACATTGGCAGGTCAAAATATCCTTGGAAATTCAGTAAAGATGAAAGAGGTCCTGTAATGTTTCTTGAAGTAGAGTGTAATGGTAAGCAAGAGCAGGGGTACCTCCCATCAAAAAATGCAACAGTGGTACTGCACATGATAGAGGTGGTATCTTCTTACCTTTCTGTTATTCTTCAGCAAGTTTTGTATTGAGATATGCAGTTTAGTCACATATAGTTCTACTGAATTTCCTTTCTTTTAGGCTAAGTCTTCATGTGTAGATTTTCTGTGGTATCATTAATAAGTCAACATTGAAAAATCAAAAATTTTAATTAAGATCATAACATCTGTTGCAACTTTAAAATTATATGGAAATTAATATATTAACTTGGCACTTAGCATCCTTAGCATTCCATAATATGAAACTGGAAAGTCCTTGCTTTGAAAATGAAAGCAAGCTGGATGTTAAGATGACTTTTAAAATTTCATTTGGGAGAAATGAAAAAGAATATGATAATCTCTCTCTTCATGGGCACTGTGGAAGTGGACATCATAAAATAGTGAGTGGAAATAGCTGGTACTGTATGAAATTGTGTCTCTTAGTACCCATTTAATACTTTCTTGTAATAAGCATGATGTTTTCATATCAGTGGACATGTAGCAGAGATGAAGAAACACTTGAAAGATTTTGTATTAATTTAACTCAAGCTCCAGATAGAGTTGCACTTTCAATTACTCATAAAGTTCTTGCCAAAATCAGAATTTTCTGCTTAAAAAGATAAAATTTTGTTACAGTTTAAGTGCAAGACATTGGGTAAATATAAGATGATAATTGGTTTGATTTTGCTGTTTTCTTTGCAAGTCCTTGAAATATTCCTTCCAGACAAAGGATCGTTTGTGTTTTGTGATGGAGTATGTTAACGGAGGAGAGGTAAGTTTAAGAAATGTTCTGCACTTGTAACAGTAAGGCTGTCCTTGGATTACACCTTTAAGGTTGTATTTTTTCCTTGCCTTTTTGCTTTCTAGTATCATTAAAGGGCTTTTATAAAAGAATTGAACTGTTTTATTTAAAAAAAAAAAAAGTTGACATATTCTTATAACTTTTCTGTCAAAACTATTTCCTCTTCTGAAAAAATTCAACTTCTGTATAGTGAGAGGTAATTTAATCCTAGAGAACTAATTACATATACTTGCTTATTGTTCTTTTTATTTAGGCATACTATAGCATTTTCTGGCATGAAGCAGTCATAATCCAGTGTAAACAAGCAAAAATAATATTGATGAGTGTTACTTTTGTCCTAATACGAAATCTGTGCTCTCTTTGCTGTAACTATTGCAAGTATCTATTGGAAATGAGTGGAGCATTCATGTTTTTCATTGCTTGTCTCCACTTCATTTGCTGAGTACTCTGGAAATTTCAGCTGAAGTACTGAACTTCTTAGAGTGTTGTTAGCTTTGAAGCCCTTGCTGTCCTCCAGCTGCTTACTAAAGAAGAAGTATGAAAAATGATACGCAGCAAATGGAATTAGAGAACTGCAGTCGAGGAAGAGGGCTTTTATCTACCTTTTAGATGCTGTTTGCTATTCAGGCTGTGTCTCGTTACAACATCAACTGAGGGATTTCCCTTATTTTGTCAACTATATGCTTCATAATAGTGTTAAAGGACTAAGTGTTTCCAGTAAGAGTTTTTTTTTAATTAAAAGACTCTCTCTTCTTTCAGAATTTGCTGTGGCATGATACGTAATGCTTTGCATTATGTTTTAGCTGCCTTCTCCTGCAATAAAACTGCTTAGCTTTAATCCCAGTGCCTGCAGCCCATTGGATCCCAGCGTGTCCTTGGCCATCCTCTACCAGCCATGCCTAAATATGGTGCTATAGGGTTCTCATATGTATAAACCCAAATGTATAAACCCAATTTGCACATCACAGGTGTTGAACCAGATCCAAAAATCTCCCTTGGCAGTAAAGGGATAACAGCCTTCTCTTGGACACTCAGCTGGCTTATCTGACATTGAATTTACATCACCAATATTAACTCAGTGCTGTCTGCAATAAATTTTAAGTATTGTCTTATAAACTAGCTAATTCTTCATGGTTTTCCTCTGTGTAAGATCTTACTGCATTTCTGTAATCTTTGGGGAGAGTGTTTGGAAGTTGAATTTAGCTATTTGTGTTTTTTCCATCCTGTTTGAATGCAGAGCAGAGCCCACAAAGGACGTTTTCAACTCCTTTCTTATGACTGAGGATGCTCTGGCTGTATTTTGGTCAATTGTAGTTTGGTCAATGCATTTCTCTGCATTGGGTGGTGCAACTTTGTGGCTACTACTGCAAGTGTTGTGTGTCATGGGTTTGTGGGTGGCAGCCTGCCTTTGCTTTGGGGATTGCAATTGCAATGTACTCGTGCCAGCACTGGGTTACTTTCTTCCAGGTATTGTGCTGCTGGTTGTCAGTGTTGCTCATGTGCTTTGCTGATGGTTCTCTGAGTCAATGAAGCTAACTCTGAAGTTTTGCCACAGTAGGAAAAAATGGCCTTTTGGGAGTAGGCATTATTCTTTGAGGAAACTCTCTTGATTTGCCCACGTGCTTCTCTTTGACTAGAGATCTGGAGTAGTAAGTTGGACAAACTGATTTTTTCAATAGGAAAGTCTTTAATCTTACCAAATTTTCTTGTGAATTTCAGACTTCAGTCAGTGTCTTCCAAAAAATACAGAGGATTTCATATTTGTAAAAACAGCCTTATTATTAACTCAGCATAAGCTGCTCAAAGGTTAGCCAGCATTTTAGTTTATATGATACACACACTTTTTTCTTTTGCTTCTTCTATCTACTATTCTGTTTGTTTTTCAAGAAATTACATTTCCCTATATATTCTGATTGTTCAAGGTGTTGAAAATTCATCTTTTAATTATTTCCTTTCACTGGGAAATTGACTGTAGATGTACTGTGTTGCTTTTGATTCTCTCCAGTGCTGTACTACCATCAATGTGTTTCTGTTTAAAATTCCTTTAGATTACATATTTCTTTTTAGGTAAACTGTTGTGCCTGAATCAATTTGTTGGGAATTTTCATGGTTTGTGTCTTTCAGGAGCACAATTTTCCAGGCAGTTCTCCTCATGAAGGAGTTCTTGGAAGTTTGTATAAATATTTTTGTCTCCTACACAGGTGAAAACAAGAAAGTGCCACCATTGAGGCTTCTGCCCTAGCACAGTAATAAAAACTGTGGTCAGCAGTAGGAGTCTTTGCTTCCTCTTCCTATAGCTAGAAAAAAAACAGTCAAGGAAGGGGGCACAGAGCTTCATACTGGAGGAGAAATGTGTTAAATGACTGTAAGCTAGAATCCTTTATATCTATTAAAAATCTAGTTCCACAGTGAAGTTAATATTCCTCTACAGTGTAACAATTTATCTTTGCCTTACCTTGCCTATGTAACTTCAAGTTGGTTGGGTTTAGTTAATAAGAGAGCATGTTACAATGAAAATGCATCTGCATCAGTTTTGCTGGTCTATGTGTGTGCTCTTTTACAGTGTGCAAAGCATTACAGTAAAATCCTTTGGGTTCCATTAAGAAAACCCCAGCATATTTGTAGTTTAATATACTAAAGAAAACCATTAGAGGAATTTTTTTTTCCCAAACAGATTATTCAGATGGAGATATTGAATATGTTTTCCTTATACTGAGAATGTTTTTCCTGCTGCTGAATGCACAATCTTGAAATAATTGCCAAACAAAATCTTGTGGACCAAACCTTAATTTTGTCTTCATTTGGTTTTGCTTTTAGACTCCATGGGTGAAATGTTTACCAATGTCTATTGATCACAGCCTATGTTGCAGTGTATAGCTAGAGGGATTACTTTTCAATACCTTTGTTGTACTGAAGGAATTATGTTAAAGTAGCATTAAGAAATTGAAATTAGATTTCAAGAAAACAAATATTCATCTGGCTTAGCTGAGTTGACCAAATAGCTCTTTATTTTTGGGGAATGCTTTTGGAGTGTATGTTTCCCAGTTTTTATTTCCAGTATTTTGCTTTGAAGGTTGAAAATATTTTAGAAATTAAATCTATTACATACATTACTCTGCAGAGTACCCTGATTCAGCTGCCTAATAAGTTGATTAACTTCCTCACTCTGCATTTAAGGATAATTCCAGATTTCGTACTTTGTAACAAATTTAATTGGTAATTATGTGTATAATAAAATTAGACCCTAAAATTTGTTCAGATGCTTCTCTACATAAGAATTCTGAATCTCTGTTCCTCTTGGCATTTTTGTTGCACAGCTCTTACTTCAATTCATTAGGCAGGAGAGAACTAAATGGCTTGTTGTAATTGAACAAGTGCTATTACTGTCTGGAAAAAAAAAAAAGAAAGGAAAAAGACAGAGGATTTACAACCTACTTAACAAAAAATATGTAAACAAGAGAATGTTCCTTAGCCCTAAATTATGATAGTCCATGGTAAGGGTGCTATATTTCCTTGGGTATAGAATGTTCCAAGAAGCAGTACAAAGTCTGGAACAATAAATAAATAATTTGAAATTTCAAGGTTGCTACTGCAAGTGCATTGCAAAATCAACACTCAAATATAAAATGCAGCTCTGAACAAACCCAGTACACAACAGCAAGAGCCAGACATTCAACTTACAACATACTAAATAGGTCACTAGTGTGTGTACAACTTTAACATATCAATTGATACAAGGTTGTGTCTTTTATATATTTGGATCTGCAGCTGAATGTACTTCTATGCTTGATATTTGTTTAAATTTTTCCATTAAGTTTTTTATTAGGAAAAACCCCATGACAGCATTGTTGTTCAGTTTTTAAAGGCATAGCAAGAAATTTGGAGCTCCAATCCTCACTGTAACAATAGCACCCTTGTGTATGCCATCAAAATGTTATGTGCAAAATGGCTTTCTTTGTGCCAAAGCTATTTCTATTGCAATTCCAGTGATTTTACAGCACATATTTAATAACTGTAAGTCAATAAATAGTGAAAATATTGGAAACCTTTTTTTAACTTTCCATCACATTTATTCTTTTTCTTCTTTGACTTAATACATTTAATCTTCCTGTTCTGACAATTGTAAATAGAATACAGTGGCAGAATTATTCCGAAATAGTGAACCAGCTAATTAATTAGCTGAAAATTATGCTGTAATCCCCCTGTAATCTCTCTGCTTTTCCTATTATAATTTTAGAATCTGCTTAATATCTTTAGCGTATATCTGAGTGCATGAATGTGCTTTTAATGTGCATTTTTTATATCTAAATGTACGTTCTTCATTCAAAACTAGCAAGTATGGTTTGGTGACAGCTCTGTTAGGTGCTATAATAATGTGAGGAACAGTGACTGTGGTGTCACATATACATTAAAATAAGCTGACTCAGAAGCTCACAGTTTCTTTGACAAACACAACTGCTGTTAGTTGTTTCTAGCTGGTCATTTTACTTTGAAGTTGGTGTTTTTAATGAATATCAATGCTCTTGTTGGAAATAAACACTGAAGAAAGTAAAATTTTTTGTATGTTAATTGTCAGGCTGGCAACTTTTAGATTCAGATTTGGGACACTTTAAATGGAAACTAAAACAAAAATGTTGGTGACAAGTATCCTGAAGTTTTAGAATTTTCTAAGGCTGCTGTTCAGCTACTGGATTAGTCTCTTTCAAACAGAAAATTCCAAGAGTCGTTTGGAATAGATATGAAATGTAGGACTAAAATTAAAATTAAAATTTTAATTTAAAATTACTAAAATTTGTAATTTGGGAGTTACAAATTTTCAGAGTGTGTTGATATGTATTTTTAGTTACTTTTAATCCAGCAAAACAAAAAAACACTTCTAAAAATTATTAGCACTAGCTTATTATTTATGAGAGACCACGAAACAGACATAAAGGCATAAATTGCGTAAATTTTGTATTTTGCTTTATGTGAATGAAATTCACCTTAGCAGTATTTGTTTTCTGTTTAAATACTAAGTAATAGTGTGAAAAGGACCACACAAACTGGGAGATGTACTTGTTATTTTCCCAGTTTGGTGATGCATGAGGCCTTTCATGAAGTCAGATGTGGTTGCTTGGTGTGGGTGGAGGGAAAGTCACTGCAGAGAGGCTCCTGTCCCACCAGGGACTGCTGCCTAAACAGGTGAGCAACAGCAGCAGAATAAAGATCCTCCTTGTCATGCAGGTTTGCCTTTTTTGTACAGGGTGTCTTGAGCACTGGAAAAGAAGTTGAATGGGGAAACCAGATACAACAAATAAAATTTTAAATATTTTCTTTAAATCCTAGTGCAGTTTCTGTATCCTGTGAAGTCTCTGCTTATACATATGTATGCTGCCAAAAGGTTCAGTTTACTGGGAATGTTGTTTAGGCTAAGACAAAAATGATACACTTATTATGAATTACAATTATCAGGAAAGAAGTTGACTTCTAGTTCATAGCAGTGACTTTTTAATTATGTTTTAAAAAGTCACAGAATTACCAAGATTTGAAGAGATCTGGAAGATTATTTAGTCCAACCATCAATGAAGCACCACCATAATCACCCCTAAACCCTGTCCCCAAGTGCCACATCCAGAAGCCCACCCACTGAAAATTGCTGCAGTAATTCCTGCACTGTTCTGTGCCATGTGGATAGTGTAGATTTTCTAAAGGCATAAAGTAGGATGTGATAAAAACAGATTAAGCACATCATTGGCTTTTTTTTTTTACTGGTTTGCTTTTGGGTAATTTTTAACCTACCTTGTCATTTCACAGTTCTGATATACTTGATACTTCCAACAGTGAAAAAAACCCACCCAAGCCTGTATGCATAGCTGTTGTGGATTTCACTGTCTAAGTTTAATTTATAAATGATAACATTTTTTATTTCTGTTTTGTTGATTGTTAGCTCCTGTGGTGAAGCCGAAAACATTGTAACATGGCCAGTCTGGTCTTAAGAAGAATACAGAAATATGCTCACTAATCTTTGCTTGAGGAATTACCCAAACTTGCTTTCAACAGTAATTAAAACTCACTACTTCAGAAAACATTTGAATTGAACAGCTAAAATGTGCTTTTTTAGATGTTGTTCCAGGTTCTGAGGGTGATGTTTTATCCATTAAGATACTGACAACCTTACAGAGATTTATCTTACACTTTTTCATTGCAGCTGAAATTACTGGCAATACATAATGACTATTATTTTTTGCTGAAAGACTTTAAAGTGCCTGCAAAGTGCTGTTACTTCAAAAGTATTAAAGAAGAGACAAAACACCCGAACCAATGTTTACATTGTAGCCAAGAAATACACTACATACATGGATTTGTTTTTATAAGCCCTCAGCATTGTTGATTTGCTTTTTCTAGTGACTACTACTTCTAGCATGTGAATATATGGTTTGTGAAATGCCAGTTCCCTGCTCAGTCCAAGTCTATTGAAGAACCAGACCTTTTTCAGTTCAAAGAAAAGTTACTAAAGCACTGAAAAACATGAGGCAGAACCAAAATCTGTACATTTTAATGATATTTCTCAGTGGCTTAAAGCAAAAATCTGAGGAAGTAGCAAAGGGAGAAGTACAGAACGATGCTGTTGCATACTTTTTCTTTTTTTTCTCCTCTGGTAACTGAAGGTTAAATGAGTAGCAAGCAGAATGCCTTAAACAAGATTGGTATATTGATTAAAACGCTGATTTAACAGCTCGCTTTCTCCCTTTGGAAACCTGGAAAAGATAAGCCAGCTGCTGTCTAAGAGTGCTGAGTGTCCACTGAGAGTACACTATCTATCATCACAATATGGTGATGAGAGGTGTTTTATGTTTGTGTTAATTTCCCCCACTAAATCAGTAATTATTACAATCCTGTCCCTGCTGTTTACCCTGCAGCTGTTTTTCCATTTGTCGAGAGAGCGGGTGTTCTCAGAGGACCGCACGCGCTTCTATGGCGCAGAAATTGTCTCTGCCCTGGACTATCTGCATTCCGGGAAGATTGTGTACCGCGATCTCAAGGTAAAAAAAAGAAAGGAAAAAAAGTAATCAAATTTTTGTTTTTGCAGAGGCTATGGGGACAAACACAAAGTAATTATAAAGTTGCACTATTCAGAGTTAATGGGGAAAAAAAATATCTGTGTTCAGATTTAAGTTCTGTGTGTGCTGGAGGAAGTTGTTTGATATAGTAATCTCTAGATGGGTGCATTCCCTCACTTTATTTTGATTGTAAAATGAAACAGGGTACTGTAGTAGCAACACTTGAAGGAGATTTAAACTTCTGATCCTCATCCTCCCTACCCCCTGCCCTGTTACTCATAACTTAACTTAGATTTCAGCACAAATCTCAAATACAATTCTCAATGTCCTGAAACAAGAGAAGTGGTCAATTGGGACAATGTGGCTTCATTCTTTTTATCTCAGCAACCAGGTGTTTCTGTATGTATTGGAAACATTTAAAAATATTCAGAATACTTCAACAGAAAAAGAATTTATTTCAGCATTGATTTTAAAATTATTTTGTCTCTTGTATCTCATTCTTTTGTATTCCTGTTATTGGAATGTAATTTGTTTTAGATTTGCCGGCATATACAGTTGCTCCAGGTACTCTGTTATGCACTATGACCATATTATATGGAAAAATAACCTCTGCTTTCAAGAGGAACATTTTCTAACTTGTCTAAGAGGAACCTCTAAGTTCCATGATGAGACAATTTTATTTCTGTGTCAAGCCTTTAATTTCATATACAGGAAATTGTGCTTTCCTGTTGTATATGCACAGTAGTGGAATTCATTTATGCAATCCTTTGTACAGAAACCCAGGAGAAGGACACAATGGTAGGCAAGTTCTGCTCAGGGAGGCAAACAAAAAAAAAAATACTGGGCTACCTGTTTGTAGCAGCATCTGTTGTAATAATGTGAAATGCTGTGAAATCCTGGGAAAATACGGAATTGTCTGGTCAAGGAATGATAGGTGATAGTTTTTAATTTAAATTCTAAATAATAAAGAAAGAGGAGTTTGACATCATTGTTCTTCTATTTTTCTTGTTGTCTACTTTGCATTTTCTTTGTAACACAGTTAGACTCAACAGGAAATCTATACTTTTGATAATATTTCAGGCTTTATGCAGACTTAGAATGACAGGGCTATGATTGTTCTATATTAGCATTTTCACTACATGCCATATAATTAGTAAAAAACCAAACCATTTTCTGTTGAGAAAAATTGTTCAGAATGTTTTCTTTGGTTTCAGTTCTACCTGTATTTTAAGTACAGCTAATTGAAGCCTTTTTGGAAAGTGATAGTAGCCATTATTCTGATGCTTTCACCTTTCAAAGCAAGGATCATTTATTTAGAAAGCAATGCAAAGCTTAGGGAGGTATAAATTCAAGAAGTGTCCTTTGCAAGTAGACAAGGAGGAATTTACCTCAGGAGTGTTTTTGTCAGTAGCTGCTCTATCCCAAATTCTGTCTATTTTTGAAAAGGAAGTTGGAGGTATTTTAAGGATTTATCGATACAGTCTGTTTCATAACAGTATAGAAAGTAAAAGGTGTTTTGATCAGTGGCTGTCATGTTAGACCAAAGGAAACCTCTGAAGTAATTGACCTGGGATTTACTATTGTAAACTGTATTTAAGTATTAAATAATTGTCTAACTCCTGTGGCAGTAAACACTGTTACATGCTGTAATATGGTAGATGCTGTATTTTTTTAAATGACAAAATAATTACATTCTTTTGCAAGGAATAACTCTTTTTTTTACAAAATTGATGTAATGCATCGATCTGTTTTGTTAAGAAATACTAAGGGAATATTCTTCTCCCCAACACACAGTTAGAAAATCTAATGTTGGATAAAGATGGACACATAAAAATTACAGATTTTGGACTTTGCAAAGAAGGAATCACAGATGCAGCAACTATGAAAACATTCTGTGGTACTCCAGAATACCTGGCACCTGAGGTATGATTTGGAATATTTTCTTATAATACTGTATAAAATGTTTCTTTTCCATTTAATTTTAGACTGACAGTCTGCCTGATTAATACTCTGTAGCTTTTATTCAGAATGGAATGTGCTGCTATTCTTTGTGGTGGTTGTATATATATTGGTGCTCAGCTTCTTAGTGTTTAAAAAGGCCTCTAACGTGCATTTTCCTTCTTATGTTTCCTTTTCTCTGTTAAAGTTTTTATCTTCCAATGATTTCTTCAAAAATAATCTTCCATCTGTCTGTCACTTGGAACATATGATCCTGCTTAACTGAGCTGTGTAACTAGCATTTATATAGCCTCAGTGGAGGCGAGGGGGAATAGGAAGGTACTGAGTTGAGTTTGGGAAGGTACTGAGATGTGTTTTTATCTGAATTCCCCAGTAGCAGGGAGAGGGAGTTGAAATTTTAGATATTTCTGCTAAAAGCAGTTGAGTGTATCAACCCCAGAATTGGTGAGGTGGTCACCAAAACTGTCTGTTTCCTAGGATGTGAGCAGAGTGTCATCCCAGAGTTTGCCTCCCCATCTTTCCCATTAGCTGGCACTCAGAGTGCCAAGCATCGCACTCCTTAGGGATTGATAAAAAAGATGGACATGAAGACATTGCTTTGGTTCCCCTTGCAGGAACTTTGGCTGGAGCTTTGGTTTGGCCACTTGAGAGTCTGTTGTGGAAGCTCAAGTCATCCAAATGATCTGCTCCAGTATTATTAGTGCTGCCAGCTCTGCCACTGGTGCCTGCTGAAAGAAGGCAAGGAGAGCATCACCAAGATTGTGATTTGGCCCTGCCTGGCTTCAGTCAACACTTCTGATTGTGCTGCTCAGAAATGTCACTCTGCCTCTCTTAGGGGCTGCCAAATACAGCTCCAGTACCGATATGAAAGACAGCCTAATTTTTACTTAAAGCTAAGGGTTCTGTGGATGCTGAATTAGCCCTTATTTCCACTCTTGTCAGCATTCAAGATTTCTAACTGACATAGTGCACACCTCATACTGAGATAACTTTCTAGTCAAGGGAAAAGATATTAAAAGGTCCTTCAGTTCTACCATTTCATTGAAGAAAGTTTAAAGAGTTTTCAGGGGCATTTCCCGCCTCTTGCAGCAACTCTGCACTACAATAAAAGTGTTGTTACTACATATTGCCTTTGAAGAACAACCTGCCTTAGTTTGAAGGGAGGAGGCTCTGATTAGAAATAGGTCTTTATTCTCTTATTTTCAGCAGCACTGAATCCTGAGTAGCAGCCGCAAGCCCTGGAGCCTGTTTCAACAAGCAATTTTGATTGTAGTTAGTTTTTTATTCTAAACCCTGAAATTCAGGAATGGCAAACAAACAGGTACACATCACCTTCTGGATAGTGCTGGTTGGAAATTAAGATTTTAGGATGGCTAGGTACATAGGTTTGAGTCTTTCTAAATCTCTTAAAGTCCCTTTCAGTTTGCAGTCACAGAGGAAACTAAAACTGCTAATACTTGGCTGTAAGTCAATATGATAGGTAGAGTTACTGAATCCATTTGGGATGACTGCAAGATATTGTGATACATTCTTTCTCCAACAGTAAAGGAAACATCAGTATTTTTAGGAGCCACTAACTTTCTCTTCATACATCTGGTACTGTCATCCTTGACTCATTTGAAAATGTGTTAGCTCTCTTTCATCAATCTTGGTTTTAGACACTTGGCGCAAGTTACTTGGTCCAGTTTGCTTTTCTGTTCTCTAGAAGCCCCACTTCTCTGCTCTGCCTCCCATTATGAGTGTTTTTGGAGACCTTCCTGTAAAAATCTGTCTTGAAGGAAATTGATTCTTCATTAACCTTGGGAAAAGGGAGCTCATTCCCTTTTCCCTGAGAGATAAAGGGTTTTGAGCAAGCAACTTAGACAGGTTACTGATAAGACATGAGAAGACTCAACACCTTTAGGAGGATAGCTGCTCACATGAGACATTTGTATCTATTTTTGCCAGGTCAGCTGACTGATAAAGGGACCCTCAGGAGCCTGGGTCCTCCAGTCTGTTCGTAAGCTTGCTTCAGAGAACCAATGCTCAAAAATCACTTCTCTTTGCAGTTCAGGCCACAGAAATAATTTTCAGGTGCCAAAGATTTACTACCTTGTGGCAAACTTCAGAGCATGAGAGCCTGATGTTACAACTGGACTTTAATCTTGTTACCACGCTGAATTCCTGCCTGTCTATCCCAACACCAATTTTCTATGGTCTAAAGAAAATTAAAATAGCATTGACTGTGTTCATCTTGCATCACTTTGTGCTGAGCATAAAATACAGTAGGGATATGAACACAACCTCCAGGAAGAAAATACTTGCCACTGCCAAATAGCAGGGCTTATATTTGTTAACAGTACAGATGTACATTTGTCACACTTATTGAAGAATGAGCAAGTAACTTTTTGTTTGTGAAATTTTATAGTTTTTTGAGAATAATTTGGTTTTCTAAGAGTGAAATTACCCTTATCATCTGCTGTAGAACTAACACAAGCCTAATTTTTTTTGTGCGTGCTTAAGTGTGGTGGTAATAATTAATAATTTCCTTGGCTGTAAGAATCTATGGCATTCCCCATTTGAAAGGTATAAAATATGTTACAATTTCTCAGTTAGCAGTTTTTCAGGACAAAGAGACTATTTCTTAAAAGTCTGTTTACATTGTTGTTCTTCAAAGTAAGCTGTCACATTAGGGATCATTGTGATGTCAGGAAATATTCGTAGATCCAATGAGAAAAAGATTAATTGTGTTCCCATTTAGGTAATGCAGATGTATGCTTGATATTTTTTCCAAAAGATGCTTCTTTTGCAGTTTTGGAGTGGCAAAGGCAGGACAGGACCACATAAATTTAACAGGCAGTATAGCTTGCTTAAAAAAGAAAGAATAAAACTGAGGAAAGTACTTGTAAATATACCTCTGAGTCTTTTAAAAGCAGTTTGGATGTTGATAGTTTTCATTGACTGTCAAGGATGAGACCTGCTGATAAAGATACAGACTGGTACAGACTCCTTTTAATAGAACATTCAGGAAATGAAGCTACTTGGGCAGAGAAGTAAAATTTCTTTGGGGTCTGATCATTTATAAGGATGTTTCCTTGGATGAGGTAACAATTTCTGGATCTGTATTTCAGTTTAAGCTCCTAGGACTAAGTGCACAGTCTTTGTTATAGGAGTTATAGGAGAGCAGTCAAATGTGGTACTAAGTTTTGGTGTCATGGGAGAGACAAGCTTTAAATACCAGAAATTACTTTTTAAGTTTTAAGTCTTTCTAATAACAGAAGAGAAGTTGGTTTGACTCTGTAAGGGTCAAACCCTGTTTGACCCTTACAGAGATAAGAGACTTCATGGATGTCATTCAAATGACTCTTAAAAGGTGTAGATGACCAATGATGTGTAAGTTTATTCTAATAACAGGGAAAATTATGTATTATTGGCATAAAAATACAGATTAGGTGGATGAATATGTATAAAAATGATTCATATATACCGGTTAGATGGATGCATTCCGAAAGAACAGTTGCATATTATTTAAAAAAAGCAAACTATTTCTGTATAGTTTGTGCAGTTACAGTCACTCAAGGGTATGTGACAAAGAGCAAGAAAGGAGCAGATTCATTGCCTTTACCCCTAGACAGAAGATGTGCATGTCCTGTAACTAAAATAAGACCAGTGATGATCAAGGAAATACTAAGATCAATTATACAATGCTTATTTGGCCCGTATTTTTTAGTGATTGTTCTTCTAAAAATGGGAGTGAGAGAGAGATCATGTGTAATCAGTTATTGCCCTGAGTTTTATCTCAGAGGAGTGAAGGATAGAACTGTTATCAAGAGGCAGCTGCTGTCTCTCCACACACTGCACCTAATTTCTTTCTTACTTACTTACATCCTCTTAGGAAGTATGTGGCTTTGATGTAATCTAGAACCTGGCCATCAAAGTTTAGTGACTGAATTTCACCAAGGGAAAGCAGGCATGCTTGTAACAAGAAAACCTGAACTTTTTCCATGTTTTCAGGAATTGAAGTGAATTTTCTAAGAGTGTTGTGGTATATACAGATTACGAGAAGCTGACAATAGAGTCAGAAAAAGCATTTTGTCAGTTGTACAGCTAAACATTTATTTTTGTTCTTTTTAACACTTGCTTGGATTGAATCAGGATATTTGCCAAAGGCAGTCTGATAATATTTTGGAGTGAGACTATGATGATCTACCACATAACTTGTCTGATATGAGATGAAACTAAGTGCTGTGTATGGGCAGAGAGGGAACTACTGAAATGTGCTGAGACAGGCTGACAACAGCGATGGATGTGTCGGGTTTTGCAGGCATCATGACAAAGCATTGTTCTCAACAGGGATTTTAATGCAGATAGAAGTTGCAATGCCAGTGTTAAAGAAGAGCTCCTTAAAGTGCTGGGAGAAGCAGGAAGGCCCTTGTTTGCAAACAGCTCGATAAAAGCAGTCAACACTCTGGGTAAACTGAGGCAGGCCAGTTGAGAGAGATCAGCTAAGGTGAGGATGTTAAAACTTCAGCTCACTCTACTGCAGAGAAAATTAATTTGCATGGGTAGTACAGCTGAAGCCTCTTTCCCCTCTTTCCCCTCTTTCCCCTCTTTCCCCTCTTTCCCCTCTTTCCCCTCTTTCCCCTCTTTCCCCTCTTTCCCTTTTTTCCCTTTTTCTTCCTCTTTCCCCTTTTTCCCTTTTCTCATGCAGTAGAGAAAAAAATTGAGTATATTGAAGGAGGATAGTAAGAGAAGCTAATAGGAGGGAAAGAAAATGAATTAAATGAATGTAATAATGTCAGAGGTAGATTGATAGATCAGAAAACACCGATTAGAGGTTAGAATATTTTTCTTATGGGGAAAAATGTGATTTTGGGCAGGAAAGAGTTTGGACTAAAGATGATTATGTTACTTTGTTTATCTTTTCTAAGTAGGAACTGATAAGGGAGACATAAATGGCAGGAGAAATTAATGAGCAACTTGAAACTGAAGAGAAGCTTACTGAGGAGTAGTTTGGTTAGGAATATAGAGGAACTGAAGGACAGAATAATTTTTTTGTGACTTACGCAATTTCCTTTTAATCTCCTTGTCTGTCCAATTTCATTTGAATTTGGAGATAATTGAGGCATCAAAGTAATGTGCCTTTTGAAGTTCTATGCAACTTTTTATAAATAGTAGGTATGTGCCATTATTTTCCACTCTAGAACTAGTGGATGGAAAAGATAATTTGTGGAGATGGCATAAATTAAGGGAAGGCTGCTGTTAAAGTGTTGCAACGAGGTTTTAAGACAGGTGTGAACTTCCAAGACTTGGAGAAAAAGAGCTGATGGAAAGGAAGCTTTATGTTCAGCTCAGTTTTCCATTGTGCTCTAGAGGGCAAGTTCTCACTTATATTTTATTACTTCTGGTAAGCACTAATGGAAGATTAATTGTTAGGGTTTGTCTAGGGAAAGAGGCAGTTCTTGTTTTTATTGTGCTTCTTTTTATTTTGTTCACTTTTCTTTAATGTTAACTCTTTCTTTAGAGGAAGGATAATGAGGCACTCTACCAAATTGTCTGCATTGATAAAAACATACTGATGTTCTGGTTCATATGGTTTTCCTGAAGACCTGATAGGCCTGTAGTGGTGCTACTCGAAAAAGATGGAAAAATTTCGGTATTAAGTTCTCCTAAAGTGAGCTTAATGCATTTTTAGAGGACTGGAGGTAAGTTTCTCCAGCTTTAGTCTTGTTTTGTTCTTTTCCTGTGAAAACTGTACTGGGAAGTGCATTTACAAGTAGAAATGCTGTGCTATGGCACGATAGAGTCCTGGAAAGAGACACCTCCATCATTCAGCTTTTGTGCCATGATGGCATTTTCCAATTACTCTTTACCTAAAGCTAGAAGCAGTATCTGCTGCACAGTTAAGGATTTGCATTGTATTTCTGTGCATTTCTACCCTCGGCTTAGTGTCTTTGCTTCTCCAGGCATTTTCTGTGAGATTTCTTCCACCCTTGTAAATCTGAGTGTCCTTTATCCTTGTCCTATGGTAGCTTGGAGAGAAGACTCAGGCTGTGCCTGTCCAGAAGTAGACTGCTTGCAGCATCTTATCCTGTGCCTCAGGCAACATTGAGCAGACAGACTCAGTCAAGAGGGATGTGTGAACTCGTGTGGATATATTTCTGGGTTTTGTTCCTCCCTTTCAATACAGTCTTTTTAGTGCTGAGCTAATTATGTAGTCTCAGTTTTACTGTTGAGTTAGAGTACCTGATCAACTTTCCAACTGTAAAACAGTTTGAAAATCAAATGTAGCTTACATGCAAGACCCAACAAAATTAGAAGTGTTAAGTACGTTTTGGCAGTTCACTTTTATTATGCCCAGTCCTCAAATGTACCAGCAGACAATCATCTGAATGTTAGTTATTTTTCACATGCTTATGTGATCACACAAAAAGTACATGCTAAAAAGAAGCAGATGGTGACAGATGGGGAAGGTTGAATAAGGTGGTTTTGGAAACCTAGAAAAATGCACTTCTGTAATAGTGTAAAAATAAAAATTCTTTGATCGCCAAGTTAGAATGAACAAAATAGAGTGCCCTCCCCACCACCCCCCCAAGGAAAAAACTCAATCCAAAACTTTACTGATAAAAAGAAATGGAACCTGTGAGTGTTCAATATATATTTAGCAAAGTATGTTGTATAGCGTTGTTTTGTCCAAGGATAGAACATTAATTTTTATCAGCCAGAGACTTAGAAAGGTGGTAGTTTTATTCTTTCTTTCTTTTAAAATGATGAATTCAAATCAATTGTGTTCCATGCTCAAAGAATGCTGTCAAAAAGGTCATTCTTTATAATAATACATTGGCAGTGTTGCAGGTTATGATAATATTTTTCTTCTGATGTCACAAAAAGCTTTTAACCCTCTTATTGTAATCATAAATAAATTGCATGTGTAATGAGAATATCTGTAGGACCAGAGCTCATTTGTAACAGGCAGCATTACCTCTTTCTCATACAAGCAAATGTAAAGCTGAGTAAATAGAGAAGGTCTAATCAACAACAAAAGAATCGTCTTTTGTGTGGACCCCATCTAAGGTGCCTTACTATGAGGGTTCAAGGTTTGCTTATTCATTTGCATTAATTTAATGAAATCTTAACATTTGTATCTATTGAGTTATACAAAAAAAAATTAAAGTTTCTTTTAAAAAAATTCAATTATGAGATTTATTTTATTCAATAAAATAATAAAGTCTCTAAGCTGATGAATATTAATTGCCAAGTCTTCTACCAAGACTGATGAAATAATTACTTTTGTTTTTGTATTTCAGTACAAAAATAGGTGTACAAAGACAGGTGCTTGTCTTAACTTACAGTATGAGGTGTTACTGTCTCCTGGTGAGACAGAATGCTCTGCTTAAAAACCAAAAGGCCTCAACTTCTATATTCTGATATTCTTTAAGTACAGTTAGTTTGCTCAGTACCTGAACAGTATAGTTATGCTGTTGTGTTTTGCTTAACTGATTTTTCTTTTGGCTTCAGAAGGATAGTTGAAATTTATTTTCTCTATGTTTACCTAGATGCTTCATGCATAATCTGATTCTTAGCAGAGGCACAATAGAATTTACTTTACCTGTGGAAGAGTGGTTTAGTGTTGGCTTGTGCTCTTGAACAGCTGTCTGTTGTATATTTGGCAACATTTAGTTTCTGGGTGAGGACCAGTGAAAGGGGGTGAGGAGAAATAGCATCTATGCTTGAAAATATTTTCCCTTCTGATTTATGGGAGGTTCACAATACGAAATTTTCTCTTTACACTAGAGCTCCAAGCCCCAGATTATTTTTTTTACATTGTGAGGAAATGAAAATGCAAGAAGTTGTTTTACCTTGAAGTGCTCAGATCTCATGAAAATTCAAATTTGGTCTTTTTTTCAGTTTGGTTATCACTTATGTTTTAGTGCCCCACATTCTGTCATCTTACCATCCTAAGTCATCAAAAATGCTGGTGACTTGAATTTCAGCACTTCTGTCAGCTTGGTATTGCCAGTGGGCCCTTGAGATGGAAATGATGAAAGGTAGACAAGGCAGGGTGTCCAGAGCAGAACATCATTTATTGGCAGTAACTGTTACCAGGATCAAAACCTGGGGAGCATTTAGATGAGGGTAGGAAAGCATTGCTTTGTTACACAGACAGAAGAATTGCTGCAAAATCAGATAAATTAGCACAAAAATTAGACTTTCTCCTGGAAGCAGATAACCAATAATGTAATGAGGATTTGCGTTTTCATGCTACCTGGGTAATCTCACCAGTCACAGAAATCAGTTGTCCATATGCAGTATCAGACTTCTCAGGGGAAAAGATGTAAAAATATGCAAAAATAATGAAACAAACAGAATACTAGGAATGAAGTTAGCTCAACGCTGCCCGTAAACAAACTTTTGTATTCAAACCAGAACTTTAAGCAGAGAGCAATTTTCTAATAAAATACATTTTTTTGGTAAAAATAGTAAAGACTGTCTCAATAACATTGCTTAAAAATTTTTCATTAATTTTCATGTAATCAATAGAAAGCTTATTTCCATCTCAGCAAAAGCCTTTAGTTTTTCTGAGAGTAATGAAGCATAAACAAAAACTGAACACTTGTGCCTCTTAACATCAGTAAATATTCAAAGTAATTTCAGCAAGAAAGAGCATCTAGAAAGACATATCACAGTATTGTCATTATTTATTACTTCTTACATGTCTTGCATCTTATGGCAGTGTATGTTTTAGAGACTATTGCTAGTGCAGTGATAATTAATACAGATATGAGCAGGTCTGCAGATTTTCTTCTAATGGTGGAGTGGGTAGAGTTGTGAGACATGAGTGCCATCTTTTTGTAGACTGAAATAATATTTTCCTTTTATTTCCTGCCCTCCTATGAAAGGTTTGTTTTGAGGGGTCTTTTTAATGTGATGTGGTTGTTTTCTTGGCTTTTTTTCCCCCAGTGTTACCATTGGTTTCTTACAGCCCTTGTTAGAATACTCCTTTTCATGTGCAGTAACTTAACTACTTTTTTCTTTTATTTTCTTATTTTCTAATTTTGAATTCTACTGAAATCTGTCTCTTCTAGGAGGTTAAGTGCATTAATTACTATTGCATGCTCTTTACCCTAGGAAGCTTTGCTTAATTCACATTTATACCAGAATATACTATTTCTTATACAGCATGTGTGCCAGCAAACAAAATTTGGTTTGCTGTGTCTTTTTAAGGGGTACATAACAAAAAGCGAGGTGAGATGGGCAAAATCTCAAATATAAAAGTGTAAGAGGAAGATAGTTACATTTGGGCCAGAAGTAAAAAAAAAGTGCAAACTAGATACAAAATGGAGAAAAACTACCTGCAAAAATTAGATCAGTGAAAAATCTCAGCTGTTTGTTTCCCAGGGTATCTATAACCTTGACATTTTGTCTTTTCAGCTGTGTATAACAACATCAGTAAACATTCATTTAAGTGTTTCTTTCACTATTGATGCAGCAACACTTCACTTTTCATACTAAGATACAGTGATAGTAACTGAATTGTATAATTTTTGGTGAAAAATCCCTTCTGCAGGATGCATTTTCATATATCTGGGTAAAAGTCTGTGTCTATAAAGACGTGTACATTACCTTTGTTTGTTAGTGTTAGATTGTAAACTTTCTCATTGTTGCAGTTGTTACCACAATTGATAGAAAGTTCTAGCAAATGGACTTTGTAGCTTCTGTTGAAGAATACATGGGTGAGTATTTGTTAACAGACCAACAACTACAGCAATAAAAATGTGTGAAGGGTTACCAGGAATGCTTAAGGAGCATACACTCCACCTGAACTGTAAGGTTAATTGAAAACAGTTTCCCCCCCTTAAATTAACAGTACATTGGTGTATCAAAGTTCTCAGTTTTCTTTCACGACATAGGTGTGCAGACAGTTTGTTTAGATGTTTAAATATTTTCCCATCTGTTCTGTCAAAATTATTGATTGAGCAACAAGTTATTTCTAATGTCTATCTAAAGGTCTATATCTAATAGGTTAGGAGAAACATTAATGGGTCAAACATGAAATGGCTTTTCCAGTAAGTTGCCTTGATTACCTAGCACAAAGTATGAGTCCAATATTTTGATATTGTTCTTCTAGGGATAAAACCCAATGAAGACAACCCTTTGTATAGGATTGACAATGAATTTTACAAAGGCTTTCATGCTCAAGGTGACAGCTAAACTTGTCTGTGTTTGCAGAGTCCAGAAGTTACAGCAACTAATTACCATTTAGAGGTGTGTGGGAAATGCAGCTCTGGATGGTGTCAATTTCTTCTGTGCAGCCAAAAATCTTCCAGACACGGCTCATCAGGGATGCTGTATTCCAAGAAAATGCAATAAAGACAGGATTAAGGGATTTTCTGCATTGAGCTCAGTTTGTCTGAAGTGGTCACACCTCACTCAGTGTTCTGTGATTAGTAAAGTATAGGAGAATTCTAGTTTCCACCTAGGTCAAGTGGAAGTACATGATTGGTCACAGACTTCACCTATTATTCTGCTGGCTCACCTTCCAAAAAATTTATTTTCACAGAAACTTGTAAAAGCATTGTGTATGTATCAACTTCTCTTTGACATTCAGTTGTCTGCTTCCTATATCTCTGCCTCAAGCCCTTGTAAATAGCAGTTTGCAGATGTGTCTCAAGCTGTTGCTTAAAAAAAACCTTTCACCTCTTAGCTACTGAAGGAATAAAGATAATAAAAGATATATTTTCACTGGTTTTCACCATAAAATTAAATGGACATCAAATTCTGTGGAATGTATCTTAGGCTCTTAAAGGAGTGAGATGCATAAAGCAAAGGACCTGGAGATGTGTTGACTAATAAACCTAAAGATTAAAAACTACAGCCACTGGTGAAATCCAGGAGAAAGTAATTTCTCTGGATTTTGTTTTCTGGGAAAGAGAAAACTTTCATTTTTCTCTTCTTCAAAAAAAGATTTTTCTTTTTCAAAAAAAGATTGGTAGTAACAATCTCTTTTCAAGTACAAGACAGTGTGCTTCTCAGTATTGGTGAATAGATAAGATTGTGCATTTTTTGGTCAATAAATGTAAATACAAGAGTATTTTTCTTCATTGATCTGTAATTGCTTGCCAAAAAAAGAGAATTATTATGTGTAAGGGAAAAACATTACTGAATTACCGTGGTCTTACCAGTCCTGCAGAGTGTTTGTGTTGTCTTAATCATCACAAAGGCAAAGGTTGGTCTGTGAACTGAATTGTTTATTTTGAACATAGGGCTTTACAGGCTGCTCTGTGTACAAAGCACTGTCCCATTATATATTTGGTCAGTGCCAGAGATACTCTCCAGAAACCCCAAGGTGTGCAGGGACAGTGGGAATCACTACAGAATACTTTGTTTTCCCTTGTTTATTGCTATATCAATAAATTGAAAAAATTTAAATTTGTATTATGGCGTTTTGAGCCCAATACAAATGAAAATTTTAAGGTGAATAAACAGCTCTCCCTTAGCTGAAGCTCTAATGTTGTCCAAAGCCTCTGAAAGATCCATAAAAGCACTGAAGTACCGGCAAATGCCTGGCAGCTGATGCTCGGCTAATGTTTCTTGCTTGTTAGAAAGTGTGTGTATTACTTAACCTTTTGCATATTTATATAAGAAGAGAAAATGCAAACTTCAGTGGCACCTCTGCAGTGTTTTTAAAAAGCACCTGTATAAACCCAGGCTGTGTCCTTGCTCTGCAGGCGTAGGTGTGAGCTAGAGGAGCTGCAATGCCTGTAAAGCTGTTCTGCTTTCAGTGCAGCAATGAGTTTGTGCCCTCTTTGGAACCCTGTTATGCTGCTGGAGGCTTTAGAGAAATGCAGGTTGGGAAGAGGAGCAGGGCCTCAATCTTCACCCTAAGTGAGCACAGCTGTTACAGCTGTCTGTGTGTGCAGGGAAAGCTGGCAGAGGCTCTGCAACTTCTGTGCCAGTGTAACTTTGGGGTACAGATTGGCAAGCATTTCTTTCTGCAGCAATGCCACACCTGATGCTGCCCATGTTCTCACTTGTGCTACTGCAACTGTTCTCATGGCAATTGAGTTGCTTAGGGCAGAAAACTTGATTCAGGTGAAAAATAATCTAGGGTGAAACCTTTTCCCCATTTATTTTCTGATGTCTGATGTGGTGTGTTGCATAGTTTTGACAAGGTAAGGGAAGCTGTGGTGAGAGAACAGAAACAAGAGCCTGGATTAGGCTGGCATTGCCTCTGAAAGAGCCAGTTGTTGAACTAGAGCTCTGAAAACAACTGGAGTAAGATTTCCCCAGGTTGTAAAATGATGACAATTTTTTATTTCCCATGATCTGTGGTATCATCCAGACTGAACTGCAGTCAGTCCACCTGCTTTGCTCAGTGATGGGAAGTCACCTGGGTACAGTGATTATGTCAGGAGTAAATGTTCTCCACACACTGATGTCACATTGTGCTGGAGCTCTTGTCTCCTAAGACCTCTCCTAGATCTTGGCTTGGATTTTGGCACCCCATGTATGTGAGGAGGATGAAGGAAGGGAAATCGTAAATTTGAATGATCTGACTATTTAAACAAATTTTGTGGAAGAAAACAAGTAAGTCCATGTTTACTGTGTGGAAACGCATCTGACTTGAGTATGTAGTCAGTGTAGATGCTCTTTCTGTGCTCATGAGTTCTGTGTGATCCTTGTGTTGTACTGCCAGGAAATATCAATTGCTTTAGAGCAGGTACAGACCTTGTGCCCTCTACAGTGATTTTGGTGGTCCTGCTGCCTGTCCTGCTGTGACCATGAAGGGATTGGGTTGTTAGTGCAGGGCATTTGCTTAAAAATAGGTTTGAGGGTCCTTATAGCCAGGGACAAGCATTGGCTAGTGGTGGAGGCAGCTCTTAAGGGCAGCACACAGAATCCAAGATCAAACTCTCCATGGTGTCTGTGTCTGGCCAGGTGCTCAGACTGGTACCCCACATATACAAGGATATCCCACAGCTACCAGAGAGACAGCAGAATCACTCCTCACAACCAAAGGAGACTTTTCTAAAAGCAGGTGTCTCCTTCATGGTGGGCAGAAGATTGACTTGTTTGTAGGTACAAAGACTGCAGCTACATGTCATGTTCATTTTAGCACTGAGTTGAAAATTTCTTGATCTGTGTTCAGTGTGATTAAAATCAAATCCCTCAAATCCAAGGACTGTTTGGAAAGGATTCTGTAATGCTAGGGCAGTGTGTACAGACATGTTCTCCTTCCTGCCCTAGCTGCATAGATTTGCTTGTAGGAGCTGCTGGACTCCAGCACTTCACTTATATTGATTTGATACAGTCTACAAAACCTGTTTCTAAACACCATGAAGATTTGAAATTACTTAAAGGAAATAATAATTCATCTTCCCTGTGAATGCATTATGCACAATTTTATTACATTTATATTAAAATAAGTTGATATGTATTTTGCTTTATTTACACTATTTTCAGGCTGTTTTCCTTTTGCCTAAATGAAACCATTTTGATGCTCTTGCTTGTCTGGCTGGCTGTAAACCAGGTATTTAAACAAAAATAAAGAGTTGCCAGTTTTGCCAGCTGGGGATGAGAACCCGGCTGGTGATATGTGGGTTTGGGAGGCAGTTAATCCAGCTTTTATGCTTTTTTATGATTTTATGTAAAAAGAGGTTAAAAATCACATTTGGCTCTTTCTTTGTACCACTGCTTTGTTGCTGTTGTGGGAATGCAGCAAAAGGTTGTTCATACTTTTTATTATTATTAGGTAAAGTCCTGCATAAATTACGCAAAGCTGCAAATACAATTTGCTCAAGCTATTGGCCATGTGATGTGCCTTGTTCAGAGAATGATATGTTTTATTTTCCTGCTGCCTTCTTTTATAAACCACACATGCAAACCACACCTCAACTTATTCATGAAAAGGATCTACCACTGTCTCACAATTTTATGTGTTTTGCTAACTTCCAAAGAAAAGACTAACTGTACAGATGAGAAAAACAGTAACAGTGCTAATAGCTATAGCAGAAAAATATATAATGCTTTTATTCTGTGGCAGAAGAAGTGGTGATTTAAAGAAAAGAGTCACAGATTTTATATATACAGTTTTTCGGCAAATAGCTTGCAATATGCTCCAACTCATAAAACATTTAATTAATTTTAAAATGCAAGAGTTATTTTAGTTAGTTTTGTCATATGTACTTATTCAGATAATTTGTTGTATTTTACACTTTCCAAAATTTCACTCTCTATTTGGAAATATCAATGATGTAATGAGTCTGTTTGTTTTGGCACAGTTGTAAATCATATGTGTTAATGTGTTAATATTTATGATTTTTTAATCTTATATACTCAAGAAGGATTTTTAATATACTTCTTTTCCTCATGTTTCTGCTACTAATCCTTAAGGACAGTGAAAAGTAGCAGTATGAATGCATTCATTACTGTGGGATTTCCAAACATTTTCCAAAATTGCCATAGTGGGTCAGACTGCATGTTGCTTCTGCTAACAGCCATCCCAGATTCTTGAGAGCAGGCTTGGGTTTACTGGGGGAGCAAGAGGAGAGGCACCTAAATGAGCTCAACACCCCTCTATTACACATTTTAGACAATTGCAAGATAACCTGCTTATGGATAAAGTTATTTCTGATCTTGTAGAGGTTGCCTTATTCTTTAAAGACTGAAAGGTTTACTTTCACTACCGAGTATCTAAATTACTGTTTCTGTATGTCTGCTTACAGCTTGAATCTGGAGGAGCTCTTTGTGATGGTTGTAAAAAGTATCTTGTTTTCTGGGGATTGATTTGTTGTTGGTTTGTTCTTTTTTATAAAATCAGTCATTGGGTGCTGCCTTTCAGAATTAGCCTTCTGTGATACAGTAACAATTCTCTATAAAGAATTATTTAAATTCTTTACAAATGCATTTCTACTGTATTAGTTGCATTTCTTTGATTTTTCTGTTTGTTATTGTTTTAAGGTTTTTTGTTTCTTGCTTTAAAGTTTTTGATAGCTCTTGTGCAGCAAATATTGGCTATTTGACACACACAATTGTAATGCCTCCTGTTTTAAGATTTCTTGACTTCTGTTTCATCTTTTTTTGTATGAAGAGGCATGATCTATGAGAAATTTATAGAAATTGGAATGAAATATCCAGTAGCCTTCAATTTTCTTATTGCTTGTAATTTCTATGGCTGAATGCTGCTGTTATGTTGTCTCCATGCAATTTAATACGCAATTTAATATGAAGGTGTATTAAGGTCAAGATACACTGCTTAAATTTCTAATTCCAATTCTCTGGCACTGCTGGGAGAAGGGCTGTGGAATAAGTTGTTTTTAGGTACATAACATTGGTGACATTATGTTAACAAATTGTATAAACTTGACCAGTTTCTGTGTTTGTATAATACCCTATAAGCTTTGTTTTGTAATAAAGTACTGTAGAAACACTGCCGTGGTTTTTTGCATTGGCACAGTTCAGCTGTTAGGACTATGTAATGGAACGAAATGAAACGGCAGGAGAAAGGCATTGAGGACTCTAAACAAAGATCATAAAGAAACTAAACTGTCTCAATAAGATTAAGGTGGTTCTAAATTGGAGACTTGAGACAGGTGGGGTAAAAGAGAGGAAAGTGACTGAGCAAACAGATGCTTCACTCTTTTAAATGAGGCATTGGTGCCCATGTAGTACCTGTAGACAGTGTCTCTTCCTAAAGCTGTGGTTGCTATAAATGGTCTGGCAGAGGACATAGGAAAGGGTAAATAAAGAAGTCATGATTGTTTGGAGCAGCTAATTGTCAAATTTTAATTTTGCTTTTAGCGGTGCAGTGCCTGGCAAGCCTGGAATTTCAGTGAGCTCAGGTGTGTGAGTCAGTGCTGCAGTTTTGGGTCAGGTTCTGACAGTCCTTTAAGCATACTCTGGAAATAAAGTCTCAGAAACACATTCATATAGAGATGCATCAAACAGACTGAAATGATGGTGTATGAAAGAGTTTATGTCTTAAAGATGCTTTTGGTTTCTGTCTCAGGTGTTAGAAGATAATGACTATGGCCGTGCAGTGGACTGGTGGGGATTAGGAGTTGTCATGTATGAGATGATGTGTGGAAGATTACCCTTCTACAACCAAGATCATGAGAAACTATTTGAACTGATATTAATGGAGGACATAAAATTTCCTCGAACTCTATCTGCAGATGCAAAATCATTATTATCAGGTCTACTGATAAAGGATCCAAATAAACGGTAAGTGAAATTATTTGGCCACACAGGCATAATAAATGCTCTATTGTGCTGACTAATGTAAAAATAGGTCTGTGGTGCATGGTCTTCCTGGCTGAAGGAGCTGTCAATCACAGAACAGGGTTGTACACAGCCCTACAATCTTAAATTTTTATTTTTTCATTCCAACAGCGATTTACAATATGAATTTAACCAGCAAAAGGAAGAAAAGCTTGTGGAAGACAAATTTTTTAAATCATTCACAGCAAACATGGGGATCTCTTCAGGTTAAGAATGAGCACTGGAACAAAGCGAAAGATCTTAATTGTTTTTCCCAGTATAACTTAACTGCAGTGTCTCATGGGGACTGTAGCACTTGTTCCTGGTGATGGCAGGAGAGTTGCATAGGCAGGCACAGCTACATTTATTAGAGCATATAAATAAATCACATATTAGACCATTAAACTAGTAATTTGTTAAATAATACAACTGGATTGAAATTTAAAGGAGCAGTTTGAAAGCAAGTGTCACCCAGCTGCTGTCTGTGCTCTCCTGTGTTGCGCTTTTCCTTCTGGGATAGTTACCCAGCAGAGTCATTTTCCAGTGGCTCCAGTGCTGGACCAGCAGTGTCCAGTCTTCCATGGCTCCAAAATCTCTGACTTTGTAAATCAGTGGGATTTGTCTGTAGGTACCTTTTCCCTCCCCAATATCTTTGTCATTCTTGTGAGGCTCTTGGCATGTTTTTGGGGCAGCAGATTTTGCCTGCCTGTTCTCTAGTCCTCCTTCAGCTGCTGCTTGTTCTCAAGAAGGTTTGAGTAGTGGGCATTGCCTGCAGGCACTCAGGACAGGCCTGGTTGTGTTTCTCCAAGGGATTTGCCAGGATGCAGCCAAGTGCAGCAGGCAGGACAGAACAAGGGGTCAGTTTGTCTGCTCCAGCTCAACTTATCTATACAGGAATAGCAAACTGTGACCAGGCAGCCACATACAGGCAGAGTAGAGTAGAACTGTGTTTCTGTAGCAACTCCTAATGCTTTTGAACCTCCAAACAGTCTGACCCATCAAATATATTAACCTTTAGAATTGGAAAGATGCTTCCTTGTAATTAATCTTTGCAGACAGTAGTGTTTATTACAGACTTATATTTAGAAGCTTATTTATATTCAAGTTCTTCTGCTAGTTAATGCTAAGTAGGGGAGGAACACAGAGATTAACACAACTCAGCTTCTTTGTGAGCAGCTAGAAGATATTGAGAGAAGCCTGGAGAATGAAGGCTAGCTGCCATGTTTTGCCAAGATGTAGAGAATTTTACAATGAGTAGTTGAGAAACAAGGAGGAATACAGCTTGAAAATTAGAATAACTTGACACTCAGTTATTGCAAGACTGACGTAGTAGTCCAGAATATTTTTGAAATTTGGCAGCAGGGTATTACCAAAACAGACTTTCTTCTTGGTTGTGGAAATTATTCCTCTGTACAATAAATGCTTCAGAAAGGAATTTATCTTACTGAAATGCTTGCCTTTAGAATTTGTCTTTATATCTTTAGCAGTTCTTTTTAATGAAACACACACTGTTTTTGTCTCTTTTCTTGTTAACATTTAGCACGTATGGTCTGCTTATTTAGTTAAGAGGAGCTTTTTTTCTGCTGCATCTTCCTTCTGTTAGGGCAGTAGGATCCCAGGTCTCAGGGAGAAGTTAGATGAGAGCTGAGCAGTCCTGAAGTCAATGTGCTGTTGAGAAGGACAGAGGTTCCTATCCTTGGATGTGGAGTTATTTCTCAACCAACAACAGCAGCTCAAGGGAGCTCACTCAGCTTGTCAAAGTGGACTTGTTAATGCAACAAAAAATTGGCCAGTTCTCTCTTCTGTTCTCATGTCAGGGTTAGTTTTTCTCCAGGTTAGGGAGCTGATTCTGCTCACAGTCATCAAGTGGGAATGATGCTGCAGATGCAAATGAGAGAAGAGAGGTATGGGCAGGACACTCCTCTCTTGGCACCAGTGACCCCTTCTGTGAGCTCAAACCACCTTGGGCAAGTTCACCCAAAGTAGGTGAAATTCACTTCCTAAGACGATTTACCAGACAGAGTCTGGCTTTGGCAAGCTATGGGCCACAGTGAGTAGTGTGGTTATTTACAATGGCCTTTAAATAACCTTCTCAGCAGGCCTACAATTTATTAATTTATACTAATTGACTCAGATTGAGACTATTTTATGGTAATTGGTTAATTGTTACAGCACCCAGATGCAACAGCAGTGAACACTGTATAAAAATGATGCACAAGTCATTACTGATTCAGTGCCTGGCACGTCTTTGGCAAAATTTTATATCAGCATTATTGGGTTGGTTTGGGTTTTAATAATGCCAGAACATTAGCTGGGCTTTCAAACAAACTAAACTTAAGTATGTTTTTAAAATTAATGAATTACTAAAAAAGCTCATCATGGACAGTGACAAACACTGTAGTTGGAATAATCAAAAAGAACAGACCATGGCATGTGTACTTTTGCTATCACAAATTCTCTCGAGATCACCAGAATTCATGTTAAACAAGTGAAATCTTCAAATTAGTTGTGTGAGAATTGTCCCCAGATAGTCAAAAAGAAATGGTCACTTTTCCAACTGTAGCAATAACTTGATCTCTCTATAAAAGTTTAATATGTGTTTTTTCCCCCACTCTCTTTAGACTTGGTGGAGGCCCAGATGATGCCAAGGAAATCATGCGTCATAGTTTCTTTGCTGGAGTAAACTGGCAAGATGTGTATGATAAAAAGGTATGTCTTTGTGTGGCATTGCATAATCTGGCTTCTGTGAGGTGGTTTCAATGACAGTCATAGACTGCTATTCTCTGCAGTTAGCAATTTTTTTCTTTGCAACTTTTTTGTGTTAATACAACTGAAGAATTATTCTGAACAAGGTATACTTACCTAATCTTTGTGTTTTCAATAATAATTTGTCAGTTCACCAGAAGTAAATTGTAAATTTTGCAAACCAACCTAAAACTTTAATTATGTAAATGTCCAAATTTTTCCTTTTCGTTTTTCTTCCTGGGCTTTCAAGAGAAAAGTACATGTATGACTCAAGATAATGGGAAAAATGTAATATAGCTTATCTTGAATTGTCATTTTATTTCTGCCTTCTAGTGAAAAGTTGTTTTATGAAAAAGGGAAATTAAGTGATTGTAGCAAAATTCTACTTTCTGATTGTTTGTGTATAAGTAAAAACCTTTTTCAAACTTAAAGAGATATCTGAGAGAATTAAAATAGTGTTCAAACACTAAGCCAAAACAGCTTGTGGAGAAAGCAAGTGCTGGGAATTCAAATGGAAAAGTTTTCTCCAAACCCAGTCCTGTTCCTGTATTGATCAACACTTTGAGAATGATTTTAGAAAATGAATTTATCTTACTTGGGAGTGAAACTCAATTCCAGTTCAGTTGTTTTATATACAGAAACTGATTTTATCTCAGTATTTCTGTAAGAATTTACTTGTTGCTATAAACCCTTTCTATTTTGATAAAGACTTCTCTTTTTTCCCCAACTGTTTTACATTGTTAATCTGCCAGTTGAGCTGCGTAATTTTAAAAGATAGTTTTTTCTCCTTTTTTTCTTGCTTTGTTCAAATAAAAGGAAAATGGAAGACATACGACTGAGCAGAATATGTTTATGCTACAATGTCAATGATACAAACTGTTTTTTCAGTTGTTGTTGAACTGGAATTTTAAAAATGTGTGGTTGTTGGTGTGGTAACTTCTCTGACAAATACCGGAATTGAAATGAAAGCCTGTATATGATGATACAAAATATGGTACTCTGAAATTACTTGATACAAGTGTGATTTTTCCCTGGCAGTATCACAAGGTTTCAAGAAACTCTACAATAAATAATCAGAGCAAGTATATTAATCAGGTTACTTTATGAGCTCAACCACTGGTTGATTATGTAAGGACATTGTAGAGAAGCACTGTGAGAATAAAATCTAAAAATACAAGTTGAGGACCTTTCTGAAGTAAAACAAAAAAACCACTACACTAAAATTAATAAGATTGCAATGTGCTAGGAGTGGGTGAGGGAAAAAAATCCCTGTTACATTATTCTTGCTCCCTTGAAAAACATTTCTTAATTATCTTACATTAGAAATAGAACTTTCAATTCTACACTGTGTTCAGCATCTTATTTAGTTAAGAATATATAGATACTGTTAATTGTGCTTTGATTCTTTCCAAATGAGCATGGCAAATGTGTTTCAGTCAAGATCTTTTTTTGAGCTATTAAAATAAAAGGAGGCATTTTGCAGATTAAAAAAAAAATATATATATAATTATATAAAATATATAAATGTCAGCACTTTGGTTTTATGCTTGTGGAAGTAGATATTGGCTTATTGGAGTATCATAACTAGAGAAATTCTTTGTTTACTGCGGACACTCTTGCTTTGAGAAACTAAATTTGCCAGTGAAATATCAACTGAATTTCCTCAGTTGGACAGTTCACTTCAAGGATCATAAGAATTGCTTCTGTGCAGCATTAGCACACAGTGTGTCCTTTATGGAAAAACAAGTCATGGAAATGACTTCTGACTGTCTGCTTTTCTGTGTAATTAAAAATAGTTTTGTTCCTATTTGTTCCTTGTTTGCCTGGTTAAAATATCCATTGTTCCTTCTGCACACACAGTCTTACACACTCTGCAGACTTCAGAGCTATGCTCTGAAATATAATCCTCAAACATAATAATAAGGTTAATGAACTTTCATCAAATATGTACATTAGAATGCTTACATGAATATTTTTGAGGTATTTTGGTATTCTAAAATAACTCGAAGAATCAAATAAATTTGATTTTTAAGTAGGTTTATTCTAGGCTTGCCTCTGTTGCGGTTTGTTGTTGGATGTAGAGTCTTCAGCAGTAGGGTCACTTAGTGAAACTGATAGTGGATATAATTGTTTGCATAGTAAAAATATTTCACAGTAATTTTGCCTGAGTTTTAAGCACCATGGCACTGTAATTTTCTGGCTGCATTTCAGGAGTATGTTTCTGTTAGGAACGAAAGAACTGAAGTTCACTCTCAGAGTAATGGAAACCAAAAAATCATGTGGATTCTGAGTAGTTGCTGGGTGATAGCTTTGTACATGTGCCCACTGTGCTCCTGTGCCTCTAATTTTATCTTTTTACTAGGTTATCACTTTCCTGGTGTGATTACAAACAGAATTATATATCTCTAAACTATTTCATGTATTTTATGTGACAGACCACAGCTCTGTCAGGTCAAACGGATCCAAATGGTCAAATGGAATTATTCAGTTTCTGATACTGCTAACTAGATAACCTAATTTGGTACTACATAATGATAAAAAAATATTGTATGGCACACTGGAGCAGAGAAGGTCGTTGCCTTTAAATGAAAAATGTATAGTAGTTAGCATTTGTGATCTGATGTATTTATTTTTGGCAGAAAAACCATGAGGGCATATGAAAGAGAGCAGCCTGTGCCAGGTTCTTCCTGTGATCATCTCAGCCCTGATAAGTTTTTATCTCTCTGCCTGAGTATGAGAAATTGAATAGTTTGGCAAACTCTGAAGACTTCAAAAGCCCATGTACTAAATAAAATACTTGTTTTATTTTTAGGTAGAATCAGGAAGCTGTTTGAAATTTCTCTGTTTCTCATGTAAGAATTGCTTTAGCAGATTTTTATTTGGGTAGCAGAAATACACTAAAGTTGACACATTATCTATTTAGGGTCTTTCACTGAACAAAAAGCACTTGGGTATTACTTAAAAGGTCAAAATTTGGGTATGTGTTCAGGCTTGCAGCTTGAAGCACTCAGTAACCTCATGGCAAAGGAGATCCTGACCTTTTAGTGAAGTCTGGTGTTCCTCCTGCATATGATATGGATGAAAGATGGGAGAAACCATGTGGAAATTTGGGTTGAGATGCATGTTCTGATTTGTGGTAATACCTCCAATTGTCTCTGAAGAAAATTAGGAAGTGCCAGCAAATGAATCTGTTGGGATTCAAGGGAGCAGGGACAAGTGGCTGCAGTGGTTGAAGGGGGAGGCCCCCCTGGCTTTGATGCAGGAGTGCTTTTGGAGGCCCCTGTCCCACTGTGAAGGCAGTGACTTTCAGCAGGATGTCTGACAGCTGCAAGAAGCTGTTCCTCACCCTTCAGCTGTGGCTGCCTTAGTTTACTCAAGACACAAACCCAGCAAATGATGAAATCCCATGATCCAAGCCCTGGGTTCGGGCCTGGCAAAATCTGCAGTAAAACTATGATCTAAAATGCACATTTAAGTACTTCTGTGTATCAGATTGTGCAGGGAGAGGGTGGGAGGTAAATAGGAAAGCACCACCATTTGGTTTTAGGTTGTTGCTAATTAAATCATACTATTTTCAGACAATAATCTGCGCTGCCACAATACCTGCAGAAGTTACCTTTGTTGGTTGCTTTTGTGTTGCTGCCATGTGAAGTTGTAAAAAGATCAGACAACATCTAACCAGTCTGATACCTTAAACTATATGGTTAAACAATCTAGATGTTGATTGCCACCCTTCTCCCAGCTGCTTGAATTTACAGGGAGGAGAGTATACATAAGTGTTTCTGATTTTGAAACTTATGTTGCTGGGGGTTTGTGGTTTCACTCTGTCTATGGTAACAGCATTGTGTCACTTGGGAAACAGTTTATCCATGGGTAAACCTCCCTGCTGAAGCCAGTTTTCCTGTGGACTTGTGTCCTCCCACTACTGAAATTCCAGCTCTTTCTCCTCCCCCCTGCCCAGGACCACTGCATGCAGGGTCTGTGGGGTATTCCCAATTCCCAGCTGTGCTGTGGCTGCTGCCTTTGGGGCCGTGGATGGGGAGGAACCAGTCCCTGAGGAATGCTGCTGACTGTCTTGAAGCTCAGCTCAAATGACCTTCATTCTCCCAGGCAGAAACTCTAGTTTGAGGGGCATGGACAGATGTTCCTCCCATCTACTCAGCACAGCTCAGCTGCAGTCTGTTGGTTGATGGGATTTTTACAGTAGTGGAATGGTCTGAAGTGATGTCAGGGGAGGTTTAGGGTGGCTATTAGGAAAAGGTTCTGCACCCAGAGGGTGGTTGGGCACTGGAGCAGGCTCCCAAGGATGTGGCCACAGCACCAGCCTGACAGAGCTCAAGAAATGTTTGAACAGCACTCTCAGGCACATAGTGACACTTGGGAATGGTGTGGTGCAGGGCTGGGACTTGTATGTGATGATCTTTGTGGGTGCCTTCCAACTCGGCATATTCTGCAATTCTCTGAAAATTCCCTTTAAATTAAAAGGAGAAGAAAGATCAGATTGATGTTAAGTATCATACTTTTCATTTGGCAGATTGAGTGTATCATGGTTACTTTGAGGTAGCTTCAGCCACTTCATGTACAACACTAAGACAAGTGATTCCTGGTAAATGATCTTTGAACAAGTAGTGTTACATGTTTTCTCCCATACTGAAGTATTTATGTAGTTGTTCACTAAGTGTGAGAAAGTTCAAGTTGTAGAATCAAGCCTGTACATTTCAGTGTACCTACAACAGTCAAATACTGTGCCTGCCCCTTTCCTTCCTCTAGGACATGAGTGTCAAATTTTCCAGCACTTGAACTGTGGAGAAACTGTGGTGTTTCTCACACACTGCTCTTGATGGGTGCCAAATGGAAATGCCATTCACTGGAGATAATGAAGACACTAAGAATTTGATATTGCTTCTGCTGTCATTTCTAACATCAAGCCTTTGAAATGGCCAGGGCAGATTCAGCTTGACAGATGGATATGAAATTGGATTTTTGTCTTGAACACAAACTCTTAAAGTCACTTAACTCACACTGAGTTTAGACTTTTATTTCTTTATTTGTACAGACACATGCATATCTATGCATATGTGTGTGTGTAATGCATAAACCCAGAAAATCTGTATTTCTGCTCCATAGAGTAGATTGTCAGGAGATGCAGTTCCCTGTCTGGTTGGAGAATTTTTCTGAACTGAGGCCACTAAAGAAAATTATCCCATACTAAAGTTTGCCAGCCAGGACCAAGCATTGCAATTCTCTTGCAAACTGACAAGGCTTGTGCCTAACAAAAGCTTATCTTACTCCTTTTGAACACAGGCTACTGGATGTGCCTTCCACATCCCTCTTGGTCTTCTGATTTCTCATGCCTGAAATGAGAAATAGCTGCTCAATAGCATGTGGATACTATTTCCTTGTGCACCAAATGTGGTATTTTTGGGATCCCCCTTCGTGGGAAGGAATGATGAATCTGACCCCATGTTCTTAGAATGCTAATTCATTATTTTGTGATATTATATTATATTATATTAAAGAATGCTATACTAAAACTATACTAAAGAATAGAGAAAGGATACTTACTGAAGGCTTAACAAGATACTAATGAAAAACTTGTGACTCTCTCCAGAGCCCCAACACAGCTGGACCACAATTGGTCATTAAATCAAAACAATTCACATGTTGGATAAACAATCTCCAACCACATTCCAAAGCAGCAAAACACGGGAGAAGCAAATGAGATAATATTGTTTTCCTTTTTCTCTGAAGCTGCTCAGCTTCCCAGGAGAGAAATACTGGGCAAAGAGGATTTTTCAGAAAATATGATGGTGACACACCAAATGTGAAATGTTGCTGGCTGTAGAGTGACATCTTCACGTTGTGGTCATCAGAGTGGTTGTTGATGTTGGGTGTTTCAATCTTTGTCATTAAACCTCAGCTTCAATCTTCCTTGGGATGTATGTAGAAGCTTCTGGAGTGTCACTCTAAAGGTTTATCTCTGCAGCATTTGCACCTCATTTGTCTTTCCAATGGTTTCAGCTGAAATTCGTGGACATTTTGCTTTCTGTTTTTAAGTGAAGTTTGACAACTAATGGACAAAGGAGACACCCCTCCAGAAAGATGATTGCCAAGAATTTACTTGGGGAAGGGGAGGTGTGTCTTTGGTGTTAGCTCAGGAGTCTGGGGTGGGATGTCCACAAGACTTTAGCGCAGTTGGTTTGGTGTAGGGGAGGTAGAACTGATGGGAAGGAGCAATCCCCAGTTCTCTGTGCACACAGCTGTGTGGGAGGGGGAGGTGATGCTGTGAAGGAAGGAGGCAAAGTGTATGCGAAGATTGAAGAAACCTTTCTGCTACTTCTGTTCATCTGTATCTGTGCTTCTTAACCTTGGCTGCTGCCTCCCCTTTTCCAAAGGTTTTAGGGGATGGTTAATGTACATAAGGCACAGCCTGGATAAAAACCAGTGTATGCTGTTGTGGAGACCCACATGACTGGAGAGTTTGTTTTTGCAGTCAGTGAAGTTTCCAAATGGCTTTAATGTCCAGGATATGAAAGGTACTGCCGTAAGATAGATGAATCCTAAAACACCATTGACATAAATTTTCATCAAGTCTCTCCCTTTTAGTTACAGCCTGGAGTTTCATGTCTTCTACTTGTTTCACTTCCCCAGACAGCTGAACTTCTCTCATCAGTGCAATTTTCATCAGCTGACTTATAGGATGTTATTGATGCAGTTTTCTAGTAAGCCTAGCTGCTGAGCATTGAATCAAAGCACTAATTTAAAGAGTTTTGTTGTAATGGTGCTTTTCATACCTGATTAAAATTACTGTAATTATTTGTTCCTTAAGAGTCACTTAGCACTGTGCTTCTCTTCCTAAAATAATGTTTTCAAAGTTTTTTCCATAACCATTAGTATTTTAGGTAGATGGAGGGAACAAGGGAATGATTTAAAGTTGCAGAGAGGCTTGTTCATCTCAGTGGATTAAAAAAAAAAAACAAACCAAAACCCAAATCCCCGGACAAACCAGTAGTTAGCCTGTAAGTTTTTGAGAAAGAAACTTGTCATCTAATGCATTTTCCTTTTCCTCTCCAGCAGCACACCCATACATATATGACTGCCTGTAATGATCTTACCTTGCCATACCTTTTGTGTTTCATTAACTACTTCAACCTGACTCACAGTTGTTATAGACAACTATAGAGGGGGTTCACTCCTTCTCTTTGCAAAGCAGGTGTAGCATGAAAGGTCTCAGGTGTACTTCACAGCAGGAGTACCTTGTTGTACTGCAAATGTGTGCTGCACCATTGAAAAGACATTGCTTTTTGTCCTTGACTTGGGAAAAAAGAAAATTTCCCCTTGGTTTGTATTATCATTATTTTAAAATGAAAAGCTTTCTTTTTCTATGAAATGGCATTTTCTGTTTCTGACTAGTAAAAAGCATTCCAATCAGAGAAGTAGTAAAATTGTTATAACCAGGTTATCTTGTACATTTTGTTCATACTGAATTTATTGCTTAGATCTGTGAAAGAATCTTTTTAAAAGGATGTGATGGACACTTGGCCTTGACCAGAATACATTACTTGGTTTTCTGTAATCTTGTGTAGGCATGTTTGTTTGTTTGTTTGTTTGTGTGGGCTTTTTTCTGTTTTTCTGTGTTTTTTGGGGGGGGGGCTGTTTTTTCTTTTTTTTTTTTTTTCTTTTTTTCTGTGTTTTTCCTTGGTGTTTTCAGTTTTTTTGGGGTTTTTTGAATGTTCTTTCCTCAGATAGAAAAATGAGAATAAAATGGTAGTGTGGGATGTTGCACTGGCATAAGTCTGTTTTTAGGAATTGTGTGGCTGCATTGCTGGAAAGATGTACAACTTTGGAAATCTGCTTTAATAGGGCAGAATTGTTCGGGATAGCCTGGGTACATAGAAAAATACTTTTCAAAAAGTGAAGGAATCTGTGCAATAAAAGAGAATACTTTGTTTATAAACATTGGATGGAACTTGATTTATACCTGGAAAATTCTTCTCATGTTGTGCTCATATATGTTAGCTCCTTAAGGATTTATTCTGCAATGCCCTGAACTTTTACTTCAATATACCTCTCTGCTGTTGTATGTTTTCCATACAGAACAATGTAAGGGAAAGCTGAGTTTAGTTTTGTAAAAGTATCAATCAGATTTATTGTACTCTGTTAAGTATATGAAGTGATAGATTTGGTTTTGCTTAATAATTTTTTGCACTGTTACTGAAGATCTGGACCAGATAAAATCAGTCTCAGTATGTACAGATCCTCTGTGCATCTAGAGCATAGAACTTGGGAAAAGGAGGGAGGGAGTTAGCAGCAGCTCCTCCTTTGCTGTGGGGCAAATGACCAAGTAAATTGTTTGGTGTTAGTGTTCTGGAGAGAGAGAATGTGAAACTGGTGAAAACCCCGTGCAAGGTGATAACATCAGTGAGCCAGGATATAACCTGTTGTATTGAAAGGAAAATCAATTACACTTATTCTCAGGGCATATAAGAAGATAGCACCAAAAGGCTCCTAGGTACAAACAAGAACATTGTCACATCACACACACACATGGAATTTGCAGTGTCATACATACAAAACTGCTGTACTGTTTTTGGACTGTTATTCTATCCTCAGTGTGCCTTCCAGTAACAATTGATCAGCAGTTCTTTTGGTAGAGAAGGTGGATAGTGAAGCTGGGTCAAAAGAGGGGCAAGGGAGCCCTGCCTGCAGGCTGAGGGTGGCTGCCAGTGATTTGCTGTTGGGAAATCCCACACTGTGCTGTGAGAGCAGCAGGCAGGTTTAGATACAGCAACTCCCTTAAGCCTGATCTGGCCTTTTTTCAAATGTAAAATTTATTTTCATATCATGTAATATCTTTCAATGATAAGCTCAGATGAAGGCCTTCCCACTGAAAATAAAACCCCGAAACCATGCTTATTATGCTTTCTGCATAGTCTTTTTCTTCTTAGCTGTTTATATCACCCAGTTGTGGTGAAGTATCTTGAGATGCCTTTGCCTGACAGCTATGTGAGTAATTAAATTGGCCTGAGGAGTTTCTAGGTAATTATCTTTATGCAGCTCAATTTATCTGCAAGTCATGTGAGAGTGATACTTGGAATTTAGCTTTCTTGTGCCATTGATTGGATCCTGAACTGGTATTTTTGGGATTGACTCAAATGGGTTTTATCTCTTACTGGAAGTTAGAGACTCAGCTGCGTCTCCACAGACCTATTTGTTTGATTTGGGGTGTAGAGAAAAAGAACTTACTTGTTTTCCTGATAGTAATTTGGCTGCTTTGATATTTAGTAATTTTGTATTTTTTCTTGGTGCCTTCCAGCTTGTACCTCCTTTTAAACCTCAAGTGACATCTGAGACAGACACCAGGTATTTTGATGAAGAATTTACAGCTCAGACTATTACAATAACACCGCCTGAAAAATGTAAGTCAGAAAAAATGCATAAGCAGGATGTAACAATAATGTTTCTAATAAAGCAGTGTGTAAGGTTTTTTCTGTTTTAATAGAAGAGCTGTTCTCAGTGTTATTAATAAAAGTCTTCATATGGAAGTGTGTGAGAGTAACTCTCAATGACAGCTTTATTTTGAAGATGCAATAATTACAAACCTTAGAATATTAGATCACTCTGAGTTGGGTTTTGGGGGCATTTTTGGTGTGGGCATTCTTGTGTTGATTCTGTTTGGAGAATTTTTCATTTGTTTATTGATTTGGGGTTTTGTTTGTTTGTTTTTAAATAAAAGAAGACACCAGCTTCAAGTGGTTACTGGCTGGCAGTCAAGGTCCCAGTTCAGCAAAGTAATTGGAACATGGACCCTTCTTTAAGCATGTGGACTGTGCTAGTGTCTTATTTTGAAATACTTTGAGGACTATGATTTGAAAAAAATCAATTATGTGAAAATTAAATGTCCTATCAAGTCCCATGCTTCAACAGAGCTCTTAAAGAAGGTGTTAATGTGAATGTAACCATGGCACTGGACCTTACAAAATTTCTTTATGGGAGGGAATGTGATTTCACCATGATTTGTGTTTTTGTCATGTTGCATTACACACAAGAATCATGATCTGATCAGCCTAGCCAGGGCTTTACAGGTACTTACTAAATAACATCTTTCTCCTGAGTTCTTAAAGGATTTTCTTTCTAAATGGGGATATTTGATGATTTTGTTTGTTTCTTTGTATTGAAGGCTGAGAAAGGAGGATCACAAAAGTAAAGGCTTAGTTATGGTTGCTTAACCTTTCATAAACCAATCTCATTTTCTGATGTTTTAGAACTCCCAGGTTAGCTGCAGTTTTCTGTTCATATATAGATCTAGAGTATTTTTTTGATTTTGCATTTTAGTGTCTGAACACAATCACAGAAACATAGAGTGGTTTGAGTTAGAAGGGACCTTAAAGTTCATCTGGTTCCAATCCTCCTGCCTTGGGCAGGGGCACTTTCCACTAAACCATGTTGCTCACAGTCCATAATTTAAGTGATTTTAAATCTTTCTGCTGTGAAAAAAGAACATATTCTTCTCCTGTCTATCTTGATAAGAATTTGTTCATCTTTGTAACTTGAACAAATTTTACGAATGTTTGGATAAATTTGGGTTCCATTGATTCAATATTAGACCAGGATTAACTCTAACTTTTATGTGTAGAATATATGAAAATGCAAAGAACACAAAATTCTGAAAGGCTGCATATAAATACATTGTTAGAATAACAGTCTCAGCAGGAGTCTTTAAGAATAAGCACTGTTAAAAAGCCATGTGAGAATGTATATCCAAATTCTCAGAGTTAGGTAACATCTGGTGCCTGCTTTCCATTGGCACTGGAGGAATTATGTAAATAAAAATATTTATGAATTTGGCTTATTCTGTATTTCTTCTGATCCCAGCAAATACTGTAAAAATAAATAGTTTACTAAAAATAATAGGTAATAATTGAAACACATAGAACCTGTGTGAATTGTTCATTTTGTAGCTGTTTTTCCTTTTAACTCCCTTTGAAATTGAGGAATATTTAAGTATGTCTACAGTAAGAATATAATTTCCTGAGCTCAGCTCAAGAAATGATGGAAACTGGCTGACTCAATTGGCACTTGGCTTCTGCACTGCCAGAGGCCGCTGGCATGTTGGGATTAGCCTACAAGGGGTTGTAGTTGTGGTTGAAGTTCTTAGGTGATAGTCAGAATAAAATGAACCAAACAATCAACCTGAACTAAAAGGTGACTTCTGGGCATGCTGTCCTTTCAGTGAGAATTGTCCTGCTGTGTGAACGTAAGCTTACGAGCTTAACTGAAGTCTTGCTTTAACTTTAGCTTACGAGCTTAACTGAAGTCTTGCTTTAACCTAAGCATTGAACCCTAAAAGATCTACTGCTTATCAGGTGAATAATAAAATTTTATTGCAAATGTACTGATGTTTTGAACTTCTTCCTTAACACAGATGACGAGGATGGTATGGACTGCATGGACAATGAGAGGCGGCCGCATTTCCCCCAATTTTCCTACTCTGCAAGTGGACGAGAGTAACTCTTTTGTACTGCTGCTTCACTGTCATCTTAGGTTTATCAGTGAAAATGATTCCTGAACATCACCACCAGTACTAGATACTACTAAGATAGCAGGGGCACTTTCAGAGACCATTCCAAATTGAACAAGTTTCTTTCCCAAACCTACCTAAAATCCGTTCTGGTTTTGCATGACATATGAGATTCTCTCTACTCCGCTCTCCTGCTGTTGCTGCTGCCCACAGTCTCAGTATAATAGCAACATCAAGAAGTTACTAACAGTTTCTTTGAAGGTAAATGACTTGACTTCAGCATTGTACACTTTGTGAACAAGTAGTCATCTATTTTTCCTCACAGTGGAGGCTAAACAAAAGCTGTGTCGGTCCAGCTTATCTTCTTCCAGAAGATGAATCAAAATTGTAATTAGTCTAAACAGACCAGGCGATAACATTTTCTTGCATCTGTTTGTGCTGGTTAGAATGAGGAAACGTAGAGGTGGTGATGTACATATGCAAGGTTTCTGTTAGGCATATCATTACTTGAAGCAGGTCTCTGTCATTAACATCTGGCTGGAATTTGTTTGGGAAATGTTTGAGAGAAGGACTTAAATTGTTGATATATATAAATATATATATATATATTATTTTTTAATTACTGTTGGATACTACAGAAGAAGCAGAAGGGCTGGGCTCACCCAGCCTGCCACTTAGAACTTCCAGGTTCATGTGCAATCATGGAGAATCGAACATTATACATGCAAGAAATGAAGGCATAAAAGCAGCAGTTGAAGTTGTTCAAGGGGTTTTATAATTTGCACCAGATAACATCTTTTTCATGCTTTTCTCTTTCATGATATGCATCACCTCTGATGGCTGAAGAATGTAGACAGGCATAATGGTATTGCTTTTCACCAAAATGTGTGCACCAAGGTAAACAGGTGTTTGCCTTACTTGTTTTTGAGTTTGTGAATTAGCTTCCTCTCCAGGTGTTTAACTCCGATTTTTTTTTAATTTTTTTTTTTGTTATACTGCGGTAGTATTTATTTTTAGAGATAAGGTTTGTATATGTCATGTTTGCAAATGCTGCTACATCTTAGAACAGGCTAATAGCAGTTAATTTTGTAATATATGGAAGGACTGTACAAGCTGAAGGGAATAATGCACTTTTCTCCCATGTGGAAATTTTAACAAGGCTCTGAAATTGTACATACTGCTTAGAACCAGATTTTTGTGAATGAAATACTGTCTTTTAACAGTTTGGCAGTGGAGGTGAGGATTTCCCACCTCATGTGCCAAAAGGTTAAAAGTGAACAGACAAAAAAGCTACATCTTGTGCTCCATTTAGGATAAACATAATGCAAGAGCCTGGCAGCACAAGAGAAAATGTCTGTTCTATATGAAGGAATTGCATTTGAACAACTAGACCACAGTGATTACAAGAAAAGCACTTTATTTTAACAATTAAAATAGTAAATTTCTGGGATCAGCCGTTCTCAAGGAAGATTTGCCCTCAACCAAAAGAGTCCTAAAACCCAGGAGGTTATGTGTAACCGTGGTACCTGATTGACTGAATTTCAAATGTCACAGCAAACGCTCCACTAGGGAAACGTCTTTCCATTTCCGAAGATCTGTATCTAACAGACCATGTGCAGAAACTTTAGCTTTGATCTTCAGCAATGATAATCTTAATAATAAACCCTTTGGTGCTAGGAGCTGGGGCGTGACGAGGCGCAGCGGCAGAGCGCGCGCAGCCTTGCAGGCGACATCGGGAACCCCCGACTCCGTGGGATTATCATTGGAAGTATCTCTGCGTTCAGCTCTTGTTAGCTCCCACAAAGACTGTGATATTGCAGAGTATTCCTGGTTGCATTGTGTGAGTGAGTAGATGAGTCTGAGAGATGTTCCTACACAGATGCCTTAGCCTCTTGATGTGGAAAGTTGAGTGCCCAAGCATGAAGCCCACTGCTGGCAGTGCATGTGCTGGGATGGTCAAGGGGTAGACGGGCATTTTAGCAAGGCAGCTAAAGACGCAGAGTAATTTAGACAATTTTTCATGTTTAATGTTTTATCTTTAGTAATGGATGGATAATCAGATAGAAATATATCATGATGTATACTCTAACTGCATAGGATTTCAGTATGTCACCCTGTAACACTAAAGACGTGTAGATGTTGTCCCTGTGCGGAGGGAGAGGAGAGCAGCAAATGCATTGCAGGTCTGGCGGTGTAGAGGTGTCTACACTGCCACAGTGAGCGAGTGACTGAAATAACCAAGTACTTAACAGAAGGGCATTAATTAGTTCTCTGCAAAGGTCTTGTACTCAGACTGAAACTATGGTGATTCAAAATCTGTGTTACATGCCTGTGTTTTCTCCCCTATGTTTTCAGCTTGTCATAGCAATAAGTTTCTTGGCACAGGGCCCCTCCAGCCAGTGGCCAACTGGCTGTGGCACTGGCCAGCAGCTCCTCGTGGCAGTGATGCCCTGTGCTTTGCTCTCCATTGCGTAGCCAGGTAGTGTGTGGTTTGCAGGAGGGGCCTGGCAGTGAACTATTTGTAAACCTTTTCAGACATCACTTTGCATTGCAGTGTCTGCCTTCTGAAACGTCAGTGATCCAGTTTATGATGCAGAGTTGGCAGCCACCTTGTGCTGCCCAGGCCCAGGGGATTCTGTCTTACCAGTGTTAGAAACAGATGACAGAGAAATGGACAAGCAGTGCTGAGGGAAACTTTAGAAGCTCTTCTTTTGCTGTCTGCGGTTGTGTTTGAATTTGGACAGGAGATGGTGGCTGGTTGTCTTGGTGAGCCTTTTGAGCACAGTACATTTCAGACCTTGACTCCAGCTTGTACTGACTTCCATGACATACAGTATGCCCTCTTGTACTGCAGCCATCTCGGAGGAAATAGGTCAATTCTGTTTGGATTTTGGCAGTTTTGCACACAGCTTCGCTTTCCACACTAATCCATCTTCCAGTACATTCCCGTTGCTTAAAGAACATTTATTCCAGTATTGTTTCACCTTTTTTTTCCATCTTTACTTGTGGCTTCTTAAAGCTGACTGTTCTTGCAGGGGCCATGTGCTTCTCCTAGAGTACAAAAGTAAGGTCTTTCCTTACTAACTGCAGGGTCTATATATTACACCTCAATGTACACACTTTGCTGCTACTGTTTGTACTGTCTACAGTAGAATTTCCTTATCTTGCTCCTGGTAGTGCATTACAGGCAAGCATGAAATGTAAAGTATTTATTTAAATAAAAACCTCTAAATTGGTAATTGAATTACCTCCCTGTAGCTTTAGAGTTTGTGACATTTCTTGACCTTGCTAGTTCTTTCATTAGATCCATGCAAGATCTAGTCATATGGTTAAGGATATCAAGCAGACACGACTACGAACCCAAGAAACCGTATTACTGTTGGTCATACTTAAACTGTTTATTTCCTTAAGTATATGACCCACAAGGATGTGAAATAACTACAAGAAACTGTTTTTGTACACTGTACATCCTTAGTATTTTTACACGTATATGATAGGGATGCACATTATTTTCCTTCGTACAGACAGCTTAAATAAAGCACTATGTCAATCTGCTACTTCTGTGTTTTTTAATGCTAATTTGTTCTGGAGGATTGTAAATATATATATATATATGTTCAAGCTTGCCACAGAGGACGTATTTTTTTATACCTGCACATTACTATTAAATATCTTAGAGGATAAAATTCTTAAGTTGTCCTGTGTCAGAGAAAGAAAAATGGAAATAAGAAGGCTATATTGCAGATTACAAAAGATTTCTCAAGTTTTGGGTTAAATATTTACTTCATATTTTAAAGTAATTTTATATAGGTTAGATGTTTCAATCCTGAAATGCACAAAGAATTTACTTAATTTCTTCTTACAAGAAAATGTACATCATTATTTTTTTATCACTGTATATATAATGATCTGTGCATGTTTAGTTACAAGTTTTATTTGCTGTGAAGTCCTAGTGATAACTGTAACTCGCTGTGACATATTTCAGATACTGGGTGAACAGTTTCAGCTTGTAAATGATTAAGTTACAGTATTGTCAAAAAAAAGTTTTTATGACTAAGCAAAATGTATCTGTGCTGTGGACCGAGGCTGTTTCCATACAGATGATTCCTGTTAACTCTGTGAGATGTATGTCACTTATAATTTTGGGTTATACTTTTGAAGATATGCTCCTATCAGAACATCCACCATTTAGTGATTTTCAGCTGATGAAATTCTTGGCCTCACATCCCACAGCTAGACAATGTTTGGGCAAGGAGATGGAAGAAAGGAAAGGTGGGATTTGCAGGGCACTGTAGAATGGGACTCTTTGAAGCCCACGGGCTGGTCCAGGGCTGTTTGAAGCAGCCAGTCTGGAGGGCTGAGTGTCTCTAAAGCAGTGGGTCATCCGGGTTTTCTGTTCTCTGACGTGAATGCTTCTCAGGAATAGAGGTGCTTCATCCAGGTCTCAGGTTTTTTCCTTTCTTTTTTCCCTCCTTTTTTTCTCCTCTCCCACCTTATAACAGGAAAGAGCTTCAGGGAGACAGCCATCCATTAGTTCAGTGGCATCAGGATGTCAGTGACCAGGACAAAACTGCAGCAGTGACAGCACTATCTGGTCAGGCTGCATCCTGTGTTGTGGAATCACACTCTCTGTGCTGACCTGGATTTGATCATCGGGTCTGATACTTGTAAAATTTGTAAAACCAAGCATTTAGTGCTTAAGTAGATGCAGGGGAAGGTGGGGAGGGATATGAGACAGGTAGGCCTGGTGCTGTAATGACTTATTAATTGCTACAAAGTAGAGTAACTGCTGCAGGGGAAGTTATCCCTTGCAGACTCCCAGCAACACAATAGTTGCACCTATGCCTGGGCTGAGTATGAAAAACCCACTTTGAGCTATATATACTGGCAGCCCAGGACCCTTTGTTGAAACCAGACTCGTACATGCACGTGGGTGACTGGCAGTGGGGCCCTGCATGTGGCCACCAGCAGCCACCTGGTAGGTGAGGCAAGTCCAGAAAGGTTGAGGGTCCCGATGTGCTCCAGGGTCTCAGTGAAGCCTAAGTGTCAGGTATAGGTGCCCAAGTTTCTTTGCACACGTAGCCTATAGGCGCTGTCTCCTATTTAAACACAGGTTTATGCTGTGGAATAATAAAAAATAAAGTTTGTGTTTCCTACATTTATAAATATATATTCTTAACTGTGTAACCATCTATAAAGTAGTGACACGTAAAAAGCTGTCAGCCTGACTACTGTGAAAAATCTTGAGTTTGACTAGAGAGGGCTTTCCTTCAGCAGCCTTTCTTCTCCCTGAAGACCTGGGGCCTTTCTCAGCATGCTCAGTATCGTATCTGTGAAGCTGTTCAGGGAGGCGCTCAGATGTGTTTGGCAGTTTTATATGGCAGGAAATTGAAATAGGGAGGAAAAATCACTTTGATGTTAGGGCTGTACCACTAATAATTCTTAAAATATAAGGGAAGGAAGGATTGTGTTCCACACCCAATGGTAATTTATTGCATGTGTTGTTACTCTTATTTTTGTTATGTTTTCCGTGTTCATGCTGGCTGAAGTAGCTTTATTGCTGGGGAACTGTTCTTTGCGCTTTTTTCACCCCCTTTACCAACTACATTGAAAACAATAGATGTAGAAACTTTTCTCTTGTGTGTGTAGCTTATCCTACACTAGATAGCAAAATACTCAGATAAATTCTTTCTAAAACAGTTGGGTATTTGAAAAGTAACCTTGAAAAACATGAGTGCACAGTTAACCAGAAAAAAATGCCCTCCACCTGTACCCTCCAAGTGTTCTCAGTTCAATAATTTGAAGCCAAGTTCAGCTGGTGCCCTGACTATGTGCTGGTGCAAAAGTCCAGTTTCACCACTTCAGTGTGGAGCCCATCACCTCTTGTAATGGCTCCTCTGTAATAATCAAGGGCTCTGTTCTCTTAAAGGCCTTGCTCAGTGAATGTTTTAAAGGGGAACCTGACCCATGGAAATTCCTCCACATTAGATGGAATATTTCTCAATCTTCTCACGCTTTTCTGATTAGTAAGTACTTGTTGGGGCTCTCACTTTTTATATGAAAGTGACAAATATCCTGTTGAATAAAGTTCCCAGGTATTTTCTGGTACTGAGTTTGTAAAAAGGAGGGCAGTGTACGTGTGCAGCACTTGCAAACAGCCCCCTTCTCCCTCCTCCCCCTGCACATGCTTTCCCTTGAATTCAGGACAGAACAAGGAACCTAGAGAACCTATTAGGTTTATTGGTATTTCAGTCTGTAAATAATATAGACATGTATGTTCAATTATGAAAATAGATAAAAACATTTTATAAACATTGTACAAATTATTGACATCCACACCACATAATAGCTGTTAAAACTGGCTTGCAAGCCTAGTCTTTTCAGAAAAGTCTCAGCTGTCATCCTAGAAAGTTTGGTAGGCTGGTAAGGCTTCAAAATATTTGTGATTCTGTAGTTAAAACCAAATAGAAACCAGCTGAAATTAGCTAGCAAGTGTGCCTGTTTTCTGCAGAGGTGTCTTTGGGTGAGCCTCAGACAAGTTTCAGCCAGGTGCAGAGCAGACCTGAAAGATAAAAGGAAGAGATGGGTAGTCTGTATGGCAGTGCCTGTGTTTCTCATTTGTGTCATGTCAGCCTGCAGGCAAGTTCTTAGAAGAGAAATAAAAACTGGTTATAACTGCAGTAAGGCAGAGTAAACAAGTACAGTTTCAAAGCCTGCACTTCCTGTGGGCCTGCTGTCCTCACCTCTTTCTAAGCTCAAAAGTCTTACAGGTAGCAAGAACAAGAGATATCTGATTTCTGAAAAACAGGATCTCCATGAGCTTTTGACATGGCTCCTGTTTAGCAGTAAACAAGTGAGCTCTTGTTTTGGGGCACTCCTAAGATCCTGTCCCTTCTCCCTTCCAAGAAGAAGATGGCAGGGTTTTGCCAGAGGGTGTTTACTGTGCAGTGTTCAGCGTGTGTCTGGGGTGGGCAGCTGTAGCAAAACAGGAAACTGTTGCCTTGGTGCCAGTAGGAAACCTCTGGTGGGAAGGCTAATTTGCAGTTTTGAAGCTCTTGCATAGCTGTTGTTTGTGCTTCCTCGGTAGCACTTAAGGATTGAATTGAGCAAGACATCAAACTATTGGAGCTGGGGGAGCTACCTCGAATTAAGCCACTGCAGTACTAAAAACTGAATTTAAGAGATGTACATGACCTCAGAAATAAAAATAAACTTTCTACTTTGGCTGGTTTTGCATTAGAAGACTGAAGGGTTTTGTTTTTTTTTCCTTCCCCCCTTGGTTGGTTAGGCTGAATTAAAGAAAATTCATAAAGTTGCAGTTCATTAAAGAATGAAAAACAGTAACATGGTGGTTTTTCCCCCCAAAATGCGTGCACCAACATCAACTGCTACAGTTGTGTTTGCGACCAGTGCAAGGAACTGTGGCAATGCAAAGCCTTAGGGCTTAAATTCCATTCCACTACCCAAGTGCCTGGGTAGTGACAACCAGAGGAAACATACTCTGTGCTGCAGTGACCCTCAGCATTAGAGTACGGGCAGAAGCTTAAAAGGATCCCAAAACCTCAACTCCTGAAGAAGTTGAATTCCTGGAAATTTCTGCTGTGACTGTCCTTCCACACCACAATTTCCCAGTGCTAATGCTTTGTGAGATGCAGAACCTCAGCCTGATTGATGAAGTGGGCAAATCTGACTCCAGCCTGGCCTGAACCTCTTCACAAAGCAAGCACCAATCCTGTCAGAGTCTCTGTACCCCACTGACCCAGGGCCCAAGTACTAAAGCTGTCATTTAAGGTGTGCTGTTCTCTAACAAAATGGGCACAACTGTCACATTCAGATAATTGGTAAACGAGTTAGTTACTGGACAGTCAGGGTAAGGGCCTTTCCAGTCTTAGTTTCTCCTCCTCCCTAGAATATTTTGGTTTTTCAGTGCACAGAACATTGCAGCACACAGTGCCCAGGTTCCTCTGGACACTCTCTCCTTAGCTCAGTGGCATCTGTTTTAAAGGGCTGGTTGGGTATTAGATGTACACGTTGGAAGGGTTTGTAGGAGGGGAACTACAGATGCCTGACTGGTTTATTTTATTCCTGCCAGCAATATGGGAGGAGGGAAGAACAACTGACTTTCTGTTTGATTAGAAAGCACTCAGGTGGCTTCAGTGCCTCAATCCTCCATTGCATGGCTGTAAAACCCAAGGTGGAACTCCCAGCAGGGCCAGGCTCAACTTCTCAGCTGGTGCCCAGCTTTGTCCAGTAGCCAGGCACGGGACAGGACGTACAGGACTCCCACAGCTGCAGATGCACAAACACTGAGGAGCTGAATACTTGAAGCCTCATGTCAGGGCAGTCAGACATCAAACAGAGGTCTATCTTTATCCCTTCCTGTCATGGTTTAACTTGCATCACTTCACATTAAATTCCATCCAAGCAGAAGTGAAGATTTTCATCTGCTTAAAAAAAGCCACAACATCCACCAACTCCATCTGTGGACTGTCATTGGTTGTTAAAAGCACCTGGCAGAGACACCATCTTTATGCAGTAAGACTACACTAAAACAAAAGCTCTCTCCTAATAACCAAAGCAATCTTCAGGTCTCCTGAGGTTGAAAGCCATGTAAGGATCAGCTTGAATCACTTTTGACAGCAGAGATGGATGACCTACCTGTTTGCTGGAAATAAGGCTCCCCCTTCTGTAATAAATAATAAAAAATAAAAAGCAAACAGAGCACTTGGGAACACTGCTGCATTAACCACTGGGGTCTCACTGAAAATTCCTGCTGACACAAGAAAGGAAAGAAAACCCCTGCTCCAGACCAGCTGTAATTCTGACAGTGCCTCCTGCTGAGTGACTGGGGTGAGGATGGGAGCACAGGCGCGGGTGAGTACTTTAACTTCCTTTTAGAAGGAGGGTGATCAGCTCACAGACACGCTCACTGTGACAACAGACATCTGCAGGGAGGGAGGAGAGAGCTTTAGTGGCTCAGCCATACAGAGAGCACAGGGAGGGTGCAGGTTCCTGGCCAGGGAGAGGCTGGCTTGCAGGAGGAGATCTTCATGGGAAGTCAGAGCAGCAGCACAGGATGACAGCCCTCGCTGGAAGTAATCCTCAAGGTCCAAATCCTACCTGTCTGTGCTCTCACTGGCTCAGCTGGCCAGCAACCCCTTCTGGCAGCCGGGGGCTGTGAGGGGATTATCCACCGGGACAAATACTGATTTCTGTCAAACTGATGGACACCAAGGCAGATCCTGCAAGAGAGAGGCATCCCAGCTCTCACAGATACACTCATGCCTGGTGGGGGGTGCTGAGGTTTCCAGCAATCTCTGTTTAGATGTTTGTTTGCTTTCTGTGCACATTTATTTAGTATTCTCTATTTCATACCTATGTACAAAGGTAATTAAATACCTGTATCCTCCTGCCTTAGGGTGAATTCCACTATACAAGAGACTTTCAAAGGTAAACATTCCAAACCTGAGTGTTACAAAAACTTTCAAAATGAGAGGTGTAAATCCCATAATTAAAATTTGATTACCTTTACAAGGTCCTGAATATGCTCATGTAGCCTGTAAAGGAATGCAGCATTACAGCAGGATCAGGTACTTCTTTTATTATTTTTTTTCCTTTAAAACCCTGAATTTTCCTTACAGTATCAAATGAGTTTTCCAAGAAAAACATGCTCTCAACACACCAGAATGTAGCTGAATTGAAAGACCTTTTTTTTTTCTTTCTGCTGTCTTCCCCCCATACATGTAACACTAGAAATGTGTTAAAAAACATGTAACACTAGAAATAAAAAACTACAGTGGAAGTAATATGACTTTTGAAAACAAATCCTATCAAGGCTCAGGGCTTATTAGGTTTGTTGAGTAGGTCAGCTAGATTCAAGTAAATGATGCAATTTTAAATTCTTTAAACTTTAAAAGTTTAGTAACTCTTACAAGGCAGTAGGAACACCTATAGCTATGTTGCACTACTGTAACATGACAGCACTGCTCCAAATACAAATATCAAGATAATGTTTCTTTCAATGTGACAATAGCTGTTATGATTTATTACAAAACCATTTGCAGCCTTTCTGAAGAGATAGGGATGATTCAAGCTTCCTCAGACAGAAAATACTGGAAGCAACAAAACTAAGCATTCCAATCAAAAGACAAATGCCTAGTGACTATCCAGACAAAAAGTACCTGGCTTAAATCTGAGATCTTCCAGAAGTTCCCACCTAGCTAAGGGTTGTACATCCCCCTTTCCCTTCAACTTACATATTTAGGATTTTTTAAAATAAATTCTATTAGGTAAACTTGTATTTGCTATTGAGTGCTTGTCCTTAAATTTTTAAGTGCTTAAAGAGAAAAAATCAAAGCACAAAAAGCTTCAACAGTTTCAAATCCAAAAATGTTTCAAACACTTCCTTCTTCCTTTTGTCTTTTAAGTGTTTGCCAGATTCAACTCACATCTGCAAATAGTTTTAGTCGTGCTCTCCTTTCCTCTCCCCCCACTCTATATATAGGATATAGAAAAAAAATACCTACTTCTGCTCATTTCTCTTTATTCATCCAGGTTTTTACTTCATTCCATCTGTGTCCTGTTTGAGATCTGCATCCCATTTTTTTCCCTGAAATATGCAACTGCAGTTACTACAGGCTCATGTTCCAAGATACAATAGCACATTTAGCTTAGTGTATTTTACATAATCTTTAAAAGATTAGGTATGGCTGAGGCTTCCACCTCCCCTCCCCACAAAAGAACCTCCAAAAACTTTGTTAATTATAAACTGTATTTTACTGTATTGTTGGACAATATAGTAAAATGTGGAATATGAGGTCACTTTAACCTTTGATCAACATTAACTATGCAGTTGTTTGGTTTCAGTATTTCTATACTAACTAAAGCCAATCTTTCTGCAAAGAGCTTCCATTTATGGTGAACTGTTCTTCAGTTTCCTTAAACCAATTGTCTGATATTCCAAGCAGCACTTTTGGGCTGAATTCCAGTTCCCAGAGAACCACCATTGCTTTAAATATCTGCACATAGATTTTTAGGACTCATTCTGTAATAATTTTTTCTATCATTCTTCTTTTCTGACTGTTCTCAACTTAAAAAGTGTCCTCTGGAGCACAATTAACTTGTAATGAACATAAAGAAGGCAGCTTTTGCCAGTCAAGTATTGATAGGAATTTTAGTATTTGAATGATTTTTTCCTCTTTTGTATGATTTTTGTACTTCTGCCCAACTCCATAAAAACACAATCACTTCCAGATAAAATAGATTATCAATAACAAAATCCCTGTGGACCTTGTAAAGGCTGTTCACATTACCAAGAGTGCTTTTCTGAAAGCAGGAATTTTAATTTATTTTGGGAACAACCACCTCCTGAACCTCTCTTATAGAGAGAACACTATGGTTGCCCTAAAATTTGCCAGTAGTTACTACATGCTGATAACCATACACTGCCATAAGCCACCGAGTTTGTCTACTAGAACAGGAAGTCCTGTAAAGCTGAACACATGGACATGATTAGGGGCTTAACAAAGTATGGATTTTATTCTCCTAGGTTAAACATTTACTGACTTCTACAGATAAAAAGACTACAAAAATAGTATGATTTAAGTACTTTAAAGTTCTAAGCCAATTCATGTTCTGTTTACTGTTAGGTGTGCTACTAGACTAAATTTCCTACACTGAATGTCCTTTGTTACCATGTTAAGCAAACTCCAACTATCCTGGGCAAACTCACAACTTTGAAAGTTAGAAAGCATTGTAATTTGCTTTGTAACTAAGTAAATACACTAATTCAACCTTGAGTTTGATTATCTGATAGTTTTACTGAAAACCTCATTCTATGCTTGTTAGTTCTCTTCCTTTTTCTGAAAAAAAAGCGAAAGAAGAAAAAAGAAAAAACCCAGCCCTGCAGTCTTCTCCCTTATTTCCAAAGCACTTACTGGCCAAAGAACAGTGGCCAAAACAAAAAAAGCCAGAACAGCCCATAAGAAGCCACAGCTTCCTAGGGACCACTGGAAGCAACAATCAGAACTGCTGGAGAAGCAGAGATGTGATGATTGCTCAGGCAAGACTGATTGTACCTTTACCATCTCACATCTGGGTGCATGAATCACAGAATATCTTGAGTTGAAAGAGACCCACTGGGATCATCAAAGCTCAACTAGTGGCTCTGCACAGGACAAACCCAAGAGTCTTACCATGAGTGGTCATTGAGCAGCAAAAAAAAAAAAACTTTTAAAAATAAAGAGAAAAAAATCATTAAGTGATAGAAGGACTTTAGTCTGACAAATGGCAGTAAAACCTCTAAGCAATTATCAATGTCAAGTAACTATTTAAACATTAATGATGTTAAAGAACAGATTTCCCTTTTCTCTGAAAAAGCAACACAAAAACCTTCAGTTAAGAAGTTAAGAACTGTCATTGAGAATAACTTCTGCTTTTTTATTGTCACTTCAAAACACTTTTTTTCATTTAGTTTTGATTTAAGTGAGAGTCAGGTTCAGCTACCTTTCCAATTGTGTGAATTTTTATTTTATTTTTTATAAGGTAATGCTGTATTTAAAAGAACAACAGCAACAAAATCCAGCAGTTGAAATCAGACTGCTGGCAGATTTCTCTGCTAAACCTGCAGAGTGTTCCCCTTAGACTTTCTTTTCTTTTGGCACAGTACCTGTGTTCTCAGAAACTGCACCTCTTCTGTAAGCAGGTGCTTCTCTTTGAAGAGCTGATTCTGTTTGTTGAGCAACTCCACTAACTGCTGGGCAGTGGCCTGGCAGTGCTTGTCAAGCTGCTTTAACCTGGAAAAGAAATAGATAAAAGGGTTGCACAGCATCTGAAGTTGGAGTTCATGGAAAAAGCTTTGATCTTTGCACTGGTGGTGGCAGATCAGGCTGGTGGTTGGGCTGAGACTAAAGTATTACTCCTAGGATGGGCTTTAAATGTATTTTCACACTTTAAATTAGCACTTTAAAGGTCTGCACTTTTAATTTAGAAGCTTTATGAGGACATGACAGCAAATTTGCTTTGCTGTGATATCAGTAAAGATTGCAGGAGTGTATCCCAACACCTGTAGCTAAGCAAGCTGCACACTCTGTATCTGCTTCTGTAACTGTCTTCTTGAAACACATGCAGTAGCCCAGATTATAAAACCAAATGCCCAAATTCCCTGACAAACTGGACCTGAAATGACAAAAACTTCTGTTTTCTATCCACTGCTCTTTGCAAGCTGGTCAATGTCCAAAACTCATTACAGAACATAGCACTTATTTCAAGTAAGCTTAGTGTTAATTAAGCATGTCAGCATAGATCCTTTAACAGTCTAACAGGGATTCCTGGGGAAAGATGTAAAGAGTCCATCATTCCAAAGTCCCTCCTCATCAGGGGCTGCAAAACAGAGGGGAAAAGCTGGCAGGTATCAGAAGAAACATGCAGAGGCTTTCTGCTTACACTGAAAGAACATGTGCCTGAGTTGGGACAACAGTGCGGTAAGACAGGTCAACTGCACATTTATTTCTTTAATCACAAAAGCAGGTATCACTTGTTATTTCTCCAGTGACTGTTTATTACTCCTGGCATCCAGTCAGAAGCAATTTCCAACTAATGTGAATTTTACATCAGAACAATATTTTTTAGTAGATAATCACAGGTAGCCCATGCAAATTTCAAAAATATTACTGGACACAAGGCCTAGTGTGCTCTATAGTGAAGCTCTATGTCCTTTCAAATAAACTGCTGTGAATGGAAAAGTCTTTAATTATGGAAATAATCAATTACACTTTTCTGCTTGTAACTTCACCACCCATTGTTATATTTAGACTGTCTCCTTGAGCAGAGGGAGAAAGATGACACAGGCAGTGAGCTGGGTTTGACCAGCAGGCCACAACCTTATCATCTGTATCTCCAGTGCTTGACTGCAGGTTTAATAACGTACTGATCTACAACTCTGGGCCACAATGGATGAAAAGGGTGCAGTTCTAGTCAATGCAGATCTGGATCTGTGAATTCCCAAATTCTGTCTGCCAGTCTGCTCTCCCAAAACTGCTGCCAAGCTGGCCCTTGGTCCACACACTGGGACTCCCAGCCTGCTCTGCTGCGTTTAGCTCCTGAGGACAGGCTCTGGGCCCTCTCACAGTATCTGCTATTACGTGTGACATGTGCAGCACAGCCACACATTCCCATATGCATTGTATCTGGCCTGCCTGCTGATCTCGTAAATGATTCAAGATGAGAAATGAACAGCTCCACCCACATTCACTGTACTTCCCATATGTTACAACTGCACATCGATGCCTGCCATCATTTTTACAACTGGGTGACAGAACCTTCTGCACATTTTGCTAATACGAGTGAGGGAGGTTGCACGGTCGCCACGTTCACTTTGGCAACAGCACCTACCAGGCAAACGTACTGTGTCCTGAGTATCTAGTGACCACTGTGTCCCTCCTGCCTAAATGAGGTCATTTTTCCACCAAAGTGTCAAGATCTGTCCAGTTGGGATGGCATGCAGCTGCTCCCCCTTGGCCTGGCCGTGTTGGAGGACAGGGTCTGACACCATGCTCTGTCACATTACTTCAAGGCACAAGGTGAAAATGTAGCTCATGAACCATGGTACCATGTTTGAACTATCCACAGGACAGCCTGGCACTAAGGAGAAAGCTCCCAGTCAGTAGTAATAACAATATCCTTCACATAATTTCCCATTAACCACTTCAAACCAATCCCAATTTCTATATGGAGGCAGGAGACAGTTCCATGAGATGAGTGGTTCCACAGAAAGAGAACACAACCAAGGCATCACAAGCCGCAGTGAAAGTTTCAAGGTAAATGTTTTGCTATGATTCTCAGTACCTGGAACTCATAGGCAGCTTTATGTTAGAAGGGCTCCAAACTACTCTGCTTTTTTGTGCAATTACAACATGCAGAAGACTTCACATGGCAGTGAAATTTGCATCTGAGACTAGGCTATACCCCAGGCTGTCCAGAAAAGAAGGGAAAAGTGATAGATAGGGTTTTGTTACACTTTGACAGGTACAGCTAGACAATCACTGCAAGACCCTGCAGAAATGACGTGAAATATCAAACACAAAGGACAGCTTTGGCATCAAGGTGAATTCCACCTGCAGAATAAACTTCTGTTGCATCCAACACTCTTAAGTTGTACTAGCACCCACCATGTTACACTTCCCCTTATGTGTGGCCTACAGATAAAAACAAAAGCTGCTTTCTTTTCTATAACAACACATAGCTAAAGCAGGAGCACCCGCAGGACTCAGGCTGCAAGCTCCCTGTCCTGGGAGACTCAGACCCATTAATCCACAGGCAATCCACAATGAAGGTAAAAGCTGACATAAACTGTCAGCCCCCCTCTGGGTTTTAATGTTGATTTGAAGGAAATTAATATGCAAGGATCTGTGGGCAGTACCCAGTCACCCTGCAGTGGGTATCAGTCAGTCCTTGACATAGTAGAGGCATTAAAAGGTTATTTACTCTTTCAGCATAGTCAGGTTACTGATGTAAAACGTTTTCACTTTACTCCACAGAGCTGGATTTGCTGAAATGGCGTGATTGGATTGCAGCAACCTGCAGCAGTTAAATCACCAAATCCAATAATCATGCTGCATTTACTGGCACACATCTTAATTAGGTTTTAATACAAGTAATCTGATAACTACTTCTGGCCAGCCAGAGCGGAGCTGTCAGTGCTGAAAGGGCTGTTGTTGAGCAGCTCGGCCAGCGTGCTGCCGCGGCTGCCTCCCCGCTGCCCCTGCTGAAGCCCCCATCTGCCAGTTGCCATGGTAACACAGGCCAGCCCATCACCCCAGCAGTGGGTGCTGCGACCCCCAGGCACCCCAGGGCAAGGGCTGGGGCATCAGCCACACAGGGGGCCACCAGCACCAGGGCCACATCTCTGTGGGTGAGGGGGTGCTAGGCCTGGCTCCTGCTGTCCCCCAGAGTGACCAAAGCCCAGCACAACCAGCACACGTCATTGTGCAGCAAACTGCCCTTAAAATGCATTTGTCCTGTCAGGCCAAGAGTGTCAAACTATGAGTTTCTAAGGTTGCTCCTGCATTGCTCATTTGCCTAATGATCAGGGGTGGTTCCTGGTTCTGAGTGGGAAAACCAAAGACCACACTGGAGACCTCTGCCATGCTGCAGAGATGCAGCTGAAGGGTGATCACTATGATCACACTTAGTTCCTGACACAGATAGATCAGGCACTACCTGAGGTCATCTCCTGCTGAATGCAAGTCAGTGATCAGGCCTGCTTTACCTCTATGATGATCCTGGTGCCAGACTTGCTGCCATCAAAGAGTTAAGGTGTATGGCTGGTGCTCACACTGAGCTTGTTTCTGCAGCCACAACTAGCCCAACTGCTGTCACTCCCCACGCCCCTCATGGGCATGGTAGGACAGATCTCCTCTGCTTTCTTTCCACCTCAACTCTGCTACCTTTCTGCCTTCCCTTTTCATAGCAGAAGTGATGTTATTTTCATTAAGGCAGAAAAAATTATGTTCACTACCTCTTTGTATCTTGAATCAGCTCCGTGAACAACTAGGATGTTGAGACCAACAATGAAATTATTACTCACATGAGAAACTTCACTGTGGTTTACAGCACTGATAAAATCACACAGTAAATTTTGAGGTAAAAAAAATTAGTCTATGTATTTAGAAAGGCAGACAAATAGTAAATTAAACCCTGATGTTTCACTAGTGTCCTAAATTACTGTTTAATTAAGATCTTGACCCATACATCAGTGCCTTGAAACAACCTTAAGTGATGAGCATCTCAGAGAAGCCTCCACATGCTCCCAAAATTTAAATAGGAATATCTACAGAGATAACCTATCCTTTAATTGAACTGCATTCTCCCACCTGGCTTCAAAATCAAAACACTTGATGCACCTTTTCATGTTAATAAAAGATAAAAAAAAGCATAAGGGGAAAACTACACAGACCAAGAAGCCACCCTGTAACAGTGAGTAGGAACTAAAGATGGTGAATAAGCCTCCTCCTTTCTGTCACAGTGGAAGTCCTGACTTCTAACATGACACAGAGAGACAGTTCAGGGCATAGTAAAAAAGTTTCCATGGAATTTCCCACCCTCTGGAACCCCTATCATACTTCTGTTGCCACAAAAAGGACAAGACTGTCATTTGCTCAGGCAGAGCAGATCTACACCACTTCTAGGTTAGTAAGATAAGCACTTGCCCATGTTACAGGCAGAACAAACTCATCCAACTGATGTTAACAGATGGTAACTAGAAGTTAATATCCTTTGCACAGTTTGGAACTGGACACCTAAGGAGCAAATGTCCACATTTTACCATGAACCCCTTGACCCAGGTGGCTTTGTATCACTCATTTTTTCTTAAATTTTATATCTATTGGGTAACATTTAAATTCTCTTTTACTAAAGACACTCTCAATTTTTCCACATACTTTTAAAGTACCTATAGCATATAATTTCTAATAAGATAACAATATTTGCATGCCACAACAACACCTGCAAATAGGGTTTAATTAAAAGTTTACATAGGAGCTTCCCCTTTGTTTCAGATGTCACCACTGAGTATTAGAATATGTCCTCACTTCCACAGCTGGCCCACCAGGTTAAACAAATAGATCATGTAGGAAAGCTGAGCCTGGCTCTATTCCTGGGCTTCTAATAGCTCATGTCTAACATGCTGAAGAGAACATTATCAGCCTGCTCTTCAGCAGGGGGGTGTAGCAGCTGGGCTTGGCCGCTGTGATGACCACTTTTGGCCCTACTGGGTTTTGACAGGAAGGAAGCAATGAAAGAGAATGTACAGCAGGCTGGAAAATATATGGGTGAAAGCTTCACTAATGTCTATTTGTGTCAGAATCCCCTGGCTGAAGATGAGGCTTTTCCTCCTTTAAGGGAATAGTAAGAGCTTTGGTAGGAATATGAATTCTGGATCAGGTTTGCTCTAGAGAAGAAATAATTTGGGTTACTATTTTATGCTTTTAGTTGACAAGTATGAAGTAAAACAATTCTCTAGATCATCTAGGCTCGTAATTTAGAATGCTGAAAAATACTGTAGAAAAAAAAAAGAGAGAAGCAGGGCTCAAAGCAGATAATATTACAAAAATATATTGAATTGTATTGTCAGACTCTTTTTTTTTTTTTAAAGATGTTCACCTCTCTGATTTTGTTATGTGCCAGACAGAACAGATTTTGCACAATTTCTCAGTCATAATGGTAGGAGACACATACCCCACTAAAGTTTCAAAAGTGGTCTCCTCATGTTTATAAGATATGTATTTGTACTACTGAAACAATTTGCCTGTGCTTGTGTCACTAGTTACAACATTTTTTGTACTTTTGATAAACATGCGCTTGATTTCCCCTACTCCTTATTCCAGTTCCTCCTATTTTGTTTATTACCAGACAAACTGAACCTGTACAAACTGCTAGCTAGTGTCCACATAAAGCAATCACTGTATTCAAGCTGTAGACACTGAGAATTTTTAATGCCCAATCTGAACTCTTTCCTTCACAAATACTTTGCCTTTAAAAAGAAATTCCCAGCATGAACCTCATCAGAAGCGACATGTAACAGACAGTACATGTGGTGTCTGGGCAGGCAGCAGAGAATTGAAAAACAAGTCTTCACTTTTTCTATCCCATGGCATGTGCAGAATGTACATGTGGCCCAAGCTGACATCAGGCATTTGAAGCAAAAAACCTGCTAAAAGCATCAGCTTCTGTTAATTCACTTTGTCAGATATTGTCTTAATTAAAAAAAAAAAAAAAAAAAACCCTACCGCTAGGAAGGGCAGTGCAGCTGAGCTACAACTGCTTCAGTTGTTCTGACAGTCGCAGTTGCAGGCGCACAGAACAGCTCTGGGTTCGGCCCCCCTGCTGTCCTCACCCAGCCCAGACGCTGGGTGCAGCCAGCAAGGGCTGCAGGCACTGAGGTACCAGCAGAAAGCTTATCTCTCTAGCTATCAGTGCCTGTGTTGGAAAGGTAAAATGTTTCTCACTAGTGACCTTGCAGATGAGAGGCCAACAGTGCCGGCTACAGTCCTTCTCATTTGGTTATCTGTAAGGGAGTCTTTCCAATTTTAAGGATTACATATCACAGTCCTTCAAAACTATTCTGCAGCACAACCCCAAGGCTGCTGTAGTGCATATTTTGACTACTACAAAAATAAACTCTAAAAATATCAAACACAAATTGTTAAATATCTATGGAGGTTTTGCTTGTTAGTTTTGTTGCTTTACCCCCATTATCCTTATTTTCCACTCTAGAGGTGCCCCTCCTTCCAGTTCATTTCAAACAAATGATTTTCCCTTTAAGCTCTGGCAGGCAACACACATTTGCTTGTTTTTCCAGTTTCACAGAGGGTTATTGTGGTTTACATAAATCACAGTCAAACTAATGATAGTTGTAGGATTTGTACAGAGTTAGTTTTATGCTTGTGACACAGAAAAGGAGGAATATGACTTATATTGCTGACAGATAATTTTTTCTGTGCAGCACATTCAGATAGATGTCTTAACCACAAGGGCTCATTGCTCTCCATCCACACAGACCAGATTTCTTCCATTTGAGAACTTAGCCCAGGCTAGGCCTACTCCCCTTCTATTACAGCTCTAATTTCCAAACTTACTCTAGGAAACAAAAGGGAAAAAAAGGGCATAAAGATCTAGGGAATGGCTGGGAAGGAGGTCAAGGTGGGCAGAGGAGCCCAGGATGTGTGTGAGAGGTAAGAAAGGTCAGTGCTCAAGATCTGCATGGATACACCCAAGGGACCTGAGGAGGGTTTGGCCTCTGTTTGCGCTGGCTGGCCAAGCAAGCCCCCACCTGACAGGGAGCTGCTGCTGGCACGCAACACAGCACTTTGGAGCAGGGCTGTACACCTGGGGCCAGCCCCATCTCCCCACGTTCCCCAGTGCAGCCATAAACCAGCTCTGCTGAGACTGAAGGGAGTCACAGCATCAAATAAACACCATGGCGGGTGTAACACAGGAGACTAAAGATAGGGAAAATGGTAAGGTAATTTTGCACTGGAAGGGGCTGAGAGGAAAGCAGTTTCGTCCTGAGAAACCACAGGTTTATTTAGAAAAATTAGAAGAGCTGGAGAATCTGAGCAGTATTATCAGCCCACCTTCATGAAGCTCAGCTCTTGTGAGCAGAGTCCACTTGGTGTTTTGTTTTGGACTATATTTTAAAACTGCACATGAAGTTAGTGAAACCTGCAATTGCTTAGCAACACTGAAGGGAAGCATTTCACAGAAAATACATCTTAGAAATGCATTAGTACATTATAGACAGTATTACACTCTCTGTAAGAGACTAGCTATTTTGTAATTTATATGTGCATTAGTCCAACTGTGCTTTAATTTACTGCAAAGTGAACTTATTCATTGCTATGAAATAAGGGAATTTTATTGTTGTTTTAGAGGCAAATATCAGTACAGTTATCTTCAGGAAAACCATTAACCCCTCCACAATAAAGAATACAACTGCAACCAGGCAGTTTGGAGATGAGTATCAACACACCCAGATCACAGCCAGTGCAAAGGGTCAATAATGCCTTTCTGGTGAGAGCAGCTTAGCTTGTGGTTGAGAATAGCAGCTCCAGAGCCCCTGCAATAGCAGCACAGGGCTGTCAGCAATACCACACAAAACAAGCACTAAGGTGGCTCTAGCCTGGCTCTCCCATGTCACAGTTCAGCACATCAGTCAGCGGTCACTGGACCCTGCACAGACATCCCAGCTTGGTAAGAACACCAGCACCTTCCAGCAGAAAGATTCCTCCTATCCACATGTGCATGCACAGACTCTTCTGTTGCCACCACATTTTAATTATAGTGAAAAATTCTAGCTAAACTATCAGCTTTTCCTTTGCTGCAAATTGAAATAAATGTTAATAGCTTTCTTGACACATATTCAATGTCACTATATGAGAAGAATATTTTTCCCCTTGGATTACAGCAAAAGGTCTTGCTTAGTTTTTTTAGGCAAATTATACTCTTCTCATGCTACTTCCCCATGTTCTCATCTTTCAGTGGTAAGCAGTGGTAACTTTTATGAAGCAAACATTTAAACAAGCAAGCTTAGAGGTCTCAATATGCTTTTGGAAACTGAACATTCTCACTTACATAAATGAAAACTTACTGCCTTAACTTACTAGTAGTAAATTAAGAAAACAAAGCTGTGGCTCTTTGTTCAAAAATAAACCATGGGGTTTGTTCTTTTCAGTAGGGATAGAGAAGACAAACACATGCAATCTGAGAACAAGAGATCTACCTGCTATCAATTACTGTCTCTGTAGACATGGCAACCTCCGATACTGTGGCTGCAGCACAAACACATCATTACTTAAAATTTCTTATATGGGAAGCCCAGAGAAAATGCACATTTCTCTGTTGGTGAACTCACACATGAACATGGGCAGAAAGCAGTCGGGGTCTCTGGAAGGCAGTGAAAGCTCAGCAGGTGCCCCAAGAGATCCTGAGGTCCCCGCTGGGGCTCACTGGTCCGACTGCTCCTCCTCAGCAGCCACCACAAGAGCCTTCCAGGGAGATGCTGGTGGTCTTGGCACCACTCCTGGTGGACAACTGTCCACCTCACACCTGGCTCAGCCTTGGCTGAGGCGAGGTAATGAGCAGGCCGACAAAATGAACCCAAGCCTCGCTCCCGAGGGAGGCTACTTTTGATCAGTGTGGAGCAACATATGCAGGCTTGAGCAGGGGGGCACGCAGGCAGCTCAGGGAAAAGCGTGCGCTGCTGTAACTAAACTGCAGATTAAGCTGAGTACTGCTGTTTCCTAAGCTCCAGATAAGGAACCTTCTGGAGAGCATGAAAACATTAAAGCGAAAAAAGAACGGTAATTGTAATTTTACTTTTAAATTATTGTGAATCTAGGCTGCACTAGAGCAGCGTTTGTCCCAGTTTAAGGCAGTGTATTTTTCAGCAAAGATTCTCATAGGGAAGATGCTTCTCTAGTTAATGGTTTGTTTCTAATGTCTCTGAAACCATAACACTACCTGCTCAGCAAGTATTTACCAACAAATGAATGTTTGGGTGTCTCTCATGTTATCTCCTTACATAAAAATCATGATATTTTTATGATCATGACATGCTTAAAATCTCTTCAAATAAAATAATCCTAATTATTGAACTTCTGTACTGTAGCATCAGGGTTTGATTTCCTTAGAAACAAATGTTATCAAGGAGAAAAAAACTGCATTTACAGGTCTACTAAAAGGCCTGATTTCATTGAAACATGCAGAGGAATTTAGAGTTCTATTCTCTGACAGTAGAGAAATGACTAAAATCTATTTCTGTTACAGATCTGGATACAATAGCTTTCATCTTGATCCAGACATAACTCCTATGAGCTGTAATGTGAACTACAGACTCCTGTAAAGCACACAAAACCCCATGAAATGCTCAATCCTGTGTTGCTAAAAACTAAAGGAGTTCTGCCCTTAACAGAAGCAGGCCCTTGTTTGCATAAAGAGCACCCTGTCAAACAGAATACAAATGCCAAGCTGGTACATTATAGCCACAAGCACAATAGCCCCATTCTTTTTAACTAAACAAATCCTAGAGAGAGCAGTTTCCCCCCAAAATCTTGGCATCAGTGACAAATTCAGTGAACTGATGTCTCAAAGTGTTCACGAAAGACCACCTTTTCTGCGGGAAATTTGCAGAGGGGCACGAGCTTTTAATTTCAAAGAGAAAGGAACTGTATGTTTTCATTGTAAAAAACGAGAGTGTGAAAAAATCCTAAGCACACAATAGCTCTCTTTCAAGTATAAAGTTCAGAATTACATCTCCCAAGTTTCCTGTACATTAAAAGAAGAACACATAATAATGATCTAAAAATCCTTCACAAAAAACCAACAAGCAAGGATGAAGCAGTACTCGCCTGGGGGCCAATTGCCTCTCCAGCAGCGGTAAGGCTGTTACTAGGCTTGCAGTACCATTTGTTCCATTACACAATCTCCTGAAGCCTTTTACAGAGAGCTAAAACAACTGCCTGTACCAACACGACACATGGCTTTCCATCCCGACTCTTTGCTAATCCAGACGCTCCAACCATCTTTCTTTAAGATGCCATATGGTTGGCAGAAGCCTGTAGATCTAGCAGCACATCTGCTTGTATGTTACTTCTCCCCTCCAACTCCCCCTCCACACCACAAAAGAGAGAGCAAATAATTATTTTACATGTAACCAATTAAACTGCATTTAAAGAAGACAGGGATTATTTAGCTCTAGATATTTAAAAAATATAGATTGTCGCAGAAGATCATTTGTCTCTCGGTGATTTGGGAAATACAGTGAAACAAAACAAAGAAATGAAAGGCACATGGGCAAAATGATCCCTGCATTTGAATTATTTAAATGACTGCCATTCAGACCTTATGCCCGAAGATTTATTTCCCACATTAGTGTGCCACTGAAGAAGGGATTGAATTTGCTCTCTGCTTTTGTCAGAGGTGAATCCGACAAGCAGACTAGGAAACTATAATACACCAAACCATGCTTTGTTAAGCAAGCAGAGTGAGTCTGTATGCTAATGACTCTGCAGGAATACACTGACACACTGATTTTTTTGGTGTGATGAGCAAAGATTATTCACACCATAAAAATCCTGGTTGCACTGGCATGCAGGCATCCAGGTTATCTCTTTAGAATCCAGACGCCAAGGAAGACAGGCTGCAAGGAAGACAGGCTGCAAAAATAATTTTGTTTGTGATGAGGTATCATTTGTCCATTTATGATATAATGGACTATAACAGAAGAGAAAATATACACTTTGGAGCCTGAAATTAAAAAAAAAAAAAAAAAGAACCTAGAAATTAAAAATAAATGTTCCTATAAAACTCCCAGTGACCACTCTGTGATGAATAACCATCTTAGTTAATGAAGGGCAGGCAGAGATAGAAATATATAAGGACAGACTGCACAATTTTGCAGTTCTGTCTGCTGGCAATTTGCAGCACCTTTTGTTCAGAAACACTATTTCCTCAAACTTTTCCTGCATCACTAAAATAAGACATTAAAGAGATAAAAAATAACATTTCCCCCTCAAATGCTGCTCACATGTATTGTCCATGCAGTTATCCGTGAAGCACTATGGAGCATAGAAACATGCAGCACATGTGTCTGTTCTAGCAAGAACATCTTCTTTTCCAGAAGAACAGAAACTAAACATGCATTTGCTCCAAACAGTCTCCCTGCACCAAGTCTCCATTGCAATGTGCACAGAACATTCCTTTGCCTTCACAAAAACAGTTTTCCTTACAATATGGGATTGCTTGTGTTCAACTACACAGCGAACAAATTGTTTTTCCCCTCAGCTATTTAGGAGTTAGAGTTCCTACACAAATGATGGCGTCCTATCCTCACAGAAAGAGTCAACCAATGTTGAAGGTTTGGTTGAAACCAGCATTTTTCAGGACAATACTAGGTTTCCAAGCTGTTTGTTTAAGGCTAGTGCTTTCCTTTCCCCTAGTACTCACTGTCTCAAGGCTATTTAAAATTTCATCAACATTGCATTGAAGAGTTTCATACAAAACCAAAATTAAAAAGACATTTTCTCCTCCAATAATTACATTTTTTCTCTCTTTTTCTTAAGAAAAAGATGACAGAAGTTCAAAACACACTTGTATTTCAAAATTTAAAATGTGGCAATGTATTCAATGACATAGCAATTTAGCTTAGTTTAAATTTGATAGGGCTTGATTTTCCAGTTATAATAAAGAAGTACATAAAAGGGTATTTACAGTAACAAGAAATATTTATAACTAGAAATTAGGATTTCAGTTAGTTCTATGCACAATATTCAAAACTTAAAAACTATGAAATGAAGCCAAAATATATATAATAAAATCAACAAAACCCCTCTCCAGCCTCTTGGGTTAATCTCTTCAGACCTTCTGTGTTTCACACAGATTTCTGATCATTGACCAATTTTCATTTCAGATATTAATGCCCAGGCTTGGCCCACTAGCCCCAATCCTAGAGGACTGTGGGAGATGAGAGAGACAATTATTTTCAATTATCTGATTGCACAGATTCACTTCTATTTTCCTAGATGAGGAGTGTCTGTGCGGGTCTTCGCTTTTTCCTGAAAGATTCTTAACAACTCAGTATCACTTAGAGTTGAAAAATGCCTATCCTATCCACTGTGCTGCTTTGGATAGCAAAGCAATAATCAACCCAGCAGGATGTCTCCTGAACATATCAGGTCAAAACCAATTGTCTGTGACCACATCTGGTATGTCTGTGCACACCAGCTGTGACTGAGGTTCCAGAGGAAGGTGTGCTTGGAAAGCTGGCTCACAGACTCTCTCACCCCATCCCAATCCCTCAGCAGCAACATCCAGTGCTGGCCCCTTTCAATAAGAGTCCATGCAAACATCAGAAACAGAATTTCAGAAATAGCAAGCATGGCCAGCAGAAGTCCTTCGCACATGTGAAACATGCATTTGATTAGGCACTTCAGAATTGCAATTTACTTTTTAGGCAAGAAGTATGGTTTTAGATTTAGATATGAAAGAGAAAACTAACTTTGTATATGCGCTATGACTTCTTGTCCAAGAACTGGTGAATAAAGGAACCATGAGCAAAGTCTTCAGCAAGACCTGCTGCAAATGGACTGCTGTAGAAATAATGAAATGCTGCACATGTTCTTATTGCTTGCATGATAAGGAAAAAAAATATAGTTTATTCTCCTGATAAGCAAGGGAAATAAAGGTGCAGTGTATGTCAAAAGCTTCTCCCTTGACTGCAGAGTGTAACAGAACTGTTGCTTACCATGGCCACGATTAATGATTTCCAGTAGAAAGTGCCAATAGGTTCACTGGATTGCAGTCTGGAATGCTTAAGAAACAGGCTGGATCTGATGAAGACTCTGCTACCATATCTTATCAGATTTTTTTGGGTTTGTTTGGGAGGGGCTTTTTGGAATGTGGGGTGTAGAGTGAGGTTTTTTAAAGTTTTAAAGAAATTACAGTTCTTATTATATGGAATAATAATGATTATAAGTATAGGCTTAAAGCTTCCGGTATTCATGTTCTAGGTATACCTGAAATATATATAATATTGATATAATATTATAATAATATTATAATATAATAAAAATATATTGAATATATATATTGATATAATAATTGTAAATAATTCACCCAGTTTTACTGGGCACTTCATTTGTAAGTTGTAGAAGCAACAGAATTTCTACAGTGATTTGTAGAAATGACAGAACCCTTTTCCTCTTTTGAAACAAAGAGAAACAGGGAACTGAATGTGAAACCACTTCAATTTGAAAAGGACTACATGGGGAAGTGATGATATTAGCAAGGGAATTGATTTTTTCATGAAACAACCACATGAACGCCCTTAGACATCCATTATCAAAACAGAAAACACAGAATCACTATACTCATTACATTACTTCATATTGGCATTTTTAATTTTGTGGCTCCTGTTTTAGTATAATTTCTAGTTCTTGATGGTGACTCCATGCACTTAATTTTAAGAATAAAATAAAATATACCTTAATGGGAAAATAGGTAATCAACCAAGTATCTGAAAGACTTCAATTAACTTTTTGACAAGTTTCATGGTATGCAAACTCTAATGTAACCAATTTTTGTGAATTTAACTCCTTGAATATGAGAAAGCAAATAAATTACAAAAATGTCCTAGATGCTCTGCAGTACTTAAGTTTCAAATTTATACAAGTGTGAGCTCTGGAACCATTTTTTTGGCTCTTAAACTTTGCCTTCCTCATCTGACACACACAGATTCTGGAAGTATTCAGCCTTCACATGGCAGTTTGTAACACACGAAGTGCACATGAACAATACATGCCCTAATGAATTATTTCTTACTCAATAATGACATGTATTTTACTGTATACAACTATTGTGACCTATTACTGCAAGTTGCACTTGCATTTATTTCTAGAGCTTTGCAGCGTTTTGATTTCTGAAATTTTATTTGCAATCGGATGTCTCTGCCACCACAGCATTGTTATAATCAAAATTAATAGGCCAAGACAGTCTTCTAAAATTAAATTCTGGTCTGAAAGGTACATTTGATCATTTGGGGATCTCTCTTCAGATGCTGACAGGGAGACAAGTGAGCGGATGTAGAGAGAATCTGGATATATGGTTCACATATGGGCCTAACAAGAGCAATCTCTTCATATAAAGACACTATTTCTCGTGCTAAGTCTACCTTGTTTTCTAATCTCAGCTGAAAGGAATGCTGGAATCTGGGGCAGTTTTCCGCATCAGAGTCTGTTATTTAACTGTCTGATGTCAGAATTCTTGTGTTTTCACAGAACCTCTGTAGTTTGAGGTTGTTGTTTTGCTGTATTTTGGGAGGTGGGTTGTTTAAGATGACCAATGCTACACCCTCTTAGAAATCTTATTCTTCTTGGTTATTTTTCTACCCAAAGCACCCTGAAATTCAGGTACCCGATGGATACAGGATTTTTAATTTTTGGGGGTTTTTTTTCACTGTTAGATTAGAACTACGAGATTACCCCTGATTCAGGAAACCTGGTATTTGGTATTGCCAAGTATGGGATGTTATTAAGCACAAGTCCTTCATCTGAGTCTAGATCCAAAAATACAGGTCCCAAGCATAATGCTACACTATTTGTCATCTAGGGCTTCCTTTTGTACAGCACAGAATCCAGTATGGCAGCACAAGACAAAAGCACTGAGGAAGAAGAAGAAAACAGATCTTGGTTAGCCTGTCATGTAGCAAACATTTGTGTGAAGCCACACACCATCTGACCCAGAGGCTCAGAAAGCTACAGCTAGGTTTAAAAAAAAAGAAAGAGCAAAGGAAATCCAGAACAAATATGCAGAAGGTAGGATGTGGACCATTGCTCATTATGGGGAAATCTTTTCTTTTGATCAACGTATAGCTGTACTGGAGGTACCTGAGGTACAAAACTTTGCTCAAACAGGTTTGGAAGAAAAATGCCAACATTCATTGATGCCTGTAGCTCATAACAAACAATTTCACAGCTCTATCTCAGAAGATGTTAGACAAGATTAGTATAGTACCAAATCCACATAGCACACAGATGCCCTGAATCCAGCAATGTCATGATCTGTAGCACAGCATGGGTAAAATTGAAATGCTTGGAGGAAAACAGCCATAGTTCCCAACAAAGTGCTGAGAAGTCTCTGTTAGCTGCCACAGCTCAAAGTATTCATAGGATTGGGAAATTACCAGAACTCATGTTTAATGGATTTAAATAACTGAGTAAAACCAAACACAGCAGCACCTCCAAGCTGTGCAATCCCAAGCAACAACTTTGAGAAAAAAAGCACTGGAACACAGAATGGAACATATGAATGTGTGAGGTACTGTCTAAGCTTACCTCAATTTAAGGAAAGTCCTCAGACAAGGAGGTTAAAGGCAGAAGTTGTTCCTTATGGCTGTGAAATAATTTTGCAGTTAAGTCATTACAGCAACAAAGGGGCTTGAAGGTTTGCAGGTACCTGAAAGTCACATGGTTCACAGACCATTCCCCATTTAGTTCCCCATGACCGAAAAAAGAGAAAAATTCTTTTTAATTCAGTGTCCTAATTAGGATGATAATTGTAAAAAACCCCAAACCATCACACTTGACAATAAGAACCTATGTGTTTACACCCAGACTCTTTTGTAGCATATTGTCAGGAGAAAACTAACTGAACTGAACAATGAGCTACTAGCTCTACCTCACCTAGCTGGGGTCTGAACTTGATTCCAAGTTTTGAAGGAGTCCAAGCCTTTTGAGGGAACTCAGTCAGCAATTCAGGCAAAGATTGCTTCAAAGGAAAAAAGAGGCTTGATTTTTTTTTCCCCTTTTTCTTTGTCCTCCTCTTTTCTTTTTAAATAAAAGCAACAGCTCCGATTTGTGAGCACAGTTTTGAAAGGAAGGGAGAAAACACCATTACAAATAGCAAGCAAAGCTTTCAGTTTATGAATCTACTAATTCATCCATGAAATATCCAGGTTGCCTTCATCATCATTTCCAAAACACCATATTATATAAGGTAACAATGGAATACTAGGCTGGTCTGTTTCCCATAGTTTTAGTTGGCTCAGCTGGAAAGTGAATGCAGGCTATTGCCCCAGGATGAGTGAATAATTTAACTCAAATGCAATTCTGCACAAAATTACTTTCACAACTGGAAAAAAAAAAGACCAAAAAGAAAAAAAAAAAAGAGCATGGCTAGTCAGACTCCTTGTTCTTGTTAAACGTTTCCTTCCTCCCCCCCCACCCCGCTAAACTAGTATCATTCACAAAGTTTAGTTCACAGTGCTGCTGTTAAATCAGGGAGGTATAAATCTTGACATCAAAACACCAAGCTTTTCTGTGCTAGAGACAAAACTGCCCCTACACAAAGTGTCAAGTACAAAACTTAAGCATTGCATCTCTGACAGTTCTGCACTGGCCTGGTTGAAATCTCTGCTCAGGAGTAAAATTTATGCTGAAATAGATGCAAGACAAAATCCCCAAATTGTAGACCGATAATTTAGAAGAGGTCTGTTGCATGTGGAAATGGTTTTGATCTTCAGATCATAAACTCCTGGAGGCACAGATCTTCTTTAATTACATGACTACAAAGCACCATGTGTTTCCATTATGCTATTTAAATAATAGATTTAATTTGAATTTACATTTGTTGATGTAAACATTACTGACTGTAACATTACCCTGCAATCTGATGCAGAAAGTCACTGAAGTATTAGCAAAAAATTCCTTCCCAAAAAGATTACAAAGGAAAGAATCCCCAACTGTGCTATTTAAAAATATGAATAGAAATTAGCTAAATAGAACAGAATAAATTTTAGTGGAACAGAAATTTTAGGATGATATTTTCACACAAACAACACTAACAACTCAAGTAATTCTAATTTTTAATTCTGCTCCACAATTATCTATTGTGTTTATGGGGCCAAATAAATTCAGATGTTTCCAGCAACCAAAGTTCCACTGGTTATTAAAAGGAAAGAAAGTAGCATGGGAAGGATCACTCACTTATCTTGCAACACTGCTTTAACCAAAGTACAACTGGGGGACTCTGCTAATGAATTTAACTGTCAGGATGCTATCAGTTCTGGTTTTTATCAAAATTAATTTAACCTCTGTTTTTGCATAAACAGTCCCTGTTGTTTAAAACTTTGGGGCTGCTTCTGTACATCAGGGAGGGCTCAAATGAAACAGGGTGTGCTGGGTCCAGAGAAGAATTCAGTGAAGAACAGCTCAGTGGGAAGCATTTGAACACAGTAATATATTTCCCTTGCACTATTAATAGAAAAAACCCAAAACCAAAATATCCTACCCAAAAAATCAGAGCTTACTATTGCTGTATAAAAAAGATTTTAGTTTTGTATAAATGACCTGTAAGCACTTCTAACAGATGTTATAATTGTTTGTTTGAGAGAACCTAGACTAAAAGATGAAAAACATCTACATGCCATAAAGACTAGAGAAAAAGTAGTAATATTCTGTAGAGATTGTACTGACTTTCAGTTCTGAACATAGAACTCACAAGACAACTGAGCAAACAAGTAAGTTGCATGAAAAATTTTGAACAAGCAGAGGTTTTTGTTCACTGTGTACATCCACAATATATATTTTTTCAAAAGATCTAGAAATCTTCAGAACTTTTCCAGAAAATATTCCCTCCACATGTACGGCTGGAATACTGAAAATTACATTAAACATAAGAAAAACATAAAATGGTAAAAGAAAATAATACAAAACAGCACTGCAAGAATATTTTTAGTATTTTGTTTTTGAAGCCTTTATCGTTTTCCATGTTACTTGATTTTTTTTTGTCTGGTAGTATGTAAGCCCTCTAACCCATTCTTTCTTTTTCTTTTGTCCTTACACTAACCTGCAGAAGGAATAAGTGGAATTATAAGGCCTTCTGTCTGATCTAAAAATTCAAAAAGAGAAAAAAATCCTGAATATAAGTAAAAAGATGATGGGCAGACAAAAAACAAATAAGTATTTAAGTGCTAGGTTTGAAAAAAGACCCCTTATTAGATCCAGATCACCATAAACAGTCCCAGCAGTGGGGAAACACTCAACACTGCAGATGAAGGATCAAGAGGAATTCACATAATCTTGGGGTTTTGATCACATCTTTAACAATGCACGTACTTATGGCAAGGTACTCTGGAATGCAAGAATTTAATTTAACAAATATGAGAAAAGCATAATATTGACAACTTTCTTAATACTTCACACATTGCAAAGACAATCAGTATAACTTATTTTGCTCTTGTTGTTGCTCGCTTCTCCATCCCCAAATCTCAACTCTGCAACAAGACGGTAAAACTCTTTGTAACAACCAGATTCTCCTTACCTACTTGCAGTTTTGAAATCATGTTCAGAAGAATGCAGTGAATCTGTAAAAATTGTTATTCATGAGGGTACAGGCCTCCCATTTCAGCTACCTAAATGATTTTAACAGGAACTGACCATTTCTAATATGCAACAGGTAAATCTCTCTTTTTGCAGAGTGGGGAAAAAATAGCTGAAGTTTCTTGAAAAATTACTTTGGTAAATGTACATGTTCCATCAGATCTATGTTATAAAAACTGGATGACCAAGCCATAGACACTATTTTTAAAATATCAAGTCAGATATTAATAGGACTTTAAGGAATTACCACAATACATTTACCATGAAAGCAATTGTTCTAAGACCTAGTAGCTGGCTGTTTACTGCAATACTTAGGTGACCTCAGAGAAGTCAATACAAACACTTTTTCAGTCAGAGGTGCCTTTACATTTGATGGAGACCTTGAAGAACTGGGCTTTCATTAAAAAGTAATGGAGCCCTTCTTCATTTAAATCCATACATGAAGGTACCATTTCTGGCACCGTAAGTGTGTTATAAGCTCCTGGATTAGTTACAGGAGTAACTATCAACATTCAGTCTCACAGATTATAACATCATTATTTATGCTGATATTATAGAGCAAAACCAAAAATCGTACTTTGAAATCTTTGAATATTTCAATTTAGTGTCTGTAGAGAAATTCTTACATTTTTAATACAGAGGAGTAATGCTGTTTTGATCCTTGCCACAGACTATTGATTTTACACATATTTACATGAAAACAACTGTGTGAACTTTTTGTTTTGCTACCTTTCTTAGTAACAATAAAAAAGACTTTGTTTCTTTCAATACAGTTTAAAAACAGTTCTGTAAATACAGAAGCAGCTAGTGATTTAACATCCTTTTTTGCCCATTCTCTACCTTGGTACAGAACACTGAAATCAGTTATTTCAGTAGTAGTGAATTCCAAAAAAGTGCTTTTCCTCAAAGGAACTTTATGCTCATAATGTTTAGATCAATATTGAGATAATATTTAGATAATTTTGTTGTCCACTAAGTTCATCTTCTGCTTCTTTCTTTGTCAACAAGAGCATCTTGTAGGTTAGGACAAACATGGCTTTGCTCACCTTTGCCTAAGGCAACACAGATTTGGAAGCAGAAGCCTTCAATAACTAACTTCCACAGAACATGTAACTATCCCAAATACACATCAGGGCTAACCTAGAAACTGCTTCCAAGATTCTCCTACAATAAACTTACAAGCATTTACCAGTCATAGTCTTTCTCTAAGATGGACCATACAAAACACAGTAACACAGAGAAAGGAAAATATGTCCAAGAAGTAGTGGTCAAAGCCCTTCTCCTCCTAGAGGTGCCATAGGAGTTCTAATACCTCAGAATAACACAGGATTTTTTTCAAAAGGGTTTCAAACACAATCCTTGGACAACTGACCATCAATCCATTTTAGAATAACCAACTCAGTGAAGATACCTGTACTCAGCTTTAATATATTTTTCCATGTCAATCACAACTGCAAAGGGTAAGAGGTGTACTGACTGTTGCCTCAATATGATCGTTACGGTGTCTTTTTATGTTCAGAGACAGTGCCACATATAGAAATGATAGATTTAATTTCCAAGTTGTATTATAATTATCTACTCCTTACAAAATGAGCAAAGTACTATGCCTTGGTCAGAGAGTTCAGCAGGGCACTATTATAAATAGTTGTCTGCTGCAATTACCCTTTCTGACATGAAGCTTGGACTTCAAATCCTATTCTAATTCAGTGGCTTCTACTTTTGTTATTCACTACCAATTCCTCTGCACCCAGCAATGCCAAGAGGTCAACAATTAAGTTAATTCAGAATACATCATGAACGTAAGAGTGACCCTATATTATATCTTCATTTTTTCCCTTTGATCATCCCTTTATTTGACTGCATTTCAGTAAATTATCCATGTAGTTTTTATTTTGACAGCTCTCTTTACAGCAGTAAAACAAAATGTGTGCATTGCAAATGGCAAAGATTCAAATTTCAGCTATGTTTATCCAAAATAGCACTGAACTGCTTCTGTACTTATGCTATACTGCCTACAGCCTTACGGAAGGGGAGACAGATGGGATGAATTTAGCAGGGAAACAGCTGTGGCTTGAAGAAGAGACAAGCAAAAGTTTTGCTATCAGGCTTCATTATGTATCAAGGTACCAGTAAAATGTGTATCCGTAAGGCAGCCAAAAAAGTGTTTTTCATTTGACTAGTGATAATTACCTTTTCTCAACAGCTGACAATGTTCTAAGCACCATTAAATAGGTATAATAATTAAGCAATAAGATAAGACAGGCAGTGCCTTGCTGGGGATTATTGCTCGCCTCGGGTGTGTTGCGAGGCATAAGGCTGAAGGGTGAGTGACTTCAGCCACCCGAGAAATGTAATAATCCCTCAGAAATACACTGCCTGGAGTGTCTTCTTGCTATTAAAAATGGAAATTTAAAAAGGACAAAATGCTAGACACATTTCCTGTGGATTTTATTGACATGGGTTACCATTACAGGAAGTCGACGCAGAAACTCCATTTCTGCCTAGCCTATGAAAGTCCTTTCCCAAGGACACATATGTCTCTGCTCAGCTTGTTTGTGCATTTTATTCATAATACCCATTTGAGAAGCACAAGTATTTGCATCATCTCACACATGTGTGACAAGGCACAAAGGATTGTAACAGCCTTCACAATGGTAAAAGTTAAAAGTGTTCTTAAGTCATGCGCTCCCAAACATTCATTCTGTGCAATTGCCTATGTTTGGTATCAATTTAAAGACAATTTTTTTTTTTGTTCTAAAATTGTGTGTATCTATATATAAACATATGCATTTTTTAATATATATACAAAAGGTCAGCCACTCAAATGATCAAAGCATTAAGGAAAAAAGCCAAACAAAACAACTCAAAAACCCCCCCAAACCTTTTCTGACTACATGCAAGTCACATAGCTAAAACTAAGGCAATATCTCTGGTAGTGTGGGAAGTGCTAGTGCAGCACTCAAAAAAATTACACCGCTTTACATAAGCCGAGAAAGTTTACTGTCATTTCAGCCATGTCACTGAGACAACTGGAGACCTGAAACTATTTAGCAACCTTGACTTGAATCAAATCAGAATTCTAAAGATCACTCAGGATCAGGCCCCAAGTAATGAGATATGTTTGGGTCAAGGATCCACTTCCATCTGTGTAACTCAAGGCAGAATCTGAGTCTCTGAGGTTAAAAAACTTTTAAAAAGTTAAAAATGTCCTTTCCCCTTTCTTCCCCGCGATACATGACTTTACAGTTCACAAAGAACAAGTTAAACAAACACAGAATAATCTTATTATCCTTTTCCATTTCTTTCATATTTTCCATCATCACTACTTTATTCCAGAACCAATCTGAGAAGCCCTGCTGAGAAGCACACAGAACACCGTCTGGAGTACCCTAGAAATACAGATGCTAAGTAGGTCTTATCATACTGTCCTTCTTTTTAGACACTTCCATAATCTCTATTTCACTAAAACTTTTTCTAGTAGCAGTTGAGGGGTAACACATTTAAGAGCACATTTCTAGAAACTAGCCCAGTGCCTGTCACTATTTGACTACTACCAATTAGCACTATCACAAGGCTTAATAAACACAGTTATCTTTTAGCATTTAATTTCTTGTAGGATGGCAATTTTTTTAGACTGCACTCAGAAACTGATAATGAATATGACTGGAGCTCTGGAAGTTTAAGTCAGAAAATAAATAGGCAAAATAAAGTTTTATCTGTGTTTCATCTGACAAAAACACTGAAAAAAATGGTCCCTGGTCTCATAATGCAAAGACTAAGCACTTAGTGAAAGATGGAAACAAACAGCATGATAAGAAAATATCCCACCTTCAAGTGCAACTTTGGCATGGAGCTAGTGACATAAGACACATCAAGGCTAAACAGATTTAAGAACTAAAGGCTAAAGAAATTTAAGAACAAGTTAGATTTATATAAGGAAAATGAGAGTATCCACAGTTAGATCAACTTCCAGAGGAAAGGTATTGGATCTTGCAGAAGCAATCAAAACACTGAAGTTATTGGGAAAAAGCAGTCTTCCAATAACCTTGCAAAACTCCATCACTTATGATATTAAAACATAAATTATCATTAGATTTGTGTCTCCTTCTCTTACAATAACCTTGAAAGGAGACAGGTGAATAGATTTTGTTACAGAGCTGGTAAATTTTCATGACACACGACACACTTGCAAAGCTCTTTAAATGTTACTCATCTGTCTTCATTTTCAGTTCTCCACTATATGGGAACGGAGGGTTTTAAATAGCCTTTGTCTGAAAATCTCAGAATCATACACAGCGATCAAAACTAGAAAGAAATCTGCTACCGCTTCAAGTAATTTGCCACACGGGTTAATAGCTAAATTATACTGTAATTGTGAATTCACTGAAGGCTTAATAGGAAAATACCAATTACAGTCAAATATCCCAGCTAGGTATTTGCTGCTGAACTACTGCATAGTGGTAGTCTCACTGTGGTTATTTGAAAAGGGTTTGGGTGGGTTTTTTAGTTTGGTTGTTTTTTTATTATTTTTCTGACACATCACAAGGATATCACAAAAATACAGTACAGAAAATGAACTTTAAAAATGCAGATGGAAAGCAATATGGAAGAAAGAAAAGAAAGTGATTATAACAGTCAGAGACTTCAGGGTAATTTTTTAGATGGTCAAAACCATCAAAACTTGTTAAAGATTATTAAATGTTTTAGTTGGAACATGGATAGTTAGGGCTGTCCTCCAGAGTTTATACTACACTGGAAAGGCCCTTTTGGAAAGGTAGAAAAATTTATTCTGTAATTCTGGGTACATTTGAGCCGGTAACTTAAACAAACTCAAGCTAATTTGAATGACCAAGACAGATGTGCTTTTTGTTGCTTTCTCTTGCCATTAAACGACTATGTTTTTACGTCCAAGACAGCAAAGGAGCACATTGACCCAGCCTGCTCACTCATTTCTCATCTCTTGGGAAAGTGGTGAGGGAGCTGGCCCATAACTACCACCTTAGACCAGAGGTGATACTACCAGGCACTGAAGGCAAAGTATTTTAAAGAAGATATGCTGGTGATGAAAGGATAAATTGGTGGATTAACACAATCATGTATGACCACCAGAAGCAAACCTTATTCAAAATTAAAACTCTTGTAGGTGTGTAGCAAATGTAGGAGAATAAAGTGGGGCTCCCTGGAAAACAATGGGTGCATTTCTATCCAGTTATGCACATCTTTTCCAGTGTCAGTTCTGATCTGCACAGCAACAAGAATTTCTAGATCTTGCCGAATCAAGGAGAGTCTGGGCTGAGCTGTCAAAGACATCACCTTTATCCACCTCCATTTTAGAGGAATCAAGAATGCTTCGTTAATGCTAAATTAACATTTAAATTTGAAAACCAACAACTGTGCTGACAACAGAAAGTAACAAGAACAGCCTGGAACCTTATGTTGAGCTGTTTTATATCACACATATTTCAGGGCTTTTTACATTCCTAGTAGACAAGAACACAAGCTTACTATTAGTGAGCTGTAGGCTTTGACTCAGTTCATGATGGCATGCATATGAACTATCCCTCTTCTGTTTTGGAGAAGGCAGAATATATTAAAGTAGTAGGGTAGAAGATACTCTCAGAAGTGGACAATTACAGACTCTTGCAGAGGGGGTGTAAGCCAGAGAGTTGGTAGCTGTTGAGCACAGGAACAAACAAACCCGGCTATTTTCTCACTTAGCTTTTCTTTGAGACATGGACTGATAGAACCTTCCCAGATCTCATCTTCCAGTTCCTCAGACAATAAAACTGTGGTGGCCAGCAGTCTTGATGTGCAAAGTGAACACAGATACTGTGACTTCCCCTCTACACCTTCTTCCTCATATTGACTGTATTGCTATGCAATTAAATCAAGTGCAACATTAACTAATCCTTAAAGAAGGTAATTCAGATAATTATCAGCCCATTAACATGGCCTCAAATGCAAAAAAAGGCTGCAACAAATTCAGAAACAAAAGGAATATATAAGGACATGGAGAGGTAATTGGAACATGAGAAACTGAAACATAAGCTAGATCAAGCAGTTTTGGTCACATGAACCCTAAACTCTTTGACAGTTCATTTTTTGATTAAGGAAATGCAATAAATCTTAAACATTAACTGTAGCAAAACATTAAATATCATGCCCATCAGCAATTGTTAACTAAGTTGTTGACAAGTATCTGACTAAAACAAAGAGCACAGCCAACAGGAACAATTGAAAGGGAAGAAGAATTCTCAGAGAATTTCTTCACATTTAAACAGATTTTTGAATATTTTGAATTATGACTCAGCACAAAAAATGAGGAGTAGGCTGATAAATTTAAGAGATGTTATCAGCTTTGAGAAAGTCTGGGATACTGCACAGAAAGAAAGAGATGACTCAGAAGATTGAAACAGCAGACATGGGATGAAAGTCTTACACTATATATTCAATGTGTTCTCAGTTCATAGTAAAAGTCTCTGCTGAAAACTTGAATTTACTTGGGAGAAAGACGTCCTAGATGCACTTCTTAGTGTCGCTGTCAGAAAGGCAAATGTGACTGTAGGATTCATCAGTCAACAAATTTCTAGTAAATATATAAATTCTATATATACAGATATATTCAAATGTCCGCATCCAAGACCCAAGAGTTTTGACTGCCCATATTTAAAAAAGATCAACAATCAGAACACCAAGGTGATGGAAGAGCTTATTGCAAAAAGAAGAACAAGGAGGAACACTTTACTTGTAAGCAGAGGTAGGACTGAATAGACACATCCATGTCTACAATTACCAGTGGTAATTGCATTACCAGTGCAGATTCTTTTGCAGAACTGCTTGTCCCAATTTTGGCTCAAAGACAAGTAGGTACAAACGAAACAGAGATTAATTCAGACTAAAAGTAAGAAGGATCCCAATGAAAAGATCAGTGGAATAAGTTGTCCAAATTGGAATGGTGAGGCCTACAGACGAGCTCAATACGTTCTCAAAGAAATATATGTGTGTATAAACTATATATAGGTACATATATTTTAGATACACACACTTGGAAACAGATGAACACAGTACTCTGTGACCTAGAATACATCGTACAGAACATTATTAAGTTCCCTAAATATCTCTCTGGAAATTGGGTAGGATATTCCCCTCTGCTTCTTATTTGCTTCTTAAAGCTGAGAACTTAATTGCACACAATTTTGCAGCATTTCATGAAAATCTTGTATTTCACTCTTTGTATACTTCAATTTTTCTAACAACTAAGAAAATTTTTGCTTTGAATGTCTACTGTTTATGTAGTTGGGGAATAAATCCTTAAAAACAGTGTTTGGGGTCTTACATAACTTATTAACTATTTTGGATGGGAATATTACACATATAAAAACATAAATAATAGATGTATTTATACCACACTATATACATACACCTACTTAAACAGAGAAAGGGAAAAAATAGTTAAAAAGATATATAATAAATAGACAAATGGTGAACAACAGAAGAATAGGGAGGGAGACATTCTGAACATGCAACTTCTATTCCAGAGATTTTGAACTGTGAGCAAACACCCCAGTATTAAACAAGACTCTGGCAGGATTTGCAATTTATATATGTGTCTTAAGTGTATACACACTAGCCATTCATTATTTCCTAACAGCAGGTCTCTGGAGTACACACTTCTCAATCTAAAATATGAGTCTATTAAATAGTAATAAAATAATTAAGTAACAGTAACAACCCCACTGGCTGGATAGAGCTGGGAGTTTTATCTGTTTGCACGGCAGTGCTGACACACAGTGACCACAAAGCTTTTCAAAAACTCCTTGCATGAAGGGCTGCACAAACCAATATGTATCTCCAATTGCTACAGCCATCCTGTTACAGCACAACCACGCCAAAGATACATGGTGTGAGTAATGATGCTCAGGAAAAAGTGCAGCACATGCTCTTTAGACATTGAGACAATGTGAGTATCTCTATATCTTTAATATCAAAGGTTCTATGGACACTAGCTATGTTAATCTCTATTTTCAATTCAAAAACGAATGCACTTTAAACTAAAAAGCCACAAATAGTGCAATTTTAATCTATGATTGCATTGCTAAACAGATGATTGGTCTAATAAAATATAGGAACAATCACCTCATTGTCACTTTAAAAAATATACTAATCTACTGGTAAAATAAGGAAGACAATGTATTTAACTGAGTGAAGTGGACTGGAAGAAAATCAAGGTCTTTCAGGTAATGACATAACCTAAATTCATCCATCCATCATTGTTTCTTGCAAACACATATACACACAAAAAAGTACTTCAGTTTTAAGGAGAAAATGTAAAATTTCAAATGCAACTTGATTGCTCTAGTTATCAATTAATAATTTTAATGACTAGTTCTACTGAAGATTTGACAAGAAATCTGAAATTTCTATTCAGCAGTGTAATTGTGACAGCAAACTAGCTATTGTGATTTTACATAGCAGATATTTGAAAATGTTGGTGAATTCTCTCTAGATATGTCTTAATTCCCATAGATATGTGCTCTCTTAAGCATACATGATCTTGCATACACTACCACTTAATAACAAAACAAAACAAATTAATGGTAGGAAATAACCTTACAATCTTTGTCAAACTGAGTATCACATTTTCACTCGAGTGGTCTGTTTTTAAAGATCCATTTTAGCTACCCTTCCAGATAAGCTTATCCATAAGAATCCTACATTTGCCATAGGTAGAAAACAAATAGAATTTGTCACATGTTGTGCCATACAGACATTTCTGCACAGTTGCTGCACCACACTAGAATGTCTGAAGGGGAAGACACCCCAGGTAGTTGGCTGCAGACACATCTCAGCAACATGGCACGTAGTTCCAATTTGACACATAGAGTCTTTATAAATCCAATGTCTATGAAGTCAAACAAATCTCCTTCTTATTTATAGTAACAGGCGAGAGCAGATCTCTGCCGTCTTGTTACACAGATGGTTGTAACATTTTTATAGTTAACTTACAACCACTGATGCCTAAGGAATAGACACACATCTGCCCCAAACTGCCAGTCCTGTAGGCTCTTCTTTTTAACTTTAGCTAGCAAAAATACAGTCAAAATACGTCTAACAGTGTCACCTCCAAAAAGCTCCCACAACAAAAAGCCCCACACAGATTTGCATTAGATGTATTATTGTTGTCAATGTTATACAGATTGGACATTGATCACACACATTACAGCAAAAATTACAGTAATATGAACCATAACCACAAGATCTGAGAGAAAATTCATAGCCCCAAATTCCATATGCTGAACTTTAGAAAAATGTTTGGAAAGAAACCCATTAGAAGCTTCTAATTTTGTGTTTTAATAAAAAGATTTAAAAATAGTCTTATATTTCATATAAACTACTGTCCAAATGATTTTATTTTCTTTAACTGCTTCATAAAAAGTAAAGGCATGTCTGGCTCATCTTGAAAAAAGGAAAGAAGTTTCCTAGGATTTTCTTTTCCTGCTTGAAGGTCTTCAACAGGAAACATACATGGAAATGAGCTAAGCTATATTTCATTAAATGCCTCTCATTTTAGATACTGGCTGTCCACATAAGCAATCCTCTAAATAGCTGAGTTACAATCAAACACTTGTTTTACGAGAAGAACAGATGAAGAAAAGTAAAGCCATGATTGAACCTTGTAACTATAAGAGTTGTCAATTAAGTTCAGTGAAAGTTCAAACATCCTAATGAAATCCTGACCCATGGCAGCTTGGGCAAATGATACTTATTCATATATATGTTCAAACAATAATAGATCTAGACAGGTTCTTGTCTTTTTCTTCTTACTCTTCAAATTGGAAGAGAAAAGACCTTGTGAGAAAGTGTTTACATAACAGGTCTAACTACAGAGGTGAAAATGCACACCTGGGAATTCAGTTTGAAAACAGATTAAGGAAAGAATGAACCAACTTTATACATACAGTTAGCAAATTCATCTAGCTTTGAATTTTCCTTCATCTGGTATCTATTCAAATTATGTAAGGTGGAGCACCAAAAAAAAAACCCCAAGAGATAGAAACCTTTTAGTTTTGTTTCATAGTCTTTTTATTCTTGGCTAGTTCCTACCTTTACAGCTGCCTTATAAGAAATTTTATACTTTCTGTTATCTACTAATTTCTACTATGAACGCAAATCTACAGAATGGGAATTTGAAGAATTTAATAAGACAGTTTGCTTTGAGGTTAAAAATTTATAAAAATGGACTCTGCTACATAACAGACAAGAATTTCAGCAAGATTCATATCCAGGAAGATACACATGATGACCAGCTCCACTTGGACTCATAACATATCACCTTAGTTAGTCCTGCAAACCATACATCCTTCAATTCAAGTCTGCCTCAGTAATATGTGACAATTGTATAATTTAGGATGGACATCTACTTTCTTTTAATGCCATATTTCACTGAGTAAAAGCACACCAAAAGGGCTGGGTATTTCCATTACACTGAAAAGGCTGATTCCATATCCTGTTTAATGAGTGGCACTTAAAGTAATCTCTTTCTTAGAAATTTGCTCATTTAATTTTGGACTATATTTATTTGCATCACACAGAGGTAGGAATGGCACTAAAACACTTTTCTTGTTCAGTTTCAGGAGTGCAACCATTATGATTGCCAAAGCATTTTTGCTCCAAAACAAATTCTAAACATTTAGGTATTGTTTCTTCCACAAAATAGTTATATCAGGGCCTGTCATGCTGTCCCTGGATAAAACAAGTATGGACAGTGATATCTTCTCACACAAATATCACAAAACCCCATTTTTAAAATGCAAATGTTAGGTTCCAAGTTTAGCCAAAATCATTTTAATAAGAGAGATTTTCTGAAGCTCCAGAATAACAGCAGCTAGAAAATTAGGTCAGAATGCACTTTGTGGGACTGTGTTGCAAAACAGCCACTGCTATTTGTAGCTGCTATGTGTATAAAAAGGAGAATACAAAGGCGAAACAAATGTATTAAGAAGTAACCATCATCAACAGTATTTTGCTGAGATTATTAGGATCTAAGTGATGGATGAAAATCTGAGGCAAAATACATTATTATTATTTGTTGTTCTGCTTTCACTAAATAGTAAAGTCAGATATCTATTTTCAAAATCAGAAGAGAAAAATCACTATTTTTATTTAGTGGAAATCCTTCAACATAAATATATCCAACTGATTTGTAAACTTCATGACCAATTTACAGCATTTGGGAATTAATCCTGAAAATCAACTACAGTTTTCACATAGAAAAATAAAATTAGATTACACTGATTTTTTTAAAGCAGTGTAGAGTATCAGCCTTGTCACTTATTAGTTGGAATTTAAATTAATAGAGTGCAAGATGACAATTAAAAATATGTTAAAAGAGTCATCTCTTAAAATGCTGGTAAAGTATATTGTTCATGTTTAGAACACCTAATAATCTCTGCCATATTTACATATTCTAAAATATTAAATAAGACAAATGCTATTACTGCCCTGTTTTCTCTGTTGTCTGCAAAACAGCAGCAGAAGGTAAGGCATTGCCTGCAGCATGACCACTCTGCTTTCAAACCACTTTTGTGTTCTCGATAAATGCTTTCAGTCTTTTCTACTGTAGAATCATTGCTGCTGCAGCAGAGAATGAGCAACGTTTTACAGTAGATCTATCTTATTTATAAAAATAGATAGAGGAAAGGTTACCCTAAAAACTTGCAAAGCACTTTTAAATTCTACTACATACTCATAATCTGTAGAAGAGCAGCTAGGAGAAAAAAGAGGGGGAAAAATTTTTTCTCCTGAAAATAACCTCAAATCCTCAGTTCTCCATATGATGAGAATCCACCATAACTAAAGAAATCAAAAGGGAGGTGAGATAAATGGAAAGACTGTGTAGTTACACAGATTAGGGACACAGTTGCAGCATTTTGAATTTCTCTGTTCTCTGAGCTATAAATGATGATGACAACCCAAGGTTACAGGAGAACAGGATGAGGTACAGACAGAAATCTGAAAGGGAAGAGGAAAGAAGCGGTTCTGGATGATTGAGATGAGCACATGAAGTGCTTGCAAGAAACAAGATTATAGACAGAGAATAAAGAGATGGCAGTAAAAAAAAAATTAAAAATCAGTACTTTAAAGAAATGAGCATAGAGGACTGGCTGCTATACTTGCAAGCTCTGCTCCTCTCAGGTGGTCAACGATGAAAAAAAGCAAAAAGAATTTTTCCCAGTAAGGGCTGTCTAGTCCAAATAAAGTTAAACTGCATTTTGCCCTTGACTACAGACAAGATGTAGCTTGGATGAGTGGATTTGCAGAGTTACGTCTCAGCCTTTCCTTCACTTCATCCTCTACCACCACAAGCACGTCAAAACGACCTCCAGTGCCTGTTACACTTAATGTGGAGTGGAAAGCAGAATAAGAAAGCATAGATGAACTTTCTGGACCCAAAAGGAAAAGACTCCAAAGTGATCCCTGAGGAAGTCTAATCCATATCACACCACAAGCCATTATCAGTCTGGAGATTCTGGCCAGAACAGTCAATTGATATTGGTGAAAGTATTTCACACTAGCCTTGCTGCAGCTGCTCCCAGCTCATCCTGAGGAAGTCAATGCTTCTCTGAAAGGCTAGTGGTGCCTGGAAATGGTATTTCTCTGGTTACTGTGATTTTCAGTAAAATTTGTCTGTTTGTACAAATGATGGTAAACCCCAAAAGTACAACTATTACATGGCATAATGGAACACACATCTGTACTCTACATTCACATCACTGAATAACCTCTTCCCTCCTTCCTTCCCAGTTCCCCCCTCCCATTTTTTTTTTAAATGGTAAGACTATTCATACAAGTTAGAGCATAGAACAGCCGAAGCAGCCCACACACATATGTACTAGGTTTAAATTCTTGTGAAGACTATGTTGTTCAAGCTTTCCTTTTATTTATCCAAAATGGCACAAGCAAAAGATGTTAAAAAAAACAACTTGACAGAATGGTTGGGGAGGGGGAAGGAGTGGTCATTTCATAAGGAAAGAATATTACTTTCACACAACCTCGTGTCATTTTTATGTTTACACAACACGACCGGTACAGTTGAGCATATCACATACTGACAGATTAACAGGACCTCCTACCTTGACTTCATTCTCTCATGCATTCTCCCATGCTGGATACATTGTTGGTCCAATTCATCATTCCGTTTCTGCATCTTCTCCAATCTGCCATGAAGATACTCTTTTTCCTGACTAAGCTGGTTGACTTCAGATCTACAGAAGTAAAACAAAGCGATGATGGATGTTGTCAGATTTTATCCTGCAGTGTGCCATCAATATGTGGCTTCAGCATTTATAAAATTTCATACATTTATATGTAATGCATAAACAAGCTATTACTAGAACTTACAGAAACCAAATGCTGTTTCAGATAATCTCAAGACAAAAGAATATGATACTGGTGGGTATCTTCTAAATATGCCACTGGCAATCACTCAATTATAGGTTGGCTGTGCTAATTTCAGACTAATTTAAACAGGCATGCCATTTGGCTTTATACATCTATGTTAAATAAGATCAATAAATGTAAATTCATACTTGTTAAGCAAGAATTTGGCTAACATTTTGAAAACACATTTTAACTTCTTTATTAGCAAAAGCTAACATTTCATTTTAAAAAACAGTTACTAAAACCTTGTTCAACCTTTACTCTGTTTTATAGGTTGAACTCTCAACAGTTCACAGGTTGAACTCTCAATAGTAGTACTGTTTTAGAAACTGTAGTAACCTCCTGTGTCTAAAATAACATTGCACAGATTAAAAAGACATCAACAACAAAACCCCCATAAACCCGTCCCCCCCAAAAAACACTCACTCCCAATAAAAACCCAAAGCCTCACTAAGAGGAAAATTAACTAAACTTTCAGAAACAAGGGACAAATCATACAGGCACACACTAATCTACATAAAACTCAGCACAGCCTTTAAGAATATTAGTCACTTCTAAGCAATTCTTATTCTTCACGGGTGAGCAGAGACACCAGATCCATGAATGACCTGGGACTGCTACTTGCTACATCTCTAACCATCAGCCCATGGAGAAACAGGCATGAGCTGTTTCTTAATATCAGGAAAAGACCTCAGATTAAATAGTGATAAAATATACATTATGCACTTGTACAATTTTAACTCTTTGGAAAAGGTTAATGAGAACATGTCAGAATCTGCTATACCATCAGAAAGTACGAATCAAAAGCAAGCAAATTTGATTTATGGCATCTGCCACTCCATATCTCAAGGTTAAAAAGCTTCAGATATATCTTTAAATCATAAACTTAAATATGCTGCAATTACAGCAGAAATACTTTACCTTCCTGGCTGTTACAGAATGCAACAACAACTGACATTCTGAAAAATACAACAAAATGCAGGGAGGAAGGAATACTCTTCCTTCAAAAACATGTTGTTACATTGACAAGTCAAATCTAGAAATGACAACATGATCTTTTCATGTTTAAATAGAGAACAATGCATGGTATCATCTGTGAATCTAAAAGAACTTAGAAAAGGAAACTTTGGACCGAGACTGTATGTAATTGAATTTAGATTGAGAGTTACAGCTCTATTAAGGAAGATCACACACAAATACATCAGAATTGTGCCGATAGATTTGTACATCAAACTTCAGTGCACAGGAGTTTCCTGGATGGATACATAATAGTGGGCAGGATGTTATAGGAAGGTAGCAGAAACTGAATTTTTCCACCGACCATTTTACAGAAATACTAGTAACTTAAATGTCAGCATTAACAAAGCACTGCCAGCTGGACCAACTGTTATCACACAATGTGAATGCAGTCTGCACTTGATACTGATACTGTAAGACAGACAACCAGTGGATAAAAGCAAAGTTTCACTGCAGAGAAGCTCAAAGAGACCTGACATGGGACTAAATTCAATTCTGCATTCCTTTTTTGCCAGCAAAATTCAGCAACAGCATTTGCCATGTAGGAATACTGTAAATTATCACATTTGTTGGGTTTCCCAATGAGGAGATCCTGTTTCTATTTTTGTATTTATATATGACTGTCTCATTCATGGAAACAGCAGAAGCAACTTTCAAGGTGATAAAATTCTCCAAGTTTCACAAGGACTTATTAATCTCCATTACACTTGAAGGTGCCCAAAGTCTTTCTGGAAAGATCAAGTAATTCAAATCAACCAAAACCAAAACACTACTGAAATTATAATTAATGAAACCAAAGTAAGTAATGAATTAATTAAAACCATTAGTATCATAATCTCCAGTCTCTAAAATAGAGCTCTAAATGCCCGATGCTTTGAAGCACACCATGAGTGTTGCTTCCTCCTAAAACATCTTTTGTAATTACAGTTAAACAGAAAAAAAAATTCTAATTATGACATTACTAACACAATGTCCTTTCCATGTAACTAAGAGTCTGACCCCCAAGACTCAAGTATTTAATGACACTGAAGTTTTGAAGGACAGCACATATGAAAGACAGAATGGTTAGGTCCATGTTAAAAGGTTCAGTGTTAGCATTAGAGAGAACACCAGTCCAATACAAGACTGTATACCAAGAATCTTCCATTGTCACTTGTCAATGATTCCCTCTGCATCTTTAAACGCACCTTTCATTCACCTCAGTTTCCAAAGATTAAGAAGACAGCTAATTCTATGTGATATTTAAATAACTTCACACACTGCTGGGTTAAATAAAAACCCCAAACCCACCACAATTGTACTAAGCTTGATAACTGTACTGAATGCTATAGCACATTTATACAGGAGTAGAAATTCCACTCAGCCAGGACCACTCCTGTGTAAATGCTTTTGAACAACTCTGCTCCCAAGGTATCACAGCAGGAAAAGAGAGGGGGGAAATGTCAAAGTATGCAGTGCTGAACTTCAGAGATAGTTCACTCACAATGCTGGGGACAGAGGCAAATTAGAGAAATCTGTGCAATAATCACTGTGTCTGATGCATCCTGCACAACTAAAGGGCAGAGCATGGATGTGCTGATGTTGTTCCATCTGAGCTACTCTGGGTCCAACAGCCTGAGCAATAAGCTGTGGTGGACTCAGTAGAAACTGAAGCATGCGGGCATTTGGAGTGCTGCCACTGGAGCTGAACTCAGCAGGAAGGGGCACCTCTGCAGACTCAGGCCGGCCCCACAAGCCAGGCAGTCACAGAGCTGTGTGTGCTTCTGAGATCTCATACACTCAAATGACCTGTATGAAATCATTGTTATTTTGAAACTGCACAGAGCAAAGCTACAACATCACATGAAAATGTAAAATGCATGCTTGTAATTGGATGCATAATAGATTTTGCCAAGTCTCATTTACTTGTTACTATATCAAATATAATTGATGGGGGCAGAAGCAACGACAGAAACAAACCCCCTCAATACTTCTGGATCCATTTAACTACCTCAGCTTCTATTTAAAAACCACTTTAAGGTTTCATCTACCATCTTTGCTGGAACAATCTTGGAAAAAAACCCAAACAGGTTAGCCTCCAAACCACTTAAATACTAAAAGAAAAAAAAAAAAGGTGAAAATGTTAAATAGTCAAAATTCAAAGTCAATCTCAGGATATCTTTAGGAGGAGCTGATTTTTGAAAATAAGGTGGCAGTGCTGCATTTACTCCGCTGAACTAGCTTTTTCATTTCAGTGCTTTTTAAACACTGCTTTTTCCTGCTCTGAAAACCAATTGTTTACTTGCACAGAAATTAAACACATGCCCTAAAATATTTTCTGCTGATGCAATATTATTGCATCTAATTTTAATGACTAAATCTTCAGACAGACTGTTCCCCATCTTCATACAGCTACCTTCAACAAACATTTCACTCCTGGTATTGAGTGCAACGACTGCAGTCAACCAAACAGGCAGGAAAATAGTTCAGCCGGGTATGTGTTCTTTACTTCAATTAAACTCACACAGTTGGATGCCTACTGTTGCCAAACCAGTAATATAATTTATACATTATAGTCCAAACACTAAAACTACACTAAAAGTCATTTAACAATATTTATAACACCATAAAATACAGTGTTAAAATATATGAACTGCAATATGTACCAAAATTATAAAATTTGTTTCTCATCATCAGTGATTAAAACCAGGATCATTGCTCTAGCTTCAATACTCACAACCCTGGTGACAGATTAGAATTCAAATCTTAATGATCAATTTACAATTAACAAGATAGAAGTGAAACAAATTAAACCAACCATTATATATAACGAGACCCAATGGACTCCCATTGTTCCCCTTAATTACAAAACGCAAATCACAAATACACAGTGGGTAGTGTTAAGCATTAATCTACAACCCAGAAACTCAGACAGTGACAATCAGAGGGAAAGAAAGAACAAAACAAGAGAGAAACAGAGAAGAAATCAACAAAGGGCTATATTTTTAAACATGCCTATGCATACGAAAACCTTCACAGACACTATCTTGTTTCTGCACAGCTTGAGGGGTTTATAATTCGTCTGACATTGTCTTTCTGACACCTCTCTGTGTAGGGACTAGCTCAAAAAATGGTTCCAGCTTACATATAAACACAAAAACTTCAACTGAGATTTCTCAGAAAACCTTCATTAAATATAAAAATATATGTGCCACTCAGATCATTCAGCTGATATTGTAGAAATACATTGTTGTCACAGATAAATTTGAAATGTCTTTTGTTACAAATGGGCACTTCCTATCAAACAAAATAAAATTTAAAAAACCTTACTATTGCATCTGTTATTAAAAGAGCTTGAGTGTTCTACCAATTAAATAATGGTATTGGTAGCACACAGGTATATCTTAAACCCATGGAAAACAAGGCACAAAGATTCCAGAAGTACAGCAAGAAAATACACATTCGGATCCAAAATTCAATTTATAGTAATGTCAAAAATATGGAAAAAAATGGAAAAGTATTTTCTGTGAAAATAGGGTACACTGTTGCTTTGTGATCTGCCTTTATTAATGTACATAAGAACTAAATTATAAAATCTTCCTCAAATTATCGCTTTTTTGCAGAAGACAAAACTACAGCATTCTGTACCATAATGTGGTTTTACACAACATTCAGTGACAACGAGCTGAAGACTGCCTTTTGGAGAGGTGCTACTGAGGGATATGTGCCCATCATGCATTTAGAACTTGGCTAAAAAAATTTTCTGCATTGATCTCCTGATCACATCACTTTGTGAAGCCATCTATATTAGTCTGTCATTTTCCACCACCTCCAGTTCCACCTTGCTGTTCTCATTTTTACATTCTTTTTTTTGTCTCTACCTATTTCTCTATCCCTGTAACTGATTGCAGCAGCTCCCACTCCAATGAAGGCAAGCTCAAGCTATTTTAGGACCACTTCTCAGAACCACTTTCATGCATTCTTCCTTACAGTTTCTTGTATAAAAAATACCACTTCCTGGAAATGCAAGAGGGCTCCTTTTCCCATTTTCAGGTCCTTGACATAGTCAGCTAATGCTGCTAGGTGGAGAAACACTTGGCAATCTCTAGTATTTATTTTCAGAGAATAATGTGTTTTCACAGTATGTTTTCTGTCTTTCCTTCATCCTTTACAGTTACTAGTCTGTGACTGTGAGCTCTAGCAACAAAGTCTGTGTGCTTTTTTATTGCTGGAATAATAATATGATTTGAATCCATTTAGATTTTGCATTACTTTAGCAGAAGAGCTCTTCTTTTTCAGAGGAAAAATTCTCTTTGCTTCTCTCTCAAGTATCCCTCACAACACTTGCATGGGAATATTGCTTACAGTCCCTCAAGTTTCTCATTTCTTCCCCAAACACTCTGGATGGGATTCATCTCCAAACTTCAGACACTTAACAGCTAGTCAACACTTTATATTCAGTGGGAAGTAGGATGGGCAGTGGAGACAGTACACATGGGAAACATAAATTTTATTTATTACAGACATATATATATGTGTGTGTGTGTCTGTCATCTACCTAAATTCTCCTTTGACCATTCCTTGGAAGAGGGTACTGGGGTAAATGAGCTCTCTCCCTGAGTGAGTTCTGCCTCTTCTTCATTACCTCAAAAGGATGATTAAATCCACCCAGCAGAAGAATTCTGTCTTGAAAACCAATTTTACCTCTGCTGAGTGTTTTCCTTACTTCTCATCGGCCATGAGATGAATACTAACCCTAATTACCAAATTCACTTTGCACGCAATTTACAGAAGCTACAGAATGCCAACTCTCCACTGAAGTCCAGTTTACTACTCTAAATATGAACCCCCAATAAAATTTCAACAGATACTATTTTTACACTTAAAAATGTAAAATCAAATTATTTCTGCTAAAGAATTACAAAATTCATGTTTTCTTTAGAATATAGTTCTGTCTTACAGAACTTTTGAACAGATACCTCCACAGCTTTGTATTTCGTTAAATTATTATTACTTCCAGGTGTTGCTCCCTTCCTCAGTTTTTAATCGCTTTGAACTTAGACCTACTGTTGATTGATAAAAAGCAGCATCAGAATCAGAGCATCAATGACAAGCAATTTTGATGACAATTATTTTATAGACAATATCCAGTGCGTAGTGTAGTACTGTGAAAAGAGTACTAGAGTAAATAAATAAAATTACAACAGTTTGAGATTATTGAATCTTTAGCATTTTTCATATAACTTCAGATAAACTTGAATTGTAGAAACAATTTTCTACTGTTCATATTCAGATTATGAACACAAGGAAGAAAATACTATGCAATTTTTACATTGGAATTGTCCAAGAAATTTGAATTATTAGTTAGAAACAAAATCTTAAGGGGCATATTATACTGAATTTTTAAGGGGCATATATTACATTGATATGTAATACCTGGGACAAAATAAAAAATAATAAATATTAAAATACAAATAAAAAGATAAAGAAGCATGTCCTAGTAATAAAAGGGTCAGGTTAACAAAAATATACTAACCTGTACTTTTCTGACATTTGTTCCAACTTCTTTGCCAATACAAAACATTCTTCCTTTAATTTTGCTATGAATGTATTCTGGGAGGTCAGCAATGAATCCAGTTCTTCTACTAGAAAACACAAAATTGTGATACTATGAAATTACAATTATATAAATTTGTAGATAACATAGAAACAATTTTATATATTCTTTATTTCTTTCTTCCAGTTCCTTCTATTTTGAAATGTTTTTTAAACTTCAGCTACTTGGACATCATCACTTACCAAATTAAGGCTCTATGTCAGAATTAGCTGAAGTGTTAAAGAAATGTTGCCACTGAATCTGGTCTTGTAAGAGAAGAATCACTGTGCAGACTAGATATCTAATCTGGTGGGCTTGCTTTTTAGCTAGAAGTTCACTGACATTTCTAGGAGGAATAAAATTGGCAAGCCATGCTTTAGCAGACTTTTCCTTGCTCAACTGGTGCAGAGGATACACCAGCAACCCAAATGCTCACACTGTAGACTCATTTCAGTATCTCCTTAAAACAGCAGTTCTTTTATTTACTGTGTTCTGAGCTTAACATGAATAATGTAATTTTTATTCTTAAATGAAAAGATTTTCACTTACTGCCCAGTGACAGTTGAAATGAAACCATTTCATAAAGTAATTTTCAGTTACTATCAGTTTGGACTGCACCTAAACTCATGACCTAGAATCCAGGTATGTTTATTCTTTCAAAAGGGAGATACTGCAAAATTATCTTTCTTGATTTCTGCTTTTAAAATTGATGAAAGCATAACCACTCTTGCCCAAATTCCTTGTATGTGTGTAGGGTCATAATAAACAAGGTTTTCTTTATATACATTATAAATTACTATAATTTTCAACTCCCTCTAATTCTACTAGAGATGTATAAAAACAGATCCAGACACAATATTGTTTCATTTTTGTATAGTGGGACAATTTATGCACCAGAAAGGTAAATTACATTTCTCTTGTGAAAAATTACACGTGGTCATATGCAGATGTGCTGGCTAAAGGAGGAAAAAATTATTCTGAGAGCTTCTTTTCTTCTCCTACAGTGTAGGCAGCAGCCATAATGTAGCTGTTTGCATTCCCTGAACACATGAGAAGGTCCTCTAGTACTGTGATAATACTAAAAAAAGGCAGAAAATTGAATAGCATGCCTGCTACCCTACGTATTATCCAACACCCCTTATAATTAATGTATGTTGTATAGTTTTCCTGGAAATATTGCATGACTGGTTGGTAAATATGGTATTTTGTAAACACATAAATATATCATGTTCTTTAACAGTTGAAACTCCTCCTCCTTTCCATGCTCATGGATTACAGATTTCATCTCTTAAAAATTCTTTTTTTTTGTTTATTTATAATATGCACCTCTACGAATGTTGTTGACATAGTACTTCATAATACAAAAAGCTCTTTTTTGTTTGTTTGGAAAACTCATTTTACTTCCAGATTAAAGTTAGATGTTATTGATGGGCTAAGTCAATGCAATGAAGTCTCCTATTATGAGAACCTGAAGTATGCAAGGGATTAAACATCTTTCTTCTAGACTGAGGATGTGGGGGAGGCACATGGTAATGCTAAAAATGTTTGAGGCTGCAAAGATTAAATAAAGGAACATATCAATTTGGAGCCAGTGAATTACATCCAGCTGCGACAGTGAATTAAGAACCGATTAATGGCTAAAGCTTTTCTCCAGTTTGGATGCCGAAGCAAACTCATTAAGCTTTTAGAGTAGCTATAATGTGTGTACTGTGGGAACTGTTCAATGCTATTCAGGAGACTTTAACTGTAAGCTCAGAGCATTTCCCGCAGAGCTTCTGATGCTATTTTCTTTATATAACATGTGTGCCTGAAAATCCAGCCAAAAACAAGCCCTTTGTTTTTCTACTTTGTTGTGGTCTCTCTCAGCTTTACGTTTCTTGAACACAGGTAAATAAACTCATAATCCAGATGGTGCAGCAGATGTGAGAGCAGCACTCTGAAATCAACAGACAGTGGGCAATACTTTCCATTTTCTCTTTTAAACGCTAACTAATATGTAATTCGGAATCTCCGGTGTAGTTAGCATCTGCTCCCTTCGGCCAGCCAAAGGTTACAGGTGTTCCTGATGTCATTTCACAGTAAGGCGTGGGCCTGGCTTGTGAGTGAGTGCCCAGGCTCTAATCTTTCCCTACCACCTACCAGTTTTCTCATGCTGGGCCTCCATTTGCTGCATCTTCTGTGTCAGCTCCTGCTCTCTTTGCTGGGCCTGAAGGGCTCGGGCCTTTGCTTCATTGCTAATGCTGTGCTGAATGTTCTCTTTCTCCAATCTACAAAAAAACCAACAAATAGGAAATAAAGAAAAATAAAAATCATGTAGTGAAGAGGATAAACTAAAAGGGTAAAGCACAACATTCAAATAAGAATAATAAAAATCTGGCCAAGCTTTTCACATTATACATTCTCCTCCTCCTTCAGGTTATACAAACTGACCTTTCTCTTACAATGTCAAACATTCTCCAGCGACTAGCAGAAAACGGATAAAAAGTATGATCTATTTCCTGAGAGAAAATTAGCCCTGCAGACAAAAATAGGATTTTATTTTTAAAAATTTTAATCACAACCTCTTTTTTATAAGGAAGCTTACCAACATTCACTTTGCACGGCACATATTATTTGCATTTTCTTTTAAATGCTATTTGTTAGTTCTGCAGTGAAGCTTAGGGACCTGACCCCGAGATGGACTGGTTCCCAGTGAATCAGCAGGAGATAAGTCAATGGGAGCGATTGCCACAGTGCCCGTGATACAGATACTCTGAAAGCTTAATGAGTTTTCTTGAGCAACCAAACAAGTTTTAACTATTAATTTATGTAAATAGGAGATGAATGCATCCATGACAATAGAGTAGACTGCTAGCACCACACAGGCCCAGCCCCTTGTGGTTCTGCTCACTGGGGGGTTGTACAGGAAGGTCTAAAGCCCAGTACTATTATTGAAGTATGCAGGCAAGAGAGCAATTTACTTGACCAGATACGCAAGATGGGGCAATCCACTCCCGAGGCAAAACAAATGCTAGACTACCACACTCCATTGAAGCATTTTATTTAGTGTAAGCCAAGCAAAAAGAGCATGGAAAATAAAACCCCAAAAAGATATATGCATGTAAATTAGAAAAGATCCTGAACTGCAAATTCATACCTAGACTTTCCCAAAGGTCGTGAATATTTATCTGGTGCACATTGGGATCCACATTTAAAACGTCAGTAAGTCCACACATACAAGGATTGATTTCTAGATTTCAAATGATGTGAGCAAACACCTTTCTACTGAAATGACATTTAGTAACTTGGGATAGGCTTCAAAAAAGTCTTAAAAACACGTTTTATTCTAGGGATATTACCTATTTCAGAGGACTACAAAACAGAACACGGGCACAGATCATGTAAGGATAAAGCCACATCTCATGTGGTTGCTGCACTTAACCTTTGGATTGGTGCCTAATAACCCATCCGAGATATTGCAATATCTCAGCATGACACACACAATGTTAAATCTTCTCTCTCAAATTTACCCCAAAGCAATACAAATGGTGGGTCACATTACACTAATTCCTGGTCCTGATGTTTCAAGCCCTACCTTAGGCAAAACTCCCTTGGAAATCACAGGCAGTTTCTTCTGAGGGAAGACAGCAAATAGGTTTAGATAGCAAAAATATTAGAGCGTTAAGGAAACAAAGCACATTTTTAAAGGAAATTTCAGATATTGAATAGCACTTTATCACATCACTCTCAGAATTGCTTTGTAATCCTATTGGGGCTATCATAAGGAGTGATGCTCCCATTATTTTTAAGTGTAAGCTCCAAATATGGAAAGCATTACTAAGAATATTTTTCCCACATTTGCTGGAAACCAGTTTGTGCAAACCCCTTTATTTTACAAATGACTTTATCTTCAGAGAGTTGTTATAGCACTGGATTGCTAAAAATCTAAAGGAAAAACAAGCCACCAGCACCTCTAACATTCCTCTGATGCTTTCAGCTGAAGAAAGTGTCAGTAGCACAGTATTTTATTTAATAGCTCTCATGTGAGATGGCTGTGTGTAGTTGGGTGCTGTGCAGTCATCTGGCACACAGCGGGCTGGCTGGCCTTCTGCTGGGGGTAACCTTCAGCATGCAGCAAGCTACCAAGGCAAACCTGTGAAGGTCCATTCCTCACTGCTAGGGCCCCTCCTGATGATCTCATGTTAACCAGCAAGTTCAAAATAAATGGAGAATCCACTGCCCCCAGAAACACTCTCCTGTGTAGGGGACCCATCCAAAAGAGACACTCACCTGTGCCACTTACTGCACAGAGCAAGCTAGCAGGAGCTCAGAAACCATGGATGTGTAGTGAGTGCCCTGCGGCTGAAGTGTGGATGGGGTGGTTGAAGATGAATTTGTACAGCAGATAAAAGCTCAGCTGTAAAATTAGGAAAACAGGTAATTCTTACACAGAAGAGCAGCTTCTTGGGACTTAAAAGGTTTTGGAATTAAAGCACATCCAAGGCCACACAGAGCAATATCTGAGGTGCTTAGAACTGCTCAGGAGCAAAAAAAAAAATATCCTGGAGCCAAATCTGTCTAAATGGAGTGGCATGTCCTTCATCTACACCTTGACTTGAACCTGATCTCTAAGTTCAATCTCTCTGCCCTCCAACTAAAAATTTCCTCAATACACATATGGAGAGAAAAAAAGGAAACTATAACACGTGCAGAAGGCAGCCCAAGAGATTTTAGGATCTATTGGTAACTTCACTGCTACAACCAACAAATACTGGAGGAGTTCTAGAAGCTTTGACACTGTCTGTCCAATTGCAATTTCTTAAATCAATTACTTCACAATTCAGAGTAAAAGAAAATCTATGGACTGTATACAGAAGGAAGCAGTCCTTAGTCCCTCCAGCATTAGTGCAAAGACATCAGAGGTCTCCTCCTACAAAAGCTCCAAAATTTCTTATATTCACTAATGGAAAGCACAGAGGCAATGAAAAGCAAAGACACAACTGACTAATTTTGATGACACAGGTAATATCTGAATAAAAAATGACAGCTAAAGATTAATTGTTCCAGAAATTTAAAAAACTTAATCTATAGAGGTCAAATATAGGAGATGAGTGGTTTAAGTGCACCAGCCTATTCTCTACTCAAATTCAAACACTAGCTCTACTGAGTGCAAAACACCAAACACACTAAAATGCACGTGACGGGTCACAACACTGACCAATTTTACCAAAGCAGACACACGGAACTCATGGGAACTTCCACTTCTGGGCAACAAAGTCAGAAGCAACCAAAGACTCAGCTGTGGAGAAGCTCCAGCTCTCCTTGAGCCTTGTTCTGAAGCACAGGTTTCCCACAGAGATTTTAGCTCTAAACTCCTGTTTTAAGCCTGCATTGGGGCTGTCAAGAGCCATAGTTAAGTCATTTAACTGGTTTGCACAACTCAATGAACTCGATATTGGTTTGCAGTGCTTTTCAAATGTTCTTGACAAAACAAAAGGCGCTGTGAGCTGTAGCTTATAGCACAGGAAGAAGAAAATTGCCATCTCTGGCAAACTTTAAAAAGATCCTTGCTGCAACTGAAAGTGAAAAATTCAAAGTGAAAATTCACTTTGATCTCAAAACTAACATGAAGGTATGCTGACTGAATTTGAGCCATCAAACTTAATTATAAAAAACCAAGTAAAACTCCAAACCAAAATAAGCCCCCAAATCAGAACACCTTTCTCACCACTAACAAACAAAAATTGGATCACAGACCCATTTACAAGAGAAGTCCACTCTCTGCCAAAGGGTTTTGCAGTAAAGAAAAAGGAAGTATGTAAAGACTAGTGACATAAAAGTCATATTTGACATAACTAAAAGTTCATCTATTTTTGACTAGGAAAAAACAGAACTTGGATTGACAAAAGTTTGAATTGCACTACACAGTTTAACAGTATGTATTTCTGAAGGAGTCTTTTCAGTTTGGTAACAGTAAAAATATAAAAATAAAAAAGCAGGAGGATTCTTAATGTAGAATTAGGCCTCTGACTGGAGGCTGCCAGTATTTCTTCAGGCAAAGCAACTACAATTTGAAGCAACCATGCTTCCTATATTGACTATTTGATTTTTCCATGAGATCAACATGTGGCATTTTTAAAAAAGCTAATGGATCCATTAGTAAGGACTATGAACTTAACTGGACAAATTAAAACACTCTAGCAATTATCTCAGTTCAATGATACACAAGAGGTTATCATGGTCAAAAGTATCATTACTTTTGACATCTTCATTTCATATTAATGACAGATCAAAATATAACAATAAAGCATTTTAGCCTTCATATAAGCTTGTTTTAACCTGAACTTCACAAACCATTAAGGAGTAGTGAGCATTTAGTGCTCCAAACGCTTGAGCTATCCAAACTAACAAGACTTGTCTAAATGATGAGCAGTCCTGGAACTCTGCACCCACAGACTTGGGCAGCAGGAGGACCAGTCAAGTTTAACGCTGATGCTTTTACCACAAGCCTCAATGGTCCAGAACAGGCCTCTTTCCTAGGTAACATGGCCAAGTGGGCCAGCACTGTGAGCCACTGCACAACAAAATACCTCAGAAGAGAGAAAGGACTCAGCTGAAGGCTCCTGTAGCTTTTTCAGAGGAAATGAGCTTTCTCTCCCAGTATTTTTGAAACTAAATGTATAGCAGAAGATTCTCTACCAAACTGGAAAAGTTTTAAAGAGTTACCCAAGCATTTTATTCCCAGTACCTTTAGGAAAATCTTGCATGAAGTCACTCAAATCAATTAAAACTCTTGAAAGTAGGACTTGAAAGACTACATGTATGAGAAGCCCTAAAGACCAAATAACTTTGGGTTCAAAGGTTCAGCAGTGTTTCATGCAGTCTGCCTTGCAAACTTTCCACAATACAGGTCTAGTGGACTGTCCATTACAAGTAGCTTTCTGAATCACCTTCTCATAGGCTCTTTTATCTTATTATTTCAGCTGCCAGTGTCAAAGGAAGAATGGAAAATTAGAGCATATCCTTGCTCTTCTCTCAGGGTATAGGAGGAGAAAAACCCAACCAAACAAACCACACATTCATGATAAAAAGGAAAAAAAAGTATAAAAGCTGAAACAAGATGTCACAATACCTGACTTATTCTCTAAGGGGACACATGAGAAAATTTTTGCTATCTCTAACTTTATTACCAGACACTATTCAAAACTCACAATGATAAAGGTCATAAGAGACGGTATACAAAATAAGATCACACTTCAAAAACTTCTTTCCCCTGTATTTTTAATGTATCTTTGTATGTATGTCATACATAGAAGAATAAGGCCTCATTTTTTATTTTTTCAGTTTAGCAGACAAGTCTAAAGGTTGGGCTGCAAACATGGAAAAAACCTCCAATTTACCAAGAAGTTATTCTCCCCAGGAATAGTATTAAATAATTCTCTCCATTAATGTAAAACTTCTACAACTCCTTTCAGACCAGCCTTTCAATTTAACAGCACTGCAGTACCCCATTCAGCTATTTACAAAAGAGAATGTGTTTACTGATTTTTATCATATGCTATCCAATCTTAGTATTTTCAAACATTTAAGTAAGAAAATGCAACACAGTAAGACATGCAATTCTGCAGGTAAACAGGTACATGCTGGTTTTAAATGCAGTTATGATTCAAAATTATTGCTTTCCACACCTTCTAAATTGACAGAGTTCTAGAACATCAACTCAGTAAGAAGGCTCAGGGTCACAAGATTTCTCCCTTTCCTTTAAATCAGCCTTCCAGCAACCTTTGTTTAGCACTGACTGTTTTGGTTATCCTCTTTTGTAAGGCCTATGAATTTTCATCTAACAGGACCTTGTTAATAGCTACGGTTGCTGTGAATGAGGACTTAGCTGGACAGTGTTTAGTGGTTTCCTCTTATTAAACACTGTAGGTTTTTTTTGCCATCTGAATTTTTGTAATAAAGGTTTTGATTTTTTCAGTGCTTGTGTGGATTGGATTTTATGGCTCTTGGTGTTTTTACAAAGACAAAAAAAAGGCATGAAATGAATGTTCTTATCGCAAAAATTAATTTAAAACATACATATGAGTGCAGGCTTCCTCAAGAATTATGTAGAAGCATCTTTTAAAAGCATCATGATCAGGTCATTTCTTTAAACCTTTCCAAGGAGCTGAAAAATTGCCCTTCCTGTATCCCATTGAGGGAATTACCCACTGAGTTGCTCTTTTTGTCAGTTTCTGGGAGCTGACTGGATGCTGATTCTGGAGTTGGCTGCCAGGTCTTCTCAGCAGAAAGCTCAAGTTTCTGGAAACTGCCCCAGCCAGCACACTGTGTTTGGTGAGCTTCAGTAAAATCTATATTTGCATGGTCAAATTTTGAAGAAACCCAACTATTAAATTAACTGGTGAATTTGAAGGACTGCATCCTTTCTCAGGATACATGTGGGCCTATTCATGAGAACTGAGGCTCAAAAAACCCAACAAAACAAACAAAACTTAAATCTTGTTTCGTGTATTACTTGAGAAATACAGTTTCCTAAAATAATGACATGTCAGGGCTTTCTTCTCATAACCATGAGAAGCAATGAGAATCATGAGAAGCATTAAATGCAATTAGAAAAGTAATGTAAAGGTCAAGGGGTGAAAAATTCAGCATTTAAATTGATCCAGCTCTTCAAATATAGATCTAGGAAGTTTGAAGGTACTACAGAAATAACTTGAAAGTAGAAATACATTTAAAGTATGTTAATGAAACTAAATGAAATTTCACTACCCTACTTGAGATGAAAGACTGGAAAAAACAACTCTTCCAGGCTGCTACTACTGTTTCATAAAAACACTTCAAATAATAAGAAACAATTTGGGGGGGGCAATAAAAGAAAAGGTTAAGCTCTATACAGATTCCCAAACTCATCAAGAGACTAACTACAATTAGTTGACAAATTAGCTTGCAACAATTTTCCCCAAAAGACAGGTAATTTGTCACCTGTATCCCAGAGTTCAAGTAATAAGAATTTAAATTTTGCTGAAACAGAAGACAGTGCATATGACTTTCTTGCACCCACTGATTTTTTTTCACATAACTCTCTATTTAGGATGCAGCCACACCACTGGAACTGTTATAACTTCTGTATGTATTTCCACTTTATATAATAACAAGAAGTCTACAGAAACAATGCAACACTTCAGTCCAAAATTTCCACTTTGCCGTTTAAGCCATACTGAGGCATCAGGAGAAATGGCTGCATGTGAAAAAAAATTCCTACTCTTGCTCACCATACTTGAAATGTACTTAGAAGTTACTACAGCTAACTGGAGGTACAGGTAGGCATGAGACAGATGAAAATCTAGGACCACAGGAACAGACATACAGTAACACGGAGTGTTACTCCTATGGAATTTCTATGAATTAAAGAACCTTGAACACAGTTAATTTCTACATCTCTACTTCTATCTGTGAGGTCAGTTAACAAAATGAAAGGACTGGATTTCTTACTTTACATTCAGCATAACAGTAAGAATTTGCAAACACCTAGCCTATAACATGATTTTACTCTTTTGGCATTATAGCCATCAAGATATACCCAGAAAACCACCAGTTCCTCAATAAATTCTCTTCAATCTCAATAGTCCTCTGTATTTCAAGTCACAACCAAGTATTATCAATAGCTTCCCTCTATTTCAATGTTAGAGAAGAAAAAAGTGCCTCTAACAGTAATTAACATTTCATATTAGGTCAAACATACTGACTTGGAATCAAAATCTGAATTTTCTGGCACATTTATAAGATTTGCCATCAAGATATGAGGCTTGTAAGTAAATATCCATTCTCTCATGACTATTACCATCAGATTGTGAAGTATTTGGCTCCTAAGTCCCTATAGAAACACACAATTAAATACAGCATAGGGAGAAGTGATCTCTGTGAAGTCTTAGTACATAGCCTGAGCATTTCCAATATTGCACGTTTCTCTAGAATATTCTTTGTTCCACTAGCCACTTTTACAAATAACTGTATGTTGAAATAATTGCTTAACACAGAAGATTTTTACAGGTATGTGTTTTGTATAAACAAATTTACACCAATTATTTTCCCTGTATTTAAAAAAAAGGAGTAATTTTCTTGATATATGGTGATTCTTGAATTTGGCACCAGCAGCCTCTTACAATGCAGCTTCAGGACACATTTAAGGCAGACAATGTCAATATAAGAGGTGTGGTCCTTCTTTTCATCCTCTTAAAATGAGCACTTACAAAACCTATTCTTCAAGAAATTATTCTTTTTCCATCTGAATAACTCCCTGAATAACCTGATCACACAGGTGCCTCTCTTCAGGGGCAGCAGAAGCAAGGACCTGGCAAATGTGGCCAAACATATCCCTATATTGCCACTCTAGGGACTTGCTTTTCAGCAATAGCATGGGCTCAGACCAGGTTCAGATAACTGTGACTCTGTACTTCAAGGCCAGCTTGTTAATACAGTAAATCCAACCATCAGGCTCCTACCATTGAATCAAAAAATGATGCAGCTAAATGATGTAGAGACCTGATCTGCTATGAACTCACTCTGCCAATTTAAATTTGTTCAAAAACCCAATGTTTTTGGTACGTTAACTTTGTACCAGCAAGCTTTATGCTGAATCAGGTATCATCTGTCCTTCCTGCAGCTGGCATAAAGTCAGCACAAACACGGCGTTGCATGCTCTAGCTAATTAAAAAGGAAAGTGCCTGTGTGCTCACACCTGATCCGGATCAGCTCAGCACAGCTGAACGATCCAGTCGATCACAGATGCACTGGGAGTGACTGCTCCACACTTACCTGCATTTCTCACACAGCAGGTATGGACACACAACCTGCACTTAAGGTGCCACAGGCCTGATATGTGCAAGTGGATAATTATCCCCTACTATTGCTGAAATTGAGAAGAAGTTAAGGAATGTTTTTTTTTCCTGCCTCCAAAGGACCAAGCCTCACAAGAACAGCTTGGGAAGAAGCAGAATTGTTTGACAGAACAAAGCATTTCTTCAGGATGACAGTTTGAAAGACAATATTTGATTTTCAGGGAATTTGATCTAGGGTAAGCTAGATTTCTACCCCATCCTACAGCAAGCTACCACACATTCCAGCAAACTGACAGACTTATGACCAAAAGCAAAAAAGATGAGAAATACTGTGCTAACATTACACTGTACTTGACTATTGTTGATTTGCTCTAGATCTTACAAAAACATCCTAATGAAAACCATGCTCATCTGCCCACATGTCACAAGGGCTAGATACAAACAAGTGAGTTAAAAAAATAAAAAATCCAGCCTTATATGCCTTTTATTCATTTTTTCAGCTGTGGCATAATTTTAATATTATTTTGATTGTAACTGCCTGCAGTATTAGATGCCTGCAATATTAGAAATAATGGACGGGGAGCATAACAGTTGAAGTTTTTGGTGGTGGTTTTGTTAGGTTTTTTGGGGTTTTTTTCCCTTTTGGACAGGTTATAAATCTCTTCTTTATGCTGTCAAGAGTAAGGAAGAAACATATTTCAATAGCAACTTTAAAACGAAACTCACAAATTACTACCATTATGCTAAGTGCTAGATATCCCACTGTGCAGTTTTGCTTTGTGAATTTTTACCTTCTTCCATGCACACTTTTAGCCACTGATCGCACAGCCTTTCAGTGTTTTCTGCCTTTTCCTTTAAATAAACTGGCTCTGGCTCCTTCCATCTGGTTCCCCTTCCGTCAGCAACCCTGCACCTGTTCACACCTCCTCTCCTGTTGGATTCCACTGAACATTTCCTCCTCTGCCAGGGCTATTCTGGCACTCGCAACCTTTCTGTCATTCAATCCATCTGTCAGAAGTGAACTTTGTTTACCGCAAGCTTCTGCTTTCTTCTTCAAGAAGCAAAGCCCCTCAAGGTCATTGTCAAATGAACTGTCGGTGTAGATTTAAATCCACTTCTGCTAACCAGCAGCAGATGAAGTTCTTTACAGTCCTGTATTTGTGAATATCAGTTTGGGGTATAGGAGAAATAGTAAGAAGCAAAAGAATAGCTTTTAATCATTATTTGTTAACTCCAACAGCTAACGTGTTTTTCCTCAAATACATTTATTTGCTCCTTCTTGCAAGGGCTAGCACAATCTGAGAAAGACTTTGCAGAGCTATGTGAAGAAGTGGAAAAGGCTAATAAAAATATTATAAATAAAATAATAAATGAAGGCTTGACTCTGACTCTATGTAACAGAGATATTGACTAAAAATATAAAGAGAAAATGTGAACAGTTGAATCAGTAAGTTTACAGTAAAACCTTAAAGTGGTCAAGAGCACTCATTTAAAATTATTTAATCTGCAGCTTTTTTTTTTCTTTACCTACTGATGTTTCAAATGCAACACTATTTAAAGAAAAAAATCCTTAATATTCTTTTCTTGTTTTCAAGCCTTGTAGAACACATATATGCAACTCTTTGTTAGAATACTGTCTTCCACATTGAGGCAAATTGTAAAGACAGGCTGAAACTAAATTCTTATTGTTTACAGGATACATTATTTTTAGTAATTCCTGTGTCCATATTTCTTTTCAGGAATAGACTCTAATAAGCAAAAATTCCTAAATTATTAACTAACCTCCTTGACAGTCTCATTCTTCTAAAACAAGAAATACCTTCAATTTCACAGCACACCTTGGTATCCTTCAAAAAAAAGATAATCCTTCACAAGATAAATACAATACTAAAAAATAAATATTTGAAGTTTTGTACACAATTACAATAAACCACCCATTTTTCTACCTCTTTACCAAAAATGAATTTAAAGTAAAGTTTTCTGGATCAAATCCAGGAGGTAATCCAATCTCATTAGCAGAATTGCATTTGTACTTACATTAGGTCTGAATTTGACTTCAATGAAAATTGCATTGACAAATACTGCCTAAGTTTAGCTGAATAAAATCTTAATCCTGACATATCACTTTTATGGGGATTAGTCCCTGCATTTGCAAGGAAGTAATTTCTTATGCCATGGTCTTCTTCCATAGGAAACCAGATACCGGTGAACAAATGCACTGGAAATAGAAGAGGAACCCTGGTATAAAAAGAGGATGCAGCAGTGTCCCACCTGACTACAGAGACACTTTAATTCCTCTGTGATTTAAGTCCCGTAGAAGCCAACTGACCAACAGGGAGAAGCTAATCGCGAAAAGTTGCTCCTATTTCTACAAAACTATACTTTAACATGCAAACCACCAAATCTTGGGGCGACCAAGAGCTGCACACCATTGACCTTGCCATGCTGCCAGCTCAGCCAGGGCGAGGAGCTGAGCCCTGTCAGGCAGCCGGCAGCAGCTCATCTGCTCGCTCAGGACGGGCACGTCCAGCTCAGCCTCTCCCGCCCAAGCACGGCACGAGGGCTGAGCAAGGAGAGCAGCTGGGCGGCCAAGGCTGCCGTGCTCAGGTCACTCCTTTTTCTTCCTCCTTCCATCCACCAGCTACTTTCCCCAGCAATGACAACCTACAGGCTGATGCTCTTCAATGTGAAGCTGGATAAAGTCTCCAGCTGATGACCTTTTGGGTTCTCTGTTGAATTTTTTTTCTAGGCAAGAACTTCAGGAGGAGAATTTTACACAGTAAAGGAAAAATACCCACAAATCAACCGCTGTGATTGCACAAAATAAACAACTCTGAATATACTTCTGAAAGCACCAGACAGCTTTTAAAATTGTTGAAGCTCACAAATACCAAATGCTGACAGAAAAAGTACATTTTAGCTTATTGTAAAAACAAGCTTTCTATGTACTTGAGAGAAAAGCTTTAGAACAAGTCAGAAATAATTATAAAAATCAGAACCATTTTTTCCAGTAGCAAATTCAGCAAAAAATCCAGCAGCCTTGAATACATGTATCTGAAAGACTTCTTTGGTTCAAAAAAAATAAATCATTATCCTGTTGTCATTAGTCACACAAATAAAATACCTAATTTGAATGAGACCAAAGTAAATATTTGATACACACTCATAAACTTATTACTGTTAGTGCTGAATAATAACTGCTCAAAACAAAGACCTTATAAAGATGTTTGTTTTCTGCAGCAGTTAGTCTCTTCAGTGTTTCATCTGAATTCACACTCGCTCCAAAGCACTTTAAGTATTGTCACTGCTCCTGAACCACACTCTACATGCAGTAGCAATTTGGCTGCCTCAACAACCTGATGTGATCATTGATGTGACCAGTTGCAGTTTAAATGCCGTGAAAAAAAATTTAGATGAATCCAATACTAAAATCTGTACATGTATTATTGTTTTTTGCTTAAGAAACATTTATTGTAGGACAATAAATACAATTGTAAACCATGTTAAAACTAATTTAAAATTAATAGTAATTTATAAACACTTAATGTTGAAAATTAACATATGATTTTGTATTTGTTCTTTACTCCTTCACTTACATTTCCTTTCCTTCCCTTATAAAATTTATCAATGGCCTTTACATGCTTGTACAATCACTTAAATATGTTTAAAATATTAAATAGAATGATATTTAAATAATTGTGTGTTATCTTGACACAAAGTGTATCAGCTTAGAAAATTTTACAACGCCCTGCCAGAAGACGACAGAACCAATTTATTTCAAATCACTCAGTATCAGTCTTCATAAAGCAGCATATGGTCTTATCGTGGCAGGTAAAATATTTTACCTTCTATAATAACGCAGAACAGCTAATTTATCTACATGCTGTATAATCAGATAAACAATTTCAGCTGCACTATGAAAACCTGTAGGCAAGGGAAAATTTTATCCCCCACTTTATTGATTTTTCCACATATGCATTAATATGATTGTTAACAATAGAGGCTATTCTTTCTTCCACCTCCTTCTTCAATTCCCTTAAAGCAAGCCCTTCTTTTCAGTAGTGAAAATATTTGCAGTTTCTACAGCTGCAGGACAAAGAACTCAGATTTTCACAGAATTGCTCAGGGGAAAAGGAAGGGGGAACAAAAAAAAGGCTCTACAAGATTCAGTTGCAAGTAAAGCAGAGTGAATGACAACTTTCAAAGCTACCACAATCATTTACTAATGTGCTGCTATAGCAAATAAGTCTAATTTTTTTTGACAGCACCAAATTAGATTTATTGCAGAAACTGCTGCATAAATAGCATATGGCTATGTTATACTACCTATTTCAAATCCCTGTAATGTTTCCTCCCTTCCCTGCTCAAAATGGATAATTGAGTCAAACTATAAACCTTCTGCAGACAGGATACACACAAGTTCAAAAAGCAGGTGCAGGACACTTTGGTTTTTTGGTTAAAATTGTCTAAAAAAGTAACACATATCCTGATCAAACAAACACAGGTAGTAACAGGTAATGATTTTATTTCCCCCTTTTCCTTGATAAAATTTTGTTTTCATTTCTCTTTCAAGCTGACAGTCAACAACACCGGGCATGACCTCGTAATCCTCTCACACATGACTACCTCTTACTTGCACAAGAAACCCTATTGATGTTTACTTTTTACGTGAGTCAAATTATTCATGTGACTCAGGATCAGAAGGCTCGGACCTCCATTCATCCCTCTCAAGCTCTCATTTAGGAGCAGGGAAGTGCCTCCTCCGAGCGAAAATAAAACATCAGAAAACGGGTTCCATTCATTGGAGGGGCCCAGCCCTGTGGGAAGGTGCCGACCTACGGCTCTCCCGCCTTTCCACGGGAGCAAAGTTTCCTTATCGCTTTCCCGGATCAGGCCCCGGACCCACGTGCTTTCGCATTTCTGTCCCTCGCCACATTCCCCGCTCTCCGTACCGCTACGGCAAGGCACGAAACCACGCAAGTTCGGCACAGGGCAGGGCCGAGAGCAAAGCTCCGCGTTCCTGAGCAAGGAGGGGGCGCGATGCCGCCGGCGGGACGCGCTCGACGCCGCGGAGGCCGCCGAGGGCCGCGGTGCCGGCGCGGGCCCGGGCCCGTCCCCGCCCGCCTCCCAACTTGGGCACTGCAAAGACCTTGGAAGGTCTGGCGTGCGGCCGGCGGGCACACCACTGCACACATCGCGCACGGCTGCGGCTACCCCGCCGCTCGCCTGGCGGTGGTCAGTCCTCCCAGCTGCCCTATCCGTTACTGTCTGATTAGCTGTGCGAAGGAGCCCCTCCCCGGCCAGCTTTCCCCGCCATCTGTTCCACACGCGATGGCTGCCGCCCAGCAGCCTCGCGCTGCCCTCCTACCTGGCACCCGGCTCCCGGCCTTACCCCAAAGTGCTAACACAGGTTCTCGCTGCTGGCAGAGTCAGGATTTCATTACTACTACTTTGACAAGTGCAGGGTTGTTTGTAATTTCTCTTTTATCCTGATTTTGATTGTACAACCACCTCCCACTGATTCAGTTTGCTTCAGTTTTGTTGCTCACAGATTTTACTCTCCACATTAATCTCCCTCTGGCATGTTACTGCATCTGTTCCCTTTTTTATTATTAATTTTCAAATTCCCACCATTTTTGACAAAAAGGAGGTAATCTACACTCTGCTTCTGCCCATTTCATTTTCTTTAATTTGGAAGATAAGTATGAAAGCGTGCCAAAGAAGTTAATTCTCCGTTAACAGTTTATTTTCTGGCATCCTGATGCCTTTGTATATGAAAACCAGATAGAAATAAATGTTGACTGAATCACAACAACATAGTTGTAACCATCCCTACATTTAATGAAAAATAAACATACAAAACAGAATCTAAAAAGTTTAGTTAGAGTTGTTTCATGTTATTACTCATCCCTGCTTTTTAAAATAATGCTTTTGCATATTGATTTTTTTTTCAAAAAATTAGAAATCAATGACTGGTTACACCATATTTCTGCTTCCTCCCCCCACACCCCCAATTCTAGTGCTGTTGCTACTTTCATCAGTTAGTCAGTCTGAGTAGATCGAGCATATCTCAGTCATTTAATATTAGTAACAACGTTTCTCCAAAACTTCTTCCCAGCATAAATGATGGACTCTTGAGATGCTAGAATTGTTGGAAAAGGCATGGTATTAAGCATGTTGCTAACTAAGAGATACTACTAGAAAAAAAACCCACAATAAATACTAAGTATTGTGCAACTCCCTAGTTCTAACAAGAAACACTGGTGATGACATACAGCTCAACACCAGAGCTTCAGATTAAATAATGCCACATTAATCTGGGAGAGTATATGCTTTACTTATTGTACATGTAATAGAAATTAGTCTTAATGGAATCACTGACACTAGCAAGAAGCACCCATGCACAGTAGGATGACTATGGCACTGCTAAAACCCAGTTGATATTAGATATGCTGCTTTCTAGAAATCATATCACTGTCAAAAACAGGGAAGAAATATCACATAATGGGGGAAAAACAATAATCAAGCAAAACAATACCCACTGACTCACTGTAATATAAACTTCAGTCCCTCAAGAGGGGATTTAGGGCAGCTTGGTGGCTCACCTGAACGTGAAAGCACATGTTCATTTAGTAATTTTGCCCTACCAACAAGCTGACCTTAAGAAGTTCTTAGTGTTTCCTATAAGCAAACAAGAATAATACATTTTAAACTAAACTAAATCTGCTTCTATCCTAGTCAATTCTATTTCCTATCAAATTTCAAATGACATTTCAGTCAAAAATATTTTGAGCCATCTATCTATCTATCTGTCTGTCTGTCTACATATATATCTCTTCATCCCTGAGAAAATACATGATGATATAATAAAATTGCAGTTTTGAAATTTGGTGATTCCCTCACTTCTTAGGATTTATTTAACTTGTTTGGTGTATGTGAACAGGAACTACTACTGACTGCAACTGAAACAAATAATACCTCCAGATCTGGTTTGAATGAAAAAGAGGAATGTTTTTTAATGACGATTCTGTTACACAAGAATAGTGAAAAATATTTTTTACATTAGATGGCACACTAAGATCCGGACAAGTTGTTAACATCTTGCATCTTTTATATGATCTTTTCAATGAGCATATTGACATGATTTTTCATGACTATTTTCTCGTTAACTAAGAACAATAGACCTTTATGTTTTCTACCCTTTGAAGAAGGGCTTCAGGTAAGCTTAATTAGCAAGACCTAACCTTGCCAAAGTAAGAGCAATTTGACTTAAGAACTAATTTTGTAAGAATCTCCTACTACAGTAACCTCAAAGCTGACACTAGGGCAAAAGAAAACCTCAAGAAAACTTTAAACAATCATGGTCAGTCTCATAGCATAGTGACATTTGCAAAGTTACATGACTGACAAGCAAAACTGCACAGTAGAAGTTCTGCATTTCCCCTGTCTTTTGAAGACAGACAAATTAGAATTACTAACTAGATTCAATAGCAGAAAGTGCATGTTAATAGCAAGTATTTCTAAGCAACATATTGCTCCAGGAAGAAAGGTGACAGGAAAAGGCAATTTTAAACTCCGTGGCAATGGTTTAGAATAGCTAATTGTAACCTTTTTTTCTTCCTTTTTAACAAGTACATTTTGTTAACTTAGAAGCTGTTTAGTTGGTAATCAATCAACAGTGTCTGAAAACTAGGATACAGCAAAGAAGTGGGACTCCTGGAGAAGAGTGCTGTTCTGCAGAGTACTTTCTTTTCTCATTATGACACAGACTGCATGTTTTTTTCTCATTAATTCCTTTCATATACATTTATCTCATTTTTATACATTAAAATCCAAAGTTTTTGTATTAATTTATAATCATATTTATTTACAATATTGAAACTTAGAATCAGTGGATTAGTGATCCACTTTTCTCCTTAGTAATGCAATAATTCATACAAAACAAAGAATTCTTTCTGTATCTTCTCAGCTACCTCTTAGTTCTGCCAGAACAGCACAGACAGGTCATGCAAGGCAACAGAAAGACTATCCACAATGGTGTAACAGCAGTACAGGCCTCCCTCAACTCCAGCGTTGTGAGAAGACTTGGAGTGAACCAGCTGGTCCTCTCCTGAAAAGAAGAGAATCAGCAAGACGAGGCCAAGGCCAGAATACCCTAGAGATGCACTAAATCAGTGCAATTTCTGCAGCAACCTCCCACAGGCAGGACTCTAGAGCTTAAAATCTGTTTTCCTTGGCAAGCACCACAGTGAATGAGTCTCCAACCCCCATAGGATTGCTATTACCCCTACCCTTCAAGTATTTTCACTGACACAGTTGCCATTTGAGGTGAAGGGAATAAATGAAAGAAGGCAAACAGTAAGTGAATATAATTTACATGCAACAACTGTGGATGTACCAATCCATGAAAAACATACTGAGTTCAAAACGCAAAACTAATGCCCCTAGAGACATGTAACTTTTGTACCTTCACTAGCACAGAAAACCTGTTCTGCCAGAAGGTGAGCTGAGAGGAAGAAACAGTACAGGCTAAGGACAAGTGTCATTTCAGTAGGGGATGTTTCCCTCTGCAAGGCAGGGAAAACAGGTGACACTATGAGAACACTTCAAACCCTGCCCTATGGATTTAAGTTCAAGGGGTAAACAGGTAACAGATCAGGAGCATTGAATTACTCATCTCTTTTTCCCCCTTCTTCTTCAAGCAGCATCACCTAATGCATTTTTTGAAAGCAGACAGATACTCCAAGTGTACAGAGAAAAAAAAATGTGCACAGTGTTGCAGAATTTGGGGAATGTCAAGAAAAAAAAAAATTGAACCTATTTTCCATGCCTCATCATATTAATTTTTCCAATAAATACACATCAGCATAGAAAACATTTCAATTCTTGTAAGGAGATGCCAAACACGAACACACAGTAATACAAAAAAAAAAAACCCCAACTCAACCCAAAAAAAATAAAACCCAACCAACCAACCAAATCCCCCAAAACCACAAAAAAAAAAAACCAAACCCAACCAACCAATAAAACTCCAAGGAGATCAGGACCTTGCAGAAGAGTGTCTGCACTAGGTCAAAGGAGCCATGGCAGTTCAGCATCTGTCTCAAAAAGCGTGCATCTGTGGAATTGTAAGAGAACAGGGCCAGCACAGAGCATTACTTGCCCAAAACACTGTTCCCAGCCTCTAATGATTTGCACCCCAGAAACTTTCCGAGTCAGAGACTGTACATCAAAAAGCTACCTAAATCATCTCTATGTGAGGTATCCAGCTTTAATTACTTTGCTGTGTAAAAGCAGGCAATAGTTCTCATTTTTACATTTTGAGTATTTTCACCAAAAAAAAAAATTTAAATTATAGATTTGCTAGTCAGATTTCCTCCAAGATATCCAGAGCTTTATTGCATATAATCAGCCTTTGCTAAAAGGAGCGTGGTAAAGCCATTTGGTTAGCTATCACAACAAATCATTATTAATAAAGTTCTGCTAAATCCAAACTTTAGATATCTTAACAACTCACCCAAAACTTTTTTCAAGTTCATTAACCTCTAGCATATTTTTTTCTCTAAATACAGGCTGTTAGAGTGGTACTTTCTTCCATCTGTTAAACAACCGTGCTCTGAATTACACAGAAATTTAGCTGAATAAAAAAATGATTCATTGAATTTAATAGTTTAGACAAGGCTCTATTTTATTTCCATTTACTCAATGGCAGAATTCTCACAAAGCCCAAAAAGTACAAGACTTGGATAAACACACAGACTTCTGTTAAGTGATAAAAATCTAAGCTTTTTTTTTCCCCCCTATGAAAAATTTAAACTAACTTAACTTTTTCCCTTACGTACTGAGTGAAAGCTGCCAGATTTGTTTATGGATGTTCATTCCTGGGGGGAGCAGGGCAATGGAACAAAAAACCCACACACACAACCAAAAGCCTGCAAACAGTTGGACAATAGCATTTTCCAAGGCAAAAGGAAAAAAGTTCTGCAGTTACCCAAACTCAAGTTGCAATGAATAATTGGCATGTCAGCCTTCTGGAGTTTTCTAGAAACATGTAATGAATAGTGCAGCAAAAGACATTGGGAAATATACCCAAGGATAGAATAGGCTCAGGGGAAGTCTTTCATTACACATTGCATTGTACTGTGTCTTCACTGAGCAAGAGACTGAAACACCCTCCTCACATACTTGAGCTTACCTCATACAGAAAAATTATGTGCATTTATATATTTATATACATATTCCTGGTCATTCTGCTGAAGAAATTTCAGGTTATTCATCTGAGAACTCCTATGCTTAAAGGTGCTGCTCTACGCTACAGTCTTAAACAACATTTCAAATAGATTTGTCCTGCTAAACACAGCAGAAAACAAGGGTGGATGCAACCTCCCTTGCTCTTCTTCCTGCCTAAAACCATGCCCCCTCACCACCAGAGCTGAACATTGCCTCTTCTACACACTACTAATTCACTTTTATAAATTCTAGTTCATAACTCACTTTGTAGTTAATAAGTCACTAATTTAAATCTCCACTTCTAACACAACTGAGGGCTGCCTGTGTAGGCAATGACTGCAAGTATCTACAACAACTGTGGGGAAGCCTGTAGCAAAAAATTAGCAGAATGAAATTGGTACTACAGCATGTAATAGGATAAGGGGTACCTGGTGAGGTGCAGTTGGTGCTCAGATTTACTCAGCAGTTCTGTCAGTTTTAGGCACTCCTCTCTGGCTTCTGTCACATCCTGCTGGGCTTGTTCCAAACGCTGTTTGTTCCCATTGAGCTCTAATCCCAGTTTTTCTATTTTCTTAGAAAATTATAGAACAAAAGAAAGTGTATTTAAGAAATGCATAGACATACATTTTAAGACAAAAGTTATCAAAGCACCTGAAAATAATGCACACTTCTGTTTTTGAACAAAAGTAATTACTTGAAAAAAAACTGCAAAACAAGCAAATAAAGTATTTGAAATTACATTCTTATGAAAAGTAAAAATGTGTTTCATATTTAAATTCTCTAGTATACAATCAATGTTAATGTGTTCATGCAGCTTAAGAGTTACAGGCATTCAAATATTTTTCATTTTTCTCATGTGCAGGCTCCATATTTGTAGTTTGAATTCCCTGTGCTAGAGAGCCAGAAAGGCAGCAGAACAGTGGCCATCTTCAGAAGCTGCTTGACATAGAATAGCTCCTTGATAGTTAATTTATTTTTATTTTTTTAATGCCTATTACATAACCAGTGAAAAGGGGGCATTTAGCTTTGTCACCTAATATTACACAAGAGAATAAAGGCAATTTTGTGATTTTACCATTATTGAAAAGAAGTCCTATCTGAACCCTCAACATACCAGCTGCTGTTAATCCTATTATTTTATTAATATCATTAGTCCTTATAAATCAACATAGTAACTAAAGTTGATGAGTCCATTAACTTATTTGTAAATAACCATAGTGGAGTTTGCATGACCAGCATCTTCAAGTCCAGTGATACGTACTAGATTTACGTTATTCCAGTCATATTGCCAGCAGTTTAAACATTTTTCATAGAAATTCTGAGAAACATATTCTCCTTCAAGTCCATATACAACATACAAGTACCTGTAGGAATATATCTGTAACACAATACTATACTTTGTTCTAAGGATGCTTTTAAGAAGGCCAATAGAGTACAGAATAAGCTGACAGTGTAGCTTTATCATGTAGTAACTGTTCTGCACTAATTCCCTACATAAATATTTATTTGTCATTGGGGCTGGAGGGAACTTGCATGTTTTGCAGTCAACTAAACTGTGAAAGGTCATTTGTAGTACAGAATAAAATTGTTCACATAAGAAGTTCATGCTGAATAGCTATTATACTTTAAACTCATACCATAGCTTATTTGTGATAGCTTCCTCATGTGGAAAAGATGCAATATCCGTTTTAATTATTGAAATTATTAATTCAAACATCCTAAAAGAACAAATGAACATAACTGCACCCCAATACAAACATTTGAAGCACCTTCATAAGAAGGTTGTCTCTTCTCCTCCCATAAAAGTGTTAATCTAAACTACTTACAGTTGTGATATCAAACAAATACAATCAATCTCTTCATCCAGAAAAACAACACCATTTCAATAGTGTTGGGGTTTTTTAAATTTTGCCATTTACTTAACTGTACACTTTTTTTCCCCTGAAGAAGACTCAACAAAGGTTCATGAAGGAACTTTTGATTAGAATTTAAATGTCACCTTACTGTATCACATGCACCTCCTACCAAATTATATTGGCAATTCCAAGTCCAAATGTAAAGATAGTAAAACTATCTACAAAATTGTTAATACTCTTCCTTTCTAAAAAATATAACAACCTGTTACACTGACAGAATATTTTAAAATCAGTACTCTGAGATATTCAGTTACAAATGCTTTGCATTTCCACTTTTCAGACTTTTGTGTATTTTAAATAGAAGTCTCAGTGGATCCTCTATTCTTCTTAACAGTTGCAGTTCATAAATGTTATTTCTCCATTCATAGTAAACAGGGACGAACTCTTCACTGTCTTCACAAGTTAAAGATAGGGAAATTCTGCAACATTCCTAAAATCTGCTTTAAAAGAGCATCCATTCAGCACACCTTTAAACAAACCCAAACCAGAGATTAGTCCAAAAGCATCAGCTAAGTACTTAAAAAAAGCACAACCACAGCTGGGAATATAAATACACTCTAGATCACTCCTTCAGGGAAAAGTTTCAAGGAACAGATGGGCTTTACACCATTGCCTCGAGTTAAACAGGCTCAGTCAGGTTTTGACACAGACCCACAGAAGGAAGCAAATTCCAAGTGCAAGAACCTCTGGTGAAAATGTTTCGTTTCCATCAGCCAGATGTTGAACCTTCAGGGCTGAACTCAAGAACACATCCATAGATTTTAGTTGTCCTGAAAGTGTAGGGGGAAATTCTCAGATAGGGAAGTGTCACTTCATGACAGGATCTTTAAATATTCACAGGTGTCTTATAATTTCTATTAGAAGTATCAAGAAAATAAAAATGTGTCTTGAAGAACAATTCTACTTGTGCTACTTTAATCAGTAATTCCAAAATCCAGTATCAGCTCCTTTACACTCATGCACACATGTGTTTGTGCATGTGTTTAGGTATATACAGACATACATAAACATCTTAAAATACCAATGTTTGGAGGTGCTTGCAGCATGACCTATATTCTAGAATTCTGGTAATGACCACGGCAGAAACAGCAATCTCATGAGAAAGGGATGGCAGAAAAATGCTACCCAATAAAGCATGTTAACAGCAATTCAGAAACAGCCAATCCAGGTATATTTAGGCTCATCAACTAAATTATTCTTTTTGAAACAACAAAAAAATGTTCATTCAAAATCATTTGGTGGGAGCCACACACCACACCACATTTATGTGGTGAAAATACATAAGGCTGGAAGCAGATCATACTCTAAACACTATGGGATAATTCTGTTTAAAAACTCAGGTAATTGTTTGAAACATGAACCCTCAGAATCTGAGACATGTTAATATAACAGAAAACAACCCTCTTCTCTCTCCTGTTAACAATAATTATCTCACAAACACAGTCTGTCCTGAATTCTGAAACATGTCAAGTCTAGTCCATCATTAGGTCATCAAAAATGCAATTGGGATTTAATCTACAGAGAAATTACAGCATCAATGAATCTTCTTCACTTTTTTTGCAGGGAACCTTATCAGCAGCTTTTTTCCCCAATTTTTACTCAGAGTAATTTTTGTGTTACTTCAGTTACCATTTCTTCTATCAGGAAGCTGTAAGTAGTTCTGTAGCTGCTATCCAGGCCACAGTGTAATTGTGGGGACAGAAACAAGCCACCAACTAAAGCATTTTGCTGACAGCTCTGTTTCTCATGCAGTGTTATTTTATCCCTCAGTGCCTATCACCTGTGATACAGCTTTTTACCACATGATCAGAAAGTTATTTCTTCAAGGTACTTAACTTTTCAATGTATGTGAGAGACAAGAGATGGAGCACAGAACTGCAAAAAGACAGATGACAATCTTGCATTTAAGAAAATCTGAAACAGATTTTCAGTATAACAAGGAACAGAATTATCATAATGTATACGTACAACAAGACTACATTAAGGTTAGAACAGGCAACTTCTGGTGCTTAACTCTGCAACTTTAATGTTCTTATTACTTCTGCACATAATTTCAAAAGTACTATTTAATGCCTTGTTCTGCAGTTGCCCAAACTCCCAGGAATATCAACAGGCACTTTGCCATGGAAAGATGGCAGGCTAAACCTCAGTAAGAGAAACACCAATACTCACCTTAAGCTGAAACACACTAACACCATCCTACATCCATATTCAGCTCAGTTACACAAAACAAAAATGAAGCATTAGTGAAGTATTACTGCAGTAAAATTTTATTCTAAATGAATTATTCTTTTTTCAGTATTGCCACCAACCATCTTCTATATTTTAAGTTTTCTTGGATCACATAGGACCCTTTTGTATCTTTTCTTAAAGTATTTAAGTGTTCCAGTTTTCATTCATTAGTTTGTGATGCATTTAAAATTATCTTTAGATTTTTACAATGCATTTTTAGGAGACCACACTAGAGATGCTCATTCAGTGACAAGTGCAACTTTCAGGAAAACATAAACGATGATTTCTCAAACACTGAATTAATCCTCAAATATCCTTTTCATAACCTATCTGACATTATCTTCAACTAACAATACTTAATCATGTTGCAAAAATGCACTTTTTAATAAACTAGACATCTCTATCTCTCTAAAATCTGATTAAATGAAATAATTTCATTCAAAACAAGTCAAATTAAAGATTAAAATAATTTTTCTTTTCATACAAATGCTGATTTCATTGTATGCAAAAAATGCAACTTTAAGTTTCAAGCTGGCAGATGTTTTTCACAGAATTTTATATAACAGCAAACTGACAGAAAAGACATTTTTTAACAAATGAGAATGATTAAGTGGTGATAAAAAACTTGTGCTCTAAAGAAAATGCAAAAAACAACTTAAGATTTTTAACAAAATGAAAAATTGACAAAAACTTAATGAATTCTTAAGTGATTTATGACATTCACTGTTGTCCCAGTATGTTCATTCATCAGGTAAAAAAATACACAGTATAACCTGAAAAGGAAATTCTGCAGTAAAATAATTCTGGTGAGTAAAATATTATTGTGAATTTACACTACAATTTTTTTTTGTTTCATACTTCATTTGCCACCATTACTAAAAGATTGAAGGGCCATAAAATAGAACCAAAAACAGAAGAAAAAATATAGAATAATAAAAATATAATCATGGTGGTGGCTGGTATTTGAATGTACATCACCAAAAGGCAATCAATAAAAACATAAAATAAAAATACAAAAGGCAATCTATAAAAATATGCACACTTCAAATTAATACACTTTAACAGGCCATGATGCTCATAAACTTAGCTTCATTTACTAAAGTAGCCTTCTAAGCAGAGAGACCAGTGACAGTACTCAGGACCAAGTCTTTGAAAGAGGTGCCTCCAGTATGGCCTTGCATGTACATTTAAGTACTATCTGCACCATTGACAGGAAATTTTCGCACATTTTCACACTGACCTCCATCCATATTGCCTTCCATACCTAATAATATACTAATTAATCAGGGACAGACCTAACTGGATTTTTTTTTTTAATTTAAAAAAGCTCAAAAAAAAAAAAAAGACTAGTTTTGTAGAAAGATTTCAAGTGTTTTACTTGGATTATCATCAGGCCATATGCAGCAGGGGTCATTTGCAGTCATTGCTATCCTAATCCTTATATCAATCAAGCAACTCCAGGTTCGGAGTGGTCTCTAAACCTCAGACCTCCCAGGCATGGCCATCTGACATAGCATATTGCACCTGGAGAACTATCCAACTTTGGAAAAGAGTTAGGGCCACCACAAGGTTAACCCCCACCACATCCCAGCAATGGCTTGCTCCCTTTTGCACTCTGTTTGAATTACTGCTGCTTCCCATTCAAATCTGAATGAGAATACAAAGCACTCGTGAAAGCTACATGTGGTTTCAAAGGGGAAACCCCCATTCTGGAAATAGATTTATTATAAACTGTGAGGATATACAAATAGGTACACAGGGCTTAAAGGAGTTCACAAAGACCACCTCTTTCTAAGAGGCTAATTTACAAAAACACACAGAACTACTGCAAATTCTACAAATCATTTAGCCTAAAAGAGGAATCTGAAAACCTTTCCTGACAGGAAGGGCAAGAAACCTCAGCAGAAACATGAGAAGTAGCCCCAAGAAACACACATGGAAAGTTTTTTTCTGGATGGCTGGCTCACATAAATTGATCTGTAAAGACCAGAGGGATAAGAAAGATACAGCCTACCTAGATAAGCAAAGCAGGCTGTGATTTCTTAGATGGCTGTTATCCTGACCTGATCAAGGACTGTTGAATTCCTCAAAGACAAGTAGTTCCTTTGCCCCTTGTACTGCAAAGTGTGATGGCACGTGGCAGTACCACACACCTTGTGTGCTCCACCAAATGGCAGAGCCTCAGGACAAGAGTCATCACCTAAGCAAAGGCCATCAGCCACAAACTCTCTGCTTCCAAACTAAAGGAGAATTACCAGAGAATGAGCCTGCAGTTTCCTAGGAAGAGCAGGGGTGCTGGAGGAACTTTATGGGAATAGCATGGAGGGTAGATGTGTTTAAAGGAACACACTTTAAATCTCACTGAAGCAAACTTGTTACCTGTGGTTGTTAGCTGGGGAAAGAAGAAAAATGTGTTGCAAAGTATAGATTAATGAGTACACACACACAATTTTTAAATTAAGAAATAATCTTTGAGGTCTGTTCTTGTGCAAGCTCTTGAAGAGGAACATGGTCCCTGTGGATAAATACCCTGGGAAATGACAAGAGTGAATGGCTGAAACATATTATACAAGGATTTTACCACATCATTTCCATGAAAATATTTGCTTTTAATTTGCCAAAATATCTGACCTGCAATACTATTTCAGGAACAAAACTTCCAATCCCATAGAGATTACTACAGTCACATTTTAACAGAGAACATTGCTGTACTACAGATTAGCTCAGCAGGCACCAGCAGAGATAAGAAAGTGTTTTTGTTTGCAGTGGAACAAGATGATTTTTTTGTTAATGGATTGCACAGGTGGGAGATGGGGGACAATGAGGCAGTGCAAAATATATGGTTCACTTGCTGATAAAAAAATTCAGAAAAGGAAGGATGCGTGTAGAAAGAAGGAAGGGGGAGATTACACCTGCTTCATTATTGAAAAACAGGAAAGGACAAAACCTGTTCCTTTTATCCTTTCAGACACTATTTAAGACTACTGATGTGAGATTGGTTCTTCTTTCCTGGACAGCATTAAAGGAATAGCTGAAAAGAAAACCTATGCAATAACAACTGACAAGTGATAGGGACTTTTTTCCTTCTGATTGTTGACACAATGACTACTGATAAAGCAACCATATTTTCTCGTCAGAGAAGAAGAAAAAAAAAAACAAAAGAAACCAAGTATTTATTTAAGTATATAAACCAAATATATCAAGAGATGTGCAATTCTTTTCCTACTTTGAATAATTTTTAATGTGCATAAACAATTTTCTCTTTCCATATAGTGTGGAGTGACATCACCATGGATGACAGAACAAGGTTACATGGGCCAAACTACACCTATGAAACATAAAATCCTGATCCTGTGTTATGTACAATAAAATCCTGATCCTGTGATATTCCTCTTAGCAGGCTAGATACTTAGGGGAAGTAGACCTGTACAGAAAATGAAGACAAGTGAGTAAAGAAAAGTCTACCACTGGGAATCCTAGTCCCAAGCATTTTTCTTAAGGAAATAGGTAGGATTTACTGAAGGCTGCTCATACCACTGATTCTTGAGTAATGGATGGCTGACAGAGGAAAGTTATGCCATAGCAGAGCAGCAGCAGCCATATAATAATTTTATATATATTGCAAGATTGTAGGTCAATGTCTTCCTCAGAAATCTTGAAATGAGCTAGTAAGTTCAGCTATAAAGAAAAGAATTAAGTTCCTCCTGAGCAGGCCAGAAAATTTGCAAGGCTTAAAGTACTGCCATTTTACTCCTTATTTACTAATTTTCAAATTATTTCATTCAATGCCCAAACCACAAAATGATTAATTAGGAAGAGCTCAGTCACAGTAAAGGTTATCACATTTCCTTAATGCTTTCTTTTCCAAAAGCAATTTGGGTTTGCTACTTTTAAGACCATTATACTCAAGGTCAGACCAGGTGAGAAAATTTCATGCTAAGAGTTTGAAGCCATCTTCTGAATTTTGAGCGTTTTCTCCCCTGCCAAATATAACTCAAGTATACAATGATGATTTAATAGAATTTCTTTTCAAAACAGAATTTCCAGAGCACCTTTATAACTAATATGAAACCAGAATATCAGATATAGATACAGACTGTTACAAGAATGCACATAACACATAATCCTAACTCATCTTCATCAGTTATTAAAACTTGCAAGTTTCAAACATCTGGTGATATGCTGAATGTCACAGCTGTTGAAAACTCTAGTATTTTAAAGCCTGAGTCATGAAAGCTTAATATCTGTTTGTAAAAAGACATTTCAGTGAACCAGGGTCTTTAGAAGGTGTTACTGGTCTTGCTTTGGATACTCTGAAGCATTTCCAGGATATATACCCAAATTCTTGGCCTGAACTATTTTTGATGAAGACAGAGTCAGTAATCTCTCCTCTTATAACATCTAAATTAGGTTACTATAAATCATGGATTTATGACAAATGAGATAAACATTCCCAAAATACCCTTTGGCAAAGTGCTTTTGGACTGCAATTTTGCCAGATTTTTATTTGTCTGCAAAATTGTCAGTCTATAATGTACAGAGACATCATTTAGGTTCTGTCATACTGGACAAAAATACTTTGGTGTGTAGCTCTTCCTATTTGTAAAGGTTATGCATGTCAGTGAATCTTGACTTCTTTTTATTTGGACTTATGAACTGCAATGCAGGCAACTCTTAAAAATCTGTGGGTTTTAGTACTGTGTTTCTGGAGCTTTTAATTTTGTCACCTAGAAGATAGGCAACAGATTTCTGTAATCCTCCTTCAAACTATATCTGCCCAAATATAAAGACTTTTTAAAGGCTTAGATTACTAGCTTGGATTTATTTCTACACAAAGTATTTATCTGATTCCATAAAACTTGATAAAACAAAATTGAAGAGCTGCAGTTATTTTCTGGAGTTGAATTTAACATGTCCTATTACTTTACTGCAAGGACACCACAACTCCCAGTGGTGCCATGCTACTGGTAGGAACTATCTAATAAGGAGGATGCCCAAATTGGCTTGGACTGCAAAATCCAATATTAAAAACTGTTTTCACTTCTACATGCTGAAGCTTGCAAGATTTTAAGCCAAATATAAATTGTTTGAGACAAACAGAAAGCAAATTATTAAAAATGAACTTCATTTTTATTTTTATAAGGCAGAGCAGAAAAGAGCAAGTGATGTTAATCTGAGGAACAATTTCATAGTGTGTCAGAAGTATGATTTCTGTTAGAAATGCATAAATTATGCCATGCAGTGCTTACAAATTAACAAAAAAAGTATTATAAAAGTGAAGCCCTGCTGTGTCAAATATGCCACACAATTTTTGTTCTAATAACAGCAATTTAGGTTAGGGCGTGACTCTTCTCTGATATAGCTGTGCTAGTACAACCCCTAGTGTGGACACAGTTTACTGCCATGAAGGCATTATATTCATATAATCTATAAAGCTTGTTCCTAAGCAGTAAAAGTATTTAGTAATGCACTGTTATTTCAGCACAGCTACATCCACAATGGGAGGGCTGGCTGAGAGAGAAAAAGAGAGGGCAGTAGGTTATGCTACTTTACAACATATCGGGCCAGATGAACAGATGTGGGTTTTGTGCAGAGAAACTGTGTGGTACAAGTCTTTCCCCCCACCTCCCTCCATAATCCTGATGTTAATAAGGATCATGATGGATGATATTACAAAACAGTTATTCAATTTAAATAGTAACATTGCTCTTTGCTTCTTAATTATTAAGAAATATTCATGTAAAATGCTAATAAGAGAGTTATTACAGATATTGACACATGGGCGTTAGTCCTAACCAAACAATAAATACAGGGAAAAAGATATTAGGGTAAAAGGGAGGAAGACCAAAGATATATACTCTCTTTAGGCTTCCTAAAGGATATAAGCTCAATTTTGAATAAGATTTATAAATACCATCATATGATAAATACCAATCTGTATTTACTTGACATGCAGATATATGTATCTGGTGATCCTAAATTGTACATGTGGGGCTTTCTGTCTATTCTGACACACCTGAATAACTGTAATCCTTTTTTAAAAGTCACTCCATGTAAACTAAAAAATATCTTCAAAACTGAAATTTATCCACAGCACAATTAATAATACAATTATATCTCAAGAAACAGTAAACTTGCTTTGAATATATTAAAAGGCAATCTACAACATGATCCCTTGTTTTTAAAAGGGAAAAAAAATCCATCATTTAATACAGAATAGTATAAAAATACTCCTACATTATTGTCCCTCTACTTTAAAAAAATAAATATGTATTTATTATGAACAGATGGTGGCCAAGGAAGGTATCAGCTCTGTCTCTTAGCCAGAAGGTCAGGTCATGGCTGAGAGACCAAAGAACAATTAATATTTGCTATTCAGTGCCACATAAGATGAAGCATTCCAGATTTTCTTTAAATACAAAGATATATGCAATTGAACTGTTTTCATTTTCTTTAAACAAAATAATTTGCAATAACTTATTAACATTTGTTAAAATTTGATTTAAAAATCCTCAGCCAACAGGCAACAACAGAACAAGGCACTCTAACACTGTTCTTGGGCTGCCTTTAACACATTAAATAATCCTAGGACTTATACAGAACTTTTTGGGTTACTGGACCCACAGCTATAAAACAGCTGCTAAATACTGAGTCTGAGAATTACAAAATTGTTTGTTTTCCTTTTTTTGAGGAACCAAAAATTATATTTGAACACCACAATAACATAATTACTGAATATCTAATCTTTATCTAATTGGCTAATAATTCTTGCTGATAGGAACTCTCTCTCACATAATTTCACTTTATATCAAATTATAAATCACCACATTTCAGTGTATTCAGCTCCAGACTGATTAAAATACCAGCATGTCATCACATGAGGTTAAAATATTTTGTTAAATTTTGTAATTTGTTCAAAAGGCAATCCTCAAGCAAGTTGGAGAACAGGATTTAAAATCCAAGATACTTCTTCAAGTATCTTATTAAACACATCCTGTTTTATTTGTATGCCAAGATTATGCCAACTCTTTTATCTGTGATATCTGTCAAGACACAGACGACAAGCCTGTTTTTTGTTTTTCAGTGTCCCTAGGCCTAAAGGATGCAGGAGTGAAAAAAAAGCAAACCTTGAAAAAAAAGAACACTTCAAGACCTCTCTTCTTCTGCGCTGTGTCATTTTCTATACATGGTTGAAGGGTTATTTCACCTAATAAGCTCCTCCTTTGGATTTTACATATATTTCCATTATAACTTGAATTAATATTGCTTCCAGACTAAGCTTGTACTATTAAGTTAATAAACTTACTGTCCTACATGCAGCTTTTGAGGAATTGGTCATTAAAAATTTAATTTTTTAAATACTTCATTTTACCCCTACATATATTCTTATACAGGGAATGATCTGTTCAGTTATTTAAAAGAAAAAGAAAGGTTCAAAATGTGTTGGATAGGCTGCTTAAATAAAAAAAGGCATATTAAAAAAATCATCCTCATGTGCATCTTATATATTTGTGTATTCAGAAGACTCTTAAGTGTAAATCAAAACTTAAGAAGGAATACTCAAATTTTGAAGTCCTAGAGAAAAATGGATAGAACCTCAAGAAAAAGGGCACTTCAAAAGATGCAGATTACACCTGTTCAAGCTGTTTGCCAAGTATGTTGCAGGTTACTCTAATAATCTTTCCTACTGCATGGGATGTTTTCTTACAGACTACCTGTAAGGCATATACTGGTTTTTATATTAATATAAATCCCAGTTTTAGATAAGCAACAGTTAATGCCAAGTGGACTTTTTTTCTATTGTTATTTTTTCTACAAGGCTACTTTTGTTTTAGATTTGTCTTTTTAAACTTTCCTATGAATCCCAGCATTCAGTAACACTGACTCTTTAAAGAAATTGGAAGATAAATGATTTTCATTTTTGGCATCATTAGGTTATGCTTAGAGCCTTTAATGTTCTGTTAGGCTGCATGTATAGGTAATTATGTGTGGATTTATTTGTGAGAAAAAGTGTATAAACACATGTATACATTACATAGAATTTAAGTAGCTGGTATGAATAATATGATAGAGTAATTCTATATGAAATCATGGAATGAGTGATGCGCAAAACTGAACATACCAGGGCTGAAAACAAGATTAAGATAACCAAGAGGTATTTATTTAGCAGTAAAAGCTGGCTTTTTGCCATCAATTTAAACCATTTAACAGTAATAAATGACCACTATTAGAAAAATGAATCATTCCAGCTTCTGAAAAAACCCTAGTTAGGCAACTAATAACTGCAAAGTTATAGCAGTATTATCTCTTACCTGGTCCTTAATTTCAAGCTCCCTTATAGTTTTTGTTCTGTACTCTCTGAGCTCCTTTTCTGCCTCATCCTTCTTCATTTTGGTTTGATTCAACTGATAGCGCATTTCTCCACACACCTGTTAGATTACACAGACAACATGATCTGTTAGCTTGAAGAATCCATAGCCCAGGGTTTGCAATTAGATCTTTTGGTGCCCTCTACAGGTCATTGAAATGCAACATATCTTTAATTTACAGATATTTTAGGTCTACAAATGGTAAATGTTTTTTACATAGAAAGGTGGATCTGAACTCTATATATAGCCATTAACTTTGACATATGCACTACCTTCTAGATTCAAATATATTTGGATCAAGATTTTGCTAAGTATAAATGCTTATGTTAGAAATATCCATCTATCTCTACAGTTAAATGACAGTTGCTGGTTTTATACTCTTCTCTCATTCTCTGTAAAATCCCAAGAAAGTCTATGTCAACACTTCCAAAACCTAGAAGTAAAGCATCTATCACACTCCTAATTAAAGGTGTATTTTAACTTGCCAATTTAACACTGTTGAGAAAGAAATTGTTTAAAATGTTAACACAATAATTTTCAAAGTTTGATCAGAGCATTACAAATTTACTGCAAACCAAAGATCAATTCTTTAAAAAAACCCATCTAATTTAAATGGATACGTGGTCCAGAAGAAATGGATCAAAGCAACATTTCAGGAAATCACTTCTACACAGGACAATTATTCTCTGCTGTTGGAGTGTTTGTTATATTACCTCCTAAACCCTTTCCATCTGGGAATCAACTTCAGAGGAAATGTGAAGGGGTTAAGAGAAAGCGAAAAAAATAAAAAAATAACAAAACCAGAAGATCACTAATCCCTTTCACATAACTTTACTGCTGTGCAGGGTTATTCTTCCAGTTTTCAATCTAAGCTGTCCCCTTTTTGTTCTTACCCTGTGCCATCACCTCCAATTTGTGCCTGTTCATTTCACCTTAATTAACCAACCAAATACATGCACATTCCTTAGTGAGAATGCAAATGTGTTTACTCATAGCTCCTCTTAGTCAACTTTCTTTCCAACTCACTCAACTTTCCTGCCTTGCTTATATTCTCTCAGCACTTAAAATGTGCTCCTAAAATGTACACCCTTTTAATTTGCTGCTACAATCCTCTGTGCTTCTCAAAAACATTCTTACATATTCTACAATCCAAATTAATTTATGTTTTTCAGTCTTATACCTCTTCTCATTTTCACTTTTTTTTTTCTCCTTAAAAAAAAGGTAGGGAAAATGTAAATATGGATACTGCAATGAAATCACTCTAGGAAAAAAACTAAACCAACTGTCATAACTTTCAAGAAGTAGCATCACTTATAAATTCAAAGGACAACTTGTGAATTTAGCCATTTCAAATAACCCAAAGCAGCAAATGCTCTGAAGAACAGCAAAGTTCTAAAGCATTTTTTTAAACACTAAAATATTATGTGCAAGTAAAAAAAAATATCTTGAGATGCAGCTGCAGAGCTTGCATAGCTTGCTGGATATCTACCTCCCCCTTCCTTTATCTGAAGGATGTAACAAAATGTAACATGTCACTTCCTCCAAATGAAATTAAAAAAATTCAGCAAGCCTCGCTTTCAGCTCCTCCACACACTGCACAAAGGGAATAACACAGAAGAATCAGCAGATGGTGCTGTCCTAATAATGGATTTTTCAGTCTCCTCAAGAATGAAGGAAATAGAACCTCACTCCATATTTTCTTTCCGTGACTTCTGGTGCATGAAGAAAAACAATATTTTGGATAAAACTCAAAACTAAAGTGTTGTTATTTGCTGGTTTTAATAATGGCAAACTGAGTCTGGAAACAAGGAGTCAGATTCACAAGCAAAGATGTCACATGGCCAGTGAAAATGTCAGGGTGATGCACACAGTCCCGTCAGCTCAGTGTTTGGGAGGTTCCTCCAAGATTTTCAAGACTTCTCAGTTTAGTACAGGGACAGAAATAAACTTTTCCAATCTCTCAGGACAGTGAAATTAATAGACTACTGCAAGATGACCACCTGTTCAACTTTGTATTAACATGAACTGAAGCAGGGACTGGAACCACAGTATCATCTCCGGAGAGGTAACTTCAAATTGGTAGGGTACAAAATTGTTCTTTTCAGACCAATGAATATTTGTACCTACTGCCTATTTCACCACCTCCTCACCCCTGTAAGTGGTGCTAGTGATTTGTGAACCCAGCTTGAGAGACCAAAAGTGTTCCAGAAATTGGTAGATCAAACCATTCTGACATTTTTAATATACTCATTTGTCTTACAGTTAAAATTAAATAAATTTTCTAGTAAGTTGGGATGACTTTTTGCTGTGAATTTTCTGCAATACTTTTGCCTCTTTCTATCAGCCAGGGCAGCAGGGGAAGACAGGAACTGTTGAAAACCTTTCCTGAAATCTCTAGAGGCCTGAAAAATAAATTGCTCCTCAAATCCTTGCAGTTAACAACTGGGGAGGTAGGATGAGTCCTGGGATGATTGGTAAGGAATACAGACATTTCAAGAGGCTGTAATAAGTTGATTTTTTTTTTTTTTTCTCATGTTATGACCTCCATTAAAGCTCTAACTGATTGAGAAACATGCAAAAGAAAGCACCCAGGAGTGATGATCTACACAAGATGCATGTTAAGCTGTAATTCTTAACTAGATGTCTCTGTAAGAGCCCTACTATCAATAACACTAAATTAAGCAACATACTACATAAAAATCCAAAGGAAAGAACTTGAAAATCAGTGTTTTGATATAGCTCCTTTTATTGTGGCACTGCAAGTCCCACAGGTGGCAGTAAGGACACTGTTGAAGTCTCTACTGTCTCTCTCAGACCAAACTCAGTTCTTTACTGAAACACGGGGATAGTGTTTTCAATAGTGACCCTCATAAGCTGCAAAATAGAAACGTTAGCTTCTGCATGACAAGGTGACTTGGAAATGAAAACAGTTATTTTTTTACTCCTGCAATTAGAATAGCTGTAGTTGCCTCTGGGATGTTGAGATCAAGTCTACAGTTACCACACATTCCTTATGAAAACAGGAAAATGGACAAGGTAAAAATTCTCTTCTCTCAGGTCACAATGATAAGGAAAAACAAGTTCAATGCTCCTTTATAAATGTGCTTACCTTATTCATCTCCATCTCATGAGATGCAAGCTGGCACTGTGATTCTTCTAACTGGCTAGCTAGAGAATTCTTTTCTCTTGTAATTCTCTCTATTTGGGCCTCCAGAACAGCCACATCCTTAGACAAAGCTGTCACCTGAAACAGTCCAAGAACACTGTAATGATGCAATTTGACGAACCACAGAGCAAACTCTTGTGGAACTTTCTCCTGAAAAGCAACTGTATATAGACAAAATACATGACATTAAAAAATGTAATAAAAATCCAGTATGTACAATAAAAATATATCCTATATTATTAATAATAGAATATGGCTACATTATTTTATTAATGGGTTCACTCTTATAAATTTATTTATCATGCAGTAGTCTATTTGAAACTTTTCATCAACTGCACTAGTCTCCAGGACTTGTTAATATGGACAAGGTGTCAGAAGCAGCTGGCTACATTAGTTTTGCAATGTAAGAGTACTATTTAACACCTTCTTATCCATCCTTATGTAGATTGATTCAAACCAAATCGTGTTCCCCTAGCTAAAGAAAACTGTTGCTGCAAGAATCAATCTTAAATTAATTTTCAAATTCTGAAAATATTTCAACACTATAGGTCAAAGCATACTGTTGTGAAAAACTCATATAGAATTAGTATATTAAAAATTCTACTGTAATTCAGATGAAATTTTGCTGGATGATTAAAAAATATAACAATAAAACAGACAGTGAACCTTCAGCTGTTTAGCCCTGAAGCTTACTAATATAAGTGGAAATAATGGTGTCTGACAGTTCTAGGTTAACTTTCAGAAATTCAAAGCCAAACCTAGTGGATTATATATTCATAACTATTTTTCACTCCTTATACATCCACCTGATTTAACTATCATGGCAATTCTCCCCTTCAAACAAACCATTTCATAAAGTAAGCAATAAAATATTGAGATGAATCTTGACTTGATCCACAGTATACCATTTCTACCACCTCATAATCCTAAAACATAAAAGTAGTTAATCATATGTAGGTGTAAATCATTAACATAGATCATAATTTTCTACAGTCATCCCATATCTTTAATTACCAAGCATGACATCATCATAGTGTCACTATATGTTGTTTAATGTATGTGCAGGATTTATTAAAAAAAAAAAGTGCACAACTACTTAAAGTGGGAATTGGTTCCAGTTAAACAATTTCAGTGGGTGATGAAATACAAACTAATGTGATGACATGGAGTGAAATATTCTACCAAAAAAAGTATTAAATGCTTGTCTAATAGGCTGTATTTTGGAGTGAATACACTGCTTTAATCAACTTGTAATAAAGCAATTAACTTCATAAAAGGGATAACTTCTAATAGATAGCAAGAAGTCAAACAAGGAATTGCTCAATAATGTCTCCAGTGGAAGATTATTTTTTTAATTTCAGTTTCCCTGGCAACAGATCACTGATGATCAGTTCACATACTTAAAGATCCCTTAGTTCCCATCACTGTGCTTAATATCTGTTTTGGTATCTGGAATTGGAGTCAAAGGTTTTTTTATACACACTTAAATGGCTTATTTTGCTCAGTTTGTGCTCTCCAAATTTTTAGAAATAATACATACAACTTATAAAAGACTCCCAAAAAATAAGAAAAAGTGTTCAATCAGGAGAGAAATTGACACTCTTGTTTTCAAACCTCCCCCATAAATAGTTCAAGATGTTGCAGATCAAACATGAGCATGAATACCACTACATAGCATACAAAGCATGAATACCACTAATTCATGAGGTATTTGTCTCTCTACATTTCTTCCCATTTTAATCACCTTAGAAGCCTCCTCTATCACAGGCTTACTGCTGTTAGCTTGAGCTTTCCTTTGTAGACTCCATTGGGCAGTAAACCCTCATGTTTTATACTCAAATTACAGCAGCATCTAGAAGGCTAAAACAAGGTTATCAAGACTATCACGATGGTCATGGCATAAATGATGAGACAGATTCTCTCTCAGAGAGTTTATAAACATTAGTAAGAGTGAGAAAAGAGATTCCAACACATTTCTGCAGGTGGGAAAACCAAACATATGATAAGATCACTTTGAAATAATGATATTGTAACATTAATGTATATATAAGATCAAAGTAGCAAAGAATCCTAAATTTGACATTTGCTAACTTCTGAATGTTTGCCATGGCAAACTAAATAATAATTTTCATAAAAAAACTAGGTACAAACCTTTCATCACATATTACCTCTTTCTTACTCTGACACAGTGCATTAAAATTATTATGCTAACTAAAACAAAGTGCATAACACCAACAACCTAGTATGTACTAGTGACATAGCACAAAATCCAGTTATTCAAACTCAAAACATCACTTATCTACCATTGCTTTAAAAAAAATGGTAGAAGTGACTGAGCTCTCACACCCAAAGCTAAAAATAAAAGACAAGTAAATGAAGTTTAAAGAGGATGATACACTCATTGTAGTGCACAAACAGGGAAAGAACCAACCCATACCATTGCTGCCAAGTCCTCCCTTTCCTTCTTCATTTCCCGCCGCAATGCTTCTTTTTCATCAGCCCTCTTATTTAGTTGGGCAGCCAACTCCTTTTCAAGATAATTCTTCTGTCGTTCCATCTCACTTTTCAGTTGATCACAGTGGATGAGAGCCTAAAAAACCCAATTTACTTAAATGAAAGAAACCTAAAATTGTTAAACAAACATGGTACTCATTTAATAACCTCAAAGAAACCAGTCTGCTATTAGAAATGTCTTTTTTTTAATGATGTTTATATTTATCCTACTGTGTTAACATCTAGAATAGGACTAACAAAATGAAAACAGATGTATATGTTTGTAGGTTTGTATGTATGTTTAAGATGCCGTACTGTAACTGAGAAATTTAATTGCTTTTAGGAATAATGGCAAAGATGGAAGCATTTTTCTGGGTGTATTTTCCAAATAAGTAGCTGTTCTTCTAAAATTATGATTACTCATCTTACATTTAAAATTTGAAATTCCTGAATGCACATCACTAAAATCAGCCTCCAGTATTTGACTCCTTGCAAATACAGTGCTTACTGTCTAACTAAAGAACTGAAGGAAAAATAAATAAAATGTATGAATGTATGCTCTTCCATTGAAGTCTTCTCCTGAAGTGAATTACTGAGTGCAGAATGCTAAGAAACCTGAAAGCAGTCAGTAAAGGTACAAAAAAAGACAAATAAGTTTCAGGTTTGTCAAAAAATTTATTCTACTAAATACCTCATAAAGTACTGCTTAATTTCAGATGCTAAACCATAGGATTATAGATGGGTTTTCTATGAAAAAAGAAGAAATGTAAGTTCAAGAACTCTCAAAACACTGTCTTCACTATCTTCTAAAAATGCTGGATGAAAAATAAAGATGTTTATCTATTTATGCTGCTGTATCTCTGCCAAAGTGTAGAATTTGAGTGTTATGTCAGCTTAAATCAGAAATACACTACTCCATTACAAGTAAATCTAAGTATTCAAAGCATCCTGAAGGGAGCTTTGCTAGCCTACGAATGAACTAGATTTAATTTCAACATTCCACTGATATCCAGCATATTCTGTTTCAAAGAAGCTAGTGTATTTTCCCTTTAGGAATTCTAATTTTTACACTTTATTTTCAAATCTTTTTTTTTAAACTGCTTATTTTTCTTTCACTCAAAGCCAATTCCCTGTGTTTAGCTTTTTTGGCTTTGGACTGTTCATGGGGGGAGCAAATTAAACTATGTTTTTTAGAGAACGCTCTAACAGCATCCTTCAGTTTTATGGCAATTCTGTGGGACCCTCTTCAGGTGAGAGAATTCCTCTGTTATGGCATTAAATCCTTTTCTGTAAGAAAGAATCATCGACTTCAGCAAACAATTGCCTGCATAAAACTGCTGCAGCTTGGTAGACATCCAAACCAATGGACTCTAGAAGAAAGCAGTTGCATTAGTTGCATTTCAAGAAGAAAACGTGTATTTTGTTAGCTCCACTGTTCTGACTACACAATGAGCATTTCAAACAATTATTCTTTTATGACATTTGTGTCAAAAATATATTCCTGATTTTGCTTCAACTTAAACATAACATATTTCCTTCCTGCTCTATGCAATAAGCAAGAGGCCAAAAACTATAGAGACAACCAAAAGTCAAGAAGAAATGGTGGTTTAAAATGATAAGCACCTGAGGTTAGACTTTGGGACAACAGGCTGATGAAATTGCAATTATAGTATTTAAAAGCTTGATGTTTTAATTCTCACTTCTGTTATGTGGAGTCTTCTATGGGATTCCATGCTAGTTATCAAGATAAACAGCACTTGAGAGTAGAATAGGACAGGGCAAAAAAAAAGATGATTTGTACTTACCAAGAGGTATACACCAGTACTTGTAAAAAGGCAAAATTAATGCAGTATAAGTAAATTTTTTTCCTGTTCTTTCATATTAAAACAGTTTTGGGACATGAAAAAAATACCAGACTACTATTCAGCCTTGAAGACAAACTGGCAGGACTTCACACAATCCTGCAAGCACCCAGTCTTCTCTTACAGCACTGGATAAAAAACACCAATTTTATCAATAGAACAATTACATCAATCTTGTTTGCATTCAATTACAAAAACCAAACCAAAGCAACCCTCTCTCAATTCCACAGTAATTCACTAATAGTACAGTAGATGTCACTAACTATCAAGGAAATAATTTAGGTGAATATAGGTTGATTGTGTACAGGGCTAACACAAGCATTAGATCAAAACTGGTTTTATCACTATTATTTACATAGCACCAGAAGCTTGGACAAGCTTAGCATTAGACAAGGCTTCTCATCTTCAAAGAGCTCTGACAGTCAATCAGTTCTTGCACTGCTCTCATCCGAGGCAAAAAATAACTGTTTGCAAGCATTTTAACTATTTTTCCAGAGTAGGTCAGAAGGGTGATGTCAAAATTATCCTCTTACATATCATGAATATCTTTGAAAATTCTACAACTGAATTTATATCACCTAGCTGTGAAAGTACATCAATTAAAAAATGCAGCACTCCTCATAGTATTGATGAGAATTTAGGAACTTGAATACAGATTTCACATTACTGCTCAGAAATAGTCACATGGTGCAGTTGTTTTAAATCTACATTATATTAAAATATGACAAAGGTCTTATGCAGGTATTCTCTCATTAGCATGAAAACTAATTAATATTTGCATTAGATTGGAACACTAAAAAGCTCGAATTTCGTGATGGATTTACCTTTGTTTTTTCAAAATTGGCCTCTTCTGCCATTTGCACAGCATGTTCAACTTGCTTACAAGCATTAGATTCTCTTTGCTGCATCTCTTTTATGCTTTGTCTCACTGAAACAAGTGCATCCATCAAGTCATCTCTTTCTCTGCATATTAAAACAAAAACCAAGCCAGATATTTCTATTTCTTTTTGTATGAGGAAAAAAACCCCAAACAACAGGTATACCAAATATAAAATACATACAGATAGAAGACTTCAGCAAAGTGGTAAGCAAAGCAAGATTAAAACTCATGAGTGAAAGACAGCATTTTGCTTGGCAGATACTGAAAATATCATTTGCTTGACAACCAGTCCTTCATTTTAAAAGGATGGACCATTAGAGAAACTGCCAGTAAAGACAGCAGATCTCAAATCATTAATGTACAGAACCTGAGCACATTCTGTTTATGTAACAAAATGGGGATCCATGCAAATAATAAAATAAAGGCAATAAGGAATTACACTTTCATTAAATGTAAAAGTGGGAAAAAATAATAAAAAGGAAGGGTTAGGTTCAACAAGTAATCTCGAAGTATATCAAATGACAATCTAAATCCATTTGCTGCAAACTGGAACTAAGCCAAACAATAGGACACCTTATTGGAATAAGAATCCCAATATAACCAGTTAGATGGTGCCTAGGCCAGTTCTGACCCTCGCTGCTTGGCCAAAGGCAGCACTGTGGTGTTTTACCCCAGAGATACCTTGGCTGGCGGCAGAGTGCAGCGGGGCACAAGACAGGACTCCGTTCTCCTCAGGAGAGAGAGCTTCTGGCGATAGTGGAGATAAAAGGAGTGGATTCTGCTAGAAGGTTGCCAGATGTTTATTCCATGAGTACAGAGATGTCTGCACTGGGCCACTGCTGCTAACAGAATGGAGGCCGCATGGTCTCATTAACATTTTAAGCTCAGGACAGGGGAAGGGGAGGGGACAGGTGAGTCACCAACCAGGTGAAGGGGCAGGGTCTCAAGGGACTAGGGACACCTATCACACGACGCCTTGCTGGTATGTTAGCCTGATTGACAGGGCACACTCAGCGAGGGGCAAGGGGGAAGGGAGAAGGTAAAACAGGATATTGCAACACACCACAACAACACCTGGATTCTACAACTCTGCACTAAAACACTGAAATCTGTACTAAATGGTAAAGCAGAGTTGGTAAAATGGTAATACTTAACCTCATCTTTTCACTATTTTGATATGTTAAAAGCCTTTAAATTTAAGTTTTATCTGTTGTCTGTGGTTTAGGTGCAGCTCAAGATTCTGTATGAAAACTGTTGTGTTCTTAATGTTGTGTAAAATGGCAACACATTTTTTTGTATTTGCCAGAGACCTAGCAGTCATACTTTGAAATTTCATTTCATTTTTGAATTGGATAAAGTTCCTTTGAAAATTCCTACTGAAATACCCTTGTTTTTAATAAACTGCACAACACATAGAGGTAGCTTTTAGATTTTTTAAACCTCCAAATGAAATAATGGTTTAAGATAAATAAAGAGGTCAATTCAAATCTTTTATTTCAAGCTCACCATAATATAAGAGAACAAGAATGTACTGATTTACAGTTTATTCCTATTTTCCAACATCTGTGACAAATAATGACTTTTGTTACAAAAGCAGATTTTGAAACATGACTTCTCAGCAATAGAGCTTTGCCAGAAAATTTTTGGACTTGCTAATAGAAAAAAATACATAAATCCTGGCAATTACCATCTAGTGCAGAGGGATAGTGCCTACTTGACCAAGTACATATATGTTCTATGCCCCTTCAGTCTCCCTGCTTCTAACTGACCCACTATTCCATCTCAGGCTCATTTAATACTTCAGAAATTCCAAGAACCTTCAGATATCTGACAATAGATGGCTGTTTAAAAAACTTTGAGAAAGTTGCAGTATCCTATCATTATTACTAGCAAGTAGAAAGGTAGAGTTTTTTTTGAAGATAAATTGACTTGCAGAATTCCTTAAGGAAAAGAATTTAATATTGGGATCCCTGAAATACATATATCCAGCCTATATAGCTGTTTTCTTTTTTTCTCCCTTCCCTTCCCTTCTCTTCTATAGCTGTGATTTTAAAAAAATATTTAAATAAAAGTATACTTTTTAAAAAAAAATGGTGCAACAAATAATTTCATTTATTTTTGTCCAATGGAACTTCTTTTCCCTGTCTTATTGTAGTCAGGGAGGAACTGCTACAGGTGTTGGGGTAGGAAATGCATCCTACCCCAAGCACACAACCTATTGTTGATGTATTGAAAAAGTTCCTCAGAGGTAAAGAAAATAAAGTGGAGCCAGACAAACTTCAACTACATAATAATAATGAACTGTTGCAAGAAATAATCAGTCAAAATGCATGGACTTGCACAATATTTGTGCTGACAGAGTGAAGGATTTGTTTGTACAAAAAGTACAGGAAACAGACTGTAAATTGTCTCATTATCTGGTCAGCCCAAGGTACATAATTACATTATAACAACTAAAATTCTTTCCCACTTGAAATAAATAGCAAAGCTATTGTGGATTTTGAAGTAGTTGGGACCTACATTTACTGATTTTAGCATTATGACTCCAGCTTGGAGTGTATTGTTTCAGAAATGCATCTCTCTCTACAAATGTAACCCAACACATTGAGACTTTAAAGGTTTAATGCAAGCAGCCATGGCCATGCTTCCTGTCACTGACATCTTTTCATAAAAATCCTTTCTTTAGGATTTTTCCTTCTGGGAAGCTGAGGCCCCAGAAAAAGAATGCAAACAATGGTTATCTGCTGCTGTGGAATGCAACAGGTGCACCTCTGATTGGCCCATGTTGGATGTTTACAATTAAGGGCCAATCAAAGACCGAGCTCTCTCTGGGACAGAATCAGAGAGAGCTCCTTTATTATTCATTCCTTTTCTATTCTTAGCTTAGCTAGCTTCTGAGAACTTTCTCTCTATTTCTTTTTAGCATAGTTGTAATGTAATGTATATATATAAAATAAAATAATAAATCAAACCTTCTGAACATGAAGTCAACATTCTCGTCTCTCTCTTCACCCTGCAACCCTTGCATGCCCTGTAACAGCTTCCAACACAAGTCCATACTGCCAGTACCCACCTCGTCAGCCTCTCGATGGTCTGCACGTGGACACTGCAGTGAGTCTGTGCGAGAATGGCCTCGTGCTGGGCACAGTTCAGGCACAGACCACCAACCTGGCCAGAATTCCTGGCTGCAAACAGGGACTTCTGGTGTTTCAGCCTTCCTTCCAAATCTTTGCATGTCTTCTGAGATTCTGAAAGGTCTTTTCTAGAAAGAAGAAATTTGTGAAATTAGATATTTCTACAAGTCATATTCATATACAATATATAACTACAAATGCAACCTCAAAAGAACTGTAAGAATCCCTGTAATGAACAGTATTTTACACATTTTCAAGAGGCTAAGGAAGACTTTAACAGAGAAGTAACAGTTGAACTGCCCAATCAAAAATATTAATAGACCAAACAATACTGTGTTAATTTGTTTCTTTCCCCATATTATCAGAAAATATTGAACTTAAACAGAAATTTATTAGAGGAAAAAACCTGTAGGCTTACATTTTGTCTGAACAGAATATAATATTAATTATTAGGAAAAAAAATCAGCTGTATAAATATTTCAATACTCTAACAATTTCCTGTTGCTTTTATTAATAGTACCACTAACTTCATATTTATTCTCTACTCCCTAGACAAGAAATCAGCACATTCACTCAGATCCAGCAATATACACAACCTTTTGAGGTCAAACACATGTGCAGAAAAACAGGCTAAGTTTTTTACTTGTCTTCCAAATTTTTACCAGGTGCTCAGAAGCATTTTCTCCAGAATTTCCAAGCATGTGTCATGCTGGGGAGATCGCAAGCAATAGGAATGTTAACATCAGGAAGTTCCAGACAAACGCACACTGTGCACATATAGATCAATTTGACAAATTGTGCAATGAATCCAAAGCTTTGGGTTTGTTATGCAGGCCATCTGGGCAGCACACACTCAGGAAGTCTGACACATTCTGCTTGCATTGGATTTACTGTGCACATGATATATACACTGCGTGCATTCTTATTTCCATCTGGAAAATCTTCTGTGCACTTTTTCCAATTTTAGTACTTGGTCTATTACATATAACCCACTATAACCTGAACAGAATTTGCTCTGCATATATCCTTACACAGTCGTGGTGCAACAAACCTATTGTTGCAAAGTTTTGGACAGAAATCAGCAAGTTCTGTGTATACTCATCCTTGAAGTTAAAAGGGAAGAAAGAATTATATCACTGAAAGCAATATAATTTCTCACTTCAATAAAATTTAGTTTTGCAGAACTTCCTGTTTGCAAGATCATGCCTCTTAGGAGAAATCAGAGGCTGAATAATGTACTTAAGGAACTTCTGAGACAATCCCCAACAATTACTTTTGAGTAAATATAACACTTGAGGCCAAGGGGGAAAAAAAATTGGATCATGACAGCTGAAATTAAAGATCCTCCTTTACCTTCACTAAGACAACTGGCTTTGTATGTTGCTGGTTTCATCAAAGCATTCTTTTAACCTGTCTCCCTACCAATAACTCTTTTTACACACAGAACAGTCTAGCATTTTCAAAAATATGAAACCACAATTTATTGAGGGAAAAACATGATTAAACAGTAGTGGAAAGTAGCTAATTATGGAAGCTGTCACACAAGATAAAATTGTAACCTCTCTCTTTTCTTTGAATGGTCTATCTTACATGACCTTTCTTAGGGGAAAGAGGGTAAAAAAGATAAGAAGTTTTTTATATATATATATGTATATAAAAAAGAGAAGATATTTTATATATATGTATATATATGAGTGCGTATATATATATATATGTGCTACTGTTTCTATAAAGAAGCAGTACATTCAATTTTGCTACATCAATATTTGAGAGAATTTAATAGAAAACCAGTTTTTAGGGATACTATTAGAAGACAACATTCAGACATCCAGGCATTCTCTTAGTTAAATTCAGATTAAGAGTGATTCATGCTGTTATGCAGTGACAATTTTTTAAGGATTATTTTAGGAAAAAAAATTAACTTTACCTTAGAGACTGTATTTGATCATCAAGGATATTGACTTTTTCTTGATAAAGAAGTTTTAGATTCTCCTTTAGAAAAGATGGGAGAAGATATGTCTTACTTTCTTCATAACAGTCTTTACAAATAAACCTAGACTTTACCCACATTCTTTTTCCCTGAGGACATAAACCTGCTGAAATACTAGTGGCAGAGAAACCTAAATATTTCACTTTTCTGGAAGTCTAAAAAGTGAACAACCCTCCCATTTTTTTGTTTCTAAATAAGGTTTTTTTGCCAGATCGTCATATGGTAAATTGTTTCAATTCCAACTGCATTCCTCAGTTCTCTACAATGATTCACAGAAACTGATAATCGTGTCTCGAGTTTGCTCTTTCTTTTCCACAAGTCAGCAGATATTAATACAAAATTATTAAGAACTTAAGTTACACAGGCTATTTATTTATAATGCAGTGAGTTTACTCTTCATATACCTGGTGAAGAACTAGGTATATGAATCAACCACACCCATGTTAAATACAATGGTGATAACAAAACCATTGTACAAACACTACAAATTTAGCTCACTATGACACTACGTACAAAGTTACAATCAACATGATTCTCCTGATTTAAATGTGGCAGATGAAGAAAAAAGCAATTACTGTAAAACACTTCTTCCAAACAACTGCAGGCATCAGTGATCACTGAGGTCTTCAGCTATAAAATAATAGTATAAAAAACCCCAAAAACGATATATTTATATGAAAAAACCCTCGAATCCCATATAATTGAAGTACTGTATAAATTCCACAGTACACAAATGCACATGAATAAAACATATCAAAATTTTTCAATTAGCCAGGTTTTTCCCAAAAGATAGCAAAACTACCCCACTACTTCAGAACAAAATGAAAATGAATATCCTCTGAAACTAAAAATACAGGAAGAAACAACATCATCTCTAAATTACTAGGCCTCCTCTGTATCTCTAAAAGCACCAAGTGTGTAATTCATCTTAGGGAAAGCAGATTGCATAAAACTACTTTTGTACCTTACTGAACCTGTACTGCTCCAGGAGCAGAACAACTCATTATGAAAAGAGCTTGTGTGGAGGGCTACATAAATTACACCAGCTAGTTCCCACCTGCTTGGGTGCTGTGTTACACCTAAGATTCCCCCAAGCACAGTGAAGTCATCATCTTTAAACAAGAATTATCTCTGGGAAGTCATCATCTGCAGATAAAACCTGCCATCTGTGTCTAACTGCACAATAATATTAATTAGGATATAATGAGAAGATGACGTTTAAGAGAATAAAATTTGGGCTCAGATTAAGGTTCAATCAACTAAGACTTCTGTGTCTGTTGAAAGCTAATCATCAGAACTGGAACAACAACAACAACAATCCTGAAGAGTTTTGCAAAGGTAGGAGTCTGTGAAGGAAGGTGATACCAACCAGTTCTATGGGCCATCTGGCTTTGTCTCCAGAAGCTGGTGCCACAAAAGCCTGATCTTTGTTATGTGTCAGTGAGGAGGTGACAGGCTGGTGGGTGCTGCAGCCTTTACCACCTACAGGCCAGGATTTCTGAGTATTGGCCTAAAATGAAAGTATTAATGCTTTAGTTACGATTATGCAGGCTGTTTTTTTAAACAAATTTCCTTACTTAAGTATTGAACCTTATAATCTTCAGTAGAATATAAGAACCAATAAACAATATTCATAGAACATAAGAACCAATAAACAATATTCATTATATTCTACTGAACAATCCTCAGTAGAATATAAGAAACAATAAACAATTTAATTAGGTTAGCAACCTATGAAAATTATGTTACCCAAGGAAATCCATATTTACAAATTCTCATTAAATTTTGACTAAAATTCCATTTGCAGACAACCATTTGTATACCCTTCCATAAAAATAATCTGGCCAGATGCTTGAGCACTGATTAAAGCAACAAAAAAAACCAACTTACTGAGGCATCAAGAAGAGTTTGTTCTCTCAACATGTATTCTGCAGTTAAGAATTTCAGCTTCTGATGGAGTTCCTCATTTTCAAGTAAAACTGACTGTTCTTGATCTTTTACCCCACACAACTCCTCCTATAGGATGAAGGTATTGCATTTAAAAGGTTCTTTAAGATGGCTATCAATATTGAAATGCATCTTGAGACCAAGGCATCTAGATGAACATTTTCAAAAGTTTGAACCCTTTTAGAGAGACTAAGAATTTGCAAAAGAGAGATTTTGTATTTTTGCAGCTTATACTGTTGTAAATCTTCTTAAAAAAAATGCTTATTTGTATTTGTGACAGGATGTAAAAATGTCTTTAAAGACCCTTAAAAATACCAGATACCAAGAGACAGGGTAAGGAATCTACTGAACTGCATTTGGCTCAGTTTTGGTCATTACAGCAATCGACCTCAAATTTAAATGTAAGCTGCTTTTAATGCAGTTCATCACATTTGGGGGACTAGGGTTTTAGCAGGTCAAGTAAGTTATCTGATACCTTGTAAAACTTCACTTCTGCTTCCAAATGTTTAATGTACTGTGACTGATCAGAGATTATAGGAACAAGATCGAAAAGGGCTGGTAGGTCTGCAGGCACAGCTTCTGGGGGCTTCTGAAGGAGGTAAAGAACAGCATGTGTTATGTTCTGATTTTCCATTGTTGCAGTAAGACCTTGCTTGCACACAGAATACAACCTACAGTTTTCTGGTAAGGCTTCAAAATGCGCCCAGAATTGTTAATGGAGTCTTCTCCATTGACACTAGTTCACACTTCTGAAGGAAAACAAGTATCTTTATGCATATCCCTATTTTTGAAACACACAACACACACAATCCTAACACCTATGATTTTGGGTCACAAACATGCCTTTTTATGCAAAAATATTCCATATTGTATTTCCAAATATAATTGAAATCTAAAAGAGATCAAAGATTCAGACAGTTACATCCTTGTTTTTAAATATTACTTTTGAAATATTCACCATTGAAAAAAAAAACCAAAAAAAAAAAAAAACAAACCAAAAACCAAAACCTCCACAAAGCAAAATGAAAAAAAAAAAAAGCAAACCTAGTTACTAATGGCTATTACATGTACTAGTTATCTTATCTACAGGTTCTGCCAACAATGCATTAAAATTCCGTGTCCGATCCTTCTAAAGGTATAATCCTTAAATTAGGATGAGGTGAAAGTTTCTAGCAACAAAAACCTTACAATCTTACAATCCAATTATACCAAATACAAGTATTGGCTTATAAAGAGGGGGAAACTCTTGAGATATCTGGAACCAGGATTGCAGAGACAAATGGAGGATACCCAGAACTATCTGAAAAAACATCCCTTTAGAGAAGGAATTCCAAATTTGCCACATATTCTGCCTAGCTCAGTAGACATAAGCTCCATGTTCTGTTGACTCAGAATTCATCCTGATTTAAATTCTTAATCCTAACTCTTTTATAAATTAAAACAAAAAAGGAACCACACTAGGTAAAGTATATATAATATAGCCTTGATAATATTTGTAAGTCATCTGTTTCTCTGGCTCCTATTCATCCATCCCTCTTCTCTGAAAATGTAATGAACACCTTGCAGCTGAGACCTCCAGCTGCCTCCCTGACAAGGTTACACCACAGCAATTTTAGAAAAATGTGGAAAAACTCCATTTCTATTCAAATTATTTTTCACTGAAAAACAGTTCTAATGTTTAAACTGAGAAACATCACTGTAATGTAAACAATAGTGCTAAGGAATTTTTCACTAAAAAGAAAATAACAGGTAGTATATTTTCTCAACACAAAAAGATCTCTGTGACTTTTTTTTTACCTTTTTAACAACATAATTGTTATAAACTGATTGTAAATTGATTTGGAATTTTTTAATTAATGTTCTCACAATAACATGTAAGATGGTGAAAGAACAGAGGTCATAAGAGGCATGATTTTAAATCTGGCCAACTATTAAAATCAGAACTGAAAGACACATCTGATCAGTATGAATTACTAAACAATTATGCCTGAGTCTTGGAAATGCTGTTCACACTGAAATACTTAATACCAAAAAGGATTTTTAAAATATAAATGCTTAGCAGCTCTAGAAGCCAGCATTCAGCATGGTGACAAAGAGTTTTGCCAACATCACAAATAATTTAGCCCACTTTGTACTTTTCCAGAATGTCTCAAATCTCAAGCATCTAAACCACAGAATTACAGAAACTCTGCCATCCTATAAACTGTCAGGAGACAAGAGGAATCCATCACATCTCCAGCTATAAGAACAGTGTCAGGAACAGAGGTTGGGTGCAGCTAGGTTAGCCAAAACCCAGCTTGCAGAGCTGCAGTTGTTATATGAAGCAATCTTGCTGGGCCTTGACCTCAGGTGATAAAGCGTAGGGCAAAAGGAAAATTTCTGCACAACCATCTGGGTGTAATCAAAGAAAGGATTTAATAATTTGGTGTCTATTGCAACTTTAATCTATGGGAAAGAAAAGCTAATTTTGTCACAACAATATCATTTATATGTATGAATTGTGGTAAAGGTTACTAAAGTTTGTGTGAAATGTTGTATTTAGCTGTAGATCCTGCAGTCATTTCCTATTCAGCAGTCATTGGGTATTTCAGCATCACTCAAAGCAAAAGGTTAAGGTTACTCATAATCTAAGTTTGCTTTCCTCAACCTTTGGGAAATTGGATTCTTCTTATACAAGAAGCATTTCTGCAGTGTCCAGTAAATCACTGGACAAGCTCATATTTTATAAGGGCTTGGGCTTATTTTTGGCGTGTGTGCACATTTGCAGTTCGACATTTTTTTGAGCTTTACACGTGGTTGCCTTCAGAACACTTTCATGTCCTCAAGCAGATGGAGGACAGCTGCAAAGGAAAGTAAAGGCACCACTTCACAGAATATCTCTCACTGGAAACTTCAAGAGGAAAAAATGGGGCAGTACTGTACCAATACAGTAAATTCCCTTGTTTTTTCTCTGTTTATTCCTTCATTCTTTGATCCTCTCCCTGAAAGTATTATCCCAAGTTTCTAAACAGTATGGATAAAAGAAAAATTATAAAAGTATTTAGAAAATGGATAAAAGTATTCCATTTTCTAAATTCTCCACTCTAGTAAAGCTTACCAATATGAATAGAAAACTTCACCAAAGATGGAATAAAAGATTCTTTCCCTCCCTTCCAAGGCTAAATACAAACTGATACCAATTCAGGTCATGCCAAAGTCATCCAATGATCCATCAATCCCTTGAGCTACAAAACACTCTTTCCTATGCCATTATGAGGCAAAATGCCTGGCAGGACAACCATACTAAACTTGTGGATCTTAGAATACTCAAAGTTAACTTTAAATAAAATTCCTTAACATCAGCACAGCAGAGCTATGCTCATTACACAGGCTGAAAGCAGCACAGCAGGAATACAGCTTTTAGATTATTCTGCTGTTAACTTTGACAGCAAAGAGCTGCTTGTCTTGCTTAGTATAAGCCAAAAATATTCAGTGTAGGCCATCAAAAGATAAAACTGCAGCAGTGCCTTTGAATTCTTTTTCTGTGAAGATTCTAGCAACTCTCAGCTGCTCTGTAACTAACAGTGCATCACATGTACTGTGGTGCAGTTCTGCTTCAATGAAGCAGCATCTGAGAAGCCCTTGTAAGGGGCTCCTTGTAAGGTTTACTCCTTGTAAGGGAGTAAACAAACTTTGACAGAGACCCCTGCATTTTGGCAGAGAACTACAAAACCTGCTTTTGCATGAACGTCTCTAACTCTATAAAGAAAAAGTGTAGTTAAAGCGTAAGAAGGACACTGAGAATCCTTAAGGTTCAGTCAAAGCAAAAAAGAGGCTGATTTTTCAGAAATTTTTCCTTGTTGTCTATCCCAAGTGTTTTCAAAACAAAAAGGATGGATGACCACACTACATGGTCAACAAAAAGAGGAGAAAAGTATAAACCCTGTATTATAGATTCCTTTTTCTTCCATTATGGTCATAAGGATGCTAAGTTTTGGTTATAGCCTCAGGAAGCTCCCATATTTAAGACTGTTAAAATGATTCCTTTTTTTCTCTTTATACTATAAAATCAACATGCATACAATTTATTCAAACAACACAAGTTAAACCAGAAAAACATACATGGAATGAATTCTTCCTTCTTGAGGGAGATTCTTCGCTTTCCATTCTTTCTTGTTGTTGCAACAAAATTTTAAGTTGGTTAACTAGGAAGAGATAAAAACCATTAAAACCAATAAATAATTAGTTTTTTCATTGAAATTAGTATAGCTTCTAACAATGTTTAAACCATTTGCTTTCAGAGCAATCTTACCTGCATGACTGTGCTGGAGTTCCTGACTGGCTGCAGTCCCACAGTCGTCACTGGCCCTGTCTGCATTGTCACTGTCCTCATCCACAGAGGAGTGGTCAAATCCAGTGCCATCACCTTTTGCCAAGGCATGTTTCAGTTGAGAGATGCTCTCACTGGCACGCTCTAAAAAAAACCCAACCACATCATTAGCCACAAGAAACAACAAAAAAGAAAGGATTTACTGGCTATTATTTTAAATGGGAAAAAAACACAAGAGAACTACAAGCATTCAGCATGTGTCTGGCTTGACTACTTGACCTAAGCTCATCCACTGGAAGCAATTATCTAATGCAAACAGCCAAAAAATCTATGTAAACACTATTTTTCCAGAGAAGAGCTAAACATAGCATCTTAGCCCCTCAATACATTAGGACTCTGCAGCAGCACAAGTAATAATATACTTGACTCTAAAATATTTCCTAGCATATGCACCTTCCATACTTTTCAATGAACCTAAAGCTCATGCTATATTTTCTACAATATGCAGGATTGGAAACCAAGAAAAATGTTTTTGCATTTTAGTGATGCCACCACACATTATTACAAAGCAACATATCACACAATGAAACAAATATCTGAGTAAATAAAGTAATAACTCAGAAAACCAAGCCACCATAAAATAGTTATTAAAGACCAATCACTTCTGAACAGCATGAAAAATAAATAACAACACACACTATTCTAGAAAAACCACCCAACAAACACAACAGAAAACCTCTATCCACATAAATATAAATATTTTCAAGAACTGACTTACTGATAGATGATACAATAAAGGTCTTATCTAATGTTCAATATATTTTTTCCTTGTATTCTTTTCTAAATTTTTTCTTGGATTCAGCTGACTTCACAAAAATCATAAGCATATTTTAAACAGTCAAAATTTAGTAAAACAAACCCAAATACCATTTACAAGGCAATGACTCAGAAAAGAAGGGTTTAGGTCAAATATTTCACTTTTGGCATACTTAAGCTCTTCTTCCTTTCTTGAGCATTCCAGGATGCTATGAGGGCGGAAGAGCTAATTGAGAAATGGCAGAAGTATCGCACTGATGCAATGGCTTAGATATTTAGCAAACTATGTTGCAATAATTTTTTTGTCAAGAAGTGTTCAATGTCATTTAAGTTGTCATGTGGTGTGTCATCTGAGACCATTAAAGTTCCTACATTTCCCATTCCCTGCAGATGTCTGCCAGAGAACCCCTGAGTACCAGTATTTGCTCTCCTGCCAAGGGACAAACAACAGAACAATCCAGAACCAACCAAGCCCATATAAACTGGTTTTCCCAGAACTTCTCTCTCTTTGTAGTATTACAGCTTCTGAACTCCAAGCTATTGCTTCATCCACAAAGATAACAGAGATCTTCTTGCACTCTGTCCTCTTTCCCCATAAACATACAGGCCAGTAGTAGTGAAACACAATAAAACCATTATCAATGGCACACTGATGCCAATTTTTTTTATGACAACACTTTCCTGCCTCTGAAATAATGTCGCCATATTCTGGAAAGCGTCATCAAATACTTCCTTAAATTTCTTACAATCTTGCCTATTTCCAGATTACTAATGTTGCTGTCATAGAAAAAACACTCTCCACTGGGGAATTGGGAATTAGGAGATCCCAGTGGTGTGGCATTACATGTGTGGCTTTACACAATGGCATGTGTGTCATTCACCACATGCAAGAGGATCCAACACCTACTTCAGTAAGAGTAGTAAGAGTTGAACTGGATGCTTAAACGGGAATAAATACATTACAGTATTTTTTTTATTTCCAAAGTAAGGAACATAATTTTGGGCATTAGGATAAAAGACAGTATACCAAGAAGTGGAAAGACTATGTTTGTTGTTTCTTACAATGTAAAAATATTCTTTTTAAATAGAAAAGAAATTTTTAAAAAACCACTGTGGATGCGAACTACAGGACAACAAAGAACATGATTAATTTTTTAATGAATTCAGAAGCAATTAATTTTTAAGTCTCTCCAATTCCATCTAACTGTTTCAGTTAAGCTACTCCTGTAATAGTATATTTTATAGAAACATGGCCTCAAGTGAAAACATACTTCAAAACCTGCTCACATGCAGCACTATGATTTGCATATCAAAATCAATCAGCACCTGTCTTTTCGATGTCTGAACAAGACCCTACAAATAAAATCCAAACATGTATTCCTGTTCTATGCTAAAACATCATTGAAGTGCTATTTCCTATTGGAACAGCTGATGATATAATTGAATTTGGACTCATATGGATTGAAACTTCAAAAAAAAAACCAAAACAAATTGCTATTAAGCCCTTTGGTTTTCAGTGTTCAAAGGATCTGAGATGATTAGGAAAAATGACAAGCTAGCACCCAAATCTGATGGATCAAACTCAATACATTAAAAAAGAAAAATCAGTGTAACAACAATTTGACAGGAAAACAATCCAGACGGCATTGAGTCAGTTAGCATTGCCTAAACAAGAGATGTTTTCTCAGGCACTGACTGCACAGAGCTCTTTTTTTAAAGAGTACTCCTTTAAATGAAAGCACCAAAGCTACCTCATTCATGCCTCGGAAATGCCATAGAAAATACTCTGGGAGCAAAAGAATCAATCATCCAAAACAACAGAATTGCCTGAAAGACATGGAAAATAACTCCAGCTGGTAGAACCATTAAGCAGCATAAATTGAAGAAAACAAATGGCAACTCTATGAAAAAGTTGTCACCCAAACCTAACAGTCCGGTTCTAATAACGCCTACAAGAACATGAAGTTACTGGCTATAAAGTCAACAAAAAGCATCACTTCCCATTATGGTTCCCAATCAGCAAACAGCTTAGAAAATTAGAGAAGGAATTACACTGATTCTTTAGGTCTTAAAAAACCCTGCAGAATTTTTGTGAAACAGTAACTGACAAAACAGACAATTAGACACACTAGTGAAAGCAGAAAGATTATAGCCATTTAAAGAAAACTTTCCTGTCCAAAATAAGATCAACATTTGCTTCCATTGACAGCTAAAAACCTAAAATATTATACCATATATCTTTTCAGTCAAGTAAGTGCTGAAAAATATGGAAACTGAGAATTTGGTTATAGGGTTTTTTGTATTTAGCACATCTTGGAACTTTACTTCCCATTCTGACATCCAGCTCTTCTTCTTTCTTGGCTGCTAAACACAGGCATGTTACTGTGGAAGTAACACACTATATGGCAGTTTTGAGACTAAAAGTATCTTGTCTATCACTACCTGCTGCTAGGATTTTACACACAGCAATGAGCAATACCAGGCTGTTTATTAGTCAGGCCTCAGAATATCCCAAGATGTGTGAAATGCTGTTCCCAAATAATAAATCCTTCTGATTTAGTTTCTTGGTCTCTTTTTTTATGAGAAATAGATATTTTTCAGCATAACTTTAACCAAGTTATCATCTTTAAAAGCACAGCTGCAGTAGTCATTTTCACAAGTTCCTATACCAGGCCTTTCTGCAGAGCATTAAGTATTTGCCTAAGTTCTAGAAACTCTCACATGTGAAAACCTCATTGCCAAGTTCCTTGTGGCAGATTCCCCACCTTTAAAAGCACATTTTATATTCAGAAGAATGCCTAGAAACATCTGCCAAATAAAAATAAAAGGCCTAAGCAAAAAAACATTAAGAATGTAATTCTAAGCTGCTTCAGTGTGACAGCTAACTTGTAGTGATGGAAACTGGGCCACATACTCACTTTTCCTAAGATGGCTTTGACTTCCCATCTCTCCTGTTTTATTTTTGGAACCATATAAAACAGCCATAAAATGCAACTTTATTCAGAAAAATCTTATCTTGTCATCTGTTTTTCTTAGGGTTTCATCTCCATTCTCTGAAATTATGTAGGACACTGCACTCAGCAATGCAGTGGAATACAGAATGTATTTTCCACAATATCCTAAGACAGACTTGAGGTAGACAAGTGTATCAGGCTCAGTAACAATCCTAAAAAGGATTGTTTGCCCCTCCTGTGCTCCTGCTCTTTCACTGTCTCGGGTCCAACAGTGAGCCAGTGCTCTTTACTGAAGAGGCAGAAAACTCAACATAAAAAAATATGAGCTGATAGTTCTCTGTTCAAGAAACCAGAAATATGCTCAAAACAAAGAACTGGACTCTACATAGTCTTCTCAACTTACTGCTGTTAGGATAACAAGGGAAAGTCACAGGAAGGCATCATGCTCTGCCCTTGGCAGTGGTGCAGTAGAAGGCCCATTGGACATTCACATTATGCCTGTCAATTTTCAGTTATTAATATGAATACAGCAGCTCACCACTTATTTACAAAATACTTCTACTCCCTTGAGAACTTCTTATTAGAAATATTATCTCCTAAAGTTTTTAAGGTACATTTGAAATCATCTCAATTATATGTAAGTTTACACAGTAACCTAATAACCCCAACTGTACAAATACCATACTCTTAACTTAGTACTACACATAGCATTAAAGACTTTCATTATACAAGGTCAGGAAAAGCTACATTATAGAACCTCTGTTACTTATCAAAACCTCTCTGTTGAGCTCTAAGGCCACCAGACTCAGTTTACTGAACACTCAGGCTCCCTGTCTGCTGAGGCATTTCATTTTGCAATAAAGGACACTGCACTGAAATAATCAGTTGGTCTTTGAGAACTTAAGCACCTTTCCATCAAACTGAGTAAGGCTGTAAAGTGATTCTTCTGGTGTCCAGCATGGGTGGAGAAAATCTGTTGCCATGAGCTCAGCCTGCCTCCAGATAATGTTAAGCATTACAGGCAGGTTAAGAATACTGTTTTTCAAAACATTAAATAATGCCCAAAGCATGCCACCTAAAATTGCAGAATCTGGATGACAGGGTCATCCAATGGGGAGAAAAATCTCAAGCTGTATAACAATATAAGAGAAATAGGTAAAGCATTAGGTTTGACAATTTTGATGACCTATTTATCCTACAGTAAATTCCTAACACTGCTAGTAATGATGTGGGAAATGCTTTACAGCTCTAAGGAGTTAAAAATTGTACATCACTGAGAAAAAAAGAGGTTTTTTTACTTTGAGAAACACAATGAAATTTAGGTTATATTGCCCCTGTATTGGGGTTGTTTGTGCATCATCATATTTATTTCTTCATGAGAGGCGCCCTCAGATATATGAAATCAAAACTACCTTGGCATCGTATGAAAAGAAAATTATTGTTTCCAAGAATGTAATGGGGAAAGGCTCACCAGAAATTCAGGTTATGAAATTATTTAACAAATATAACAGATTCAGTGTAAGAGGATCCAGTCAGAAAAAGATAAAATGAAAATAAAATAAAATGTATGAAGGGAATACATGCATCCAGTGTATCCATTAGATATGGTCAGCTCTAACAGTCTCACACACAGTTAAACAGCCCTGATATTTGTCAGCCTAACTGTTCTGCAATGACTGTTACCTGCAAGTGTCAGGTAGCATTACCATGCCCATTTCATCTACAGGAAAAGTAAACAGGAATCATTCCTCAAAGTTCTATCTTGGAACAAAAGAAATCTATCGCTAATGTAACGAACTGACGCTGCTTCGAAAAGGAAGTAAAAAAATATTTGCTGAGAATCGAGTATCAAGTAGCTATTTGAAAATGTTTCCATTGTTTTATCCTTGTTTCTTTCTTCTTTTGGCTACGTTGTTTCCCATGGCACAGGAAACATCCCAACAGGCCGTGTGGGGGTGCTGTGCTCGGAACAGAACTTTTCGCACCAGGAGGTTCGCATACCCACAGACTATCCGCTGGCTTTCTTCAGAATCGCATAGCCACAAACCATCCGCTGGCTTTCTTCCGAATTCGGACATTTAGCTTGCCCAGCCAGTGACAGCCTGAAGGCAGGCAAGCCCAGGTGTCAGGGTGACAGGTTCAGGAGCTCTCTGTCGGGCTATACACCGCGCTTCTTGGACAAAGCGGCACGTATGAAACCACTCGCTGACACGGGAAACAACCACGCGCATCAGAATCCATTTGTACCCTGACTTTACCACAACTAGAATCCGATGGCCAAAACCCTCACACGAACCAGAACCGCCCCCGGAGCAGCAGCGGTCCTGCCCGAGCCGCGTTACGGTCAGACGCGAGCGTGTCACGGCAAGAACGGCGCCCGCCATCGGCTGTGGGGACAGCCCGACACAACTTCCCTGCTGCGCGCCCGTCCCAGCCCGGCCGGGGCGCTCCGCGGGGCGGGGGCAGCCACACACCCGGGCGCCCTCACCCCGCGCCCGTGCCGCTCACCTCGGAGGCGCCTCTGGTACCGCTCCAGGGACTCCTCCAGGGCGCGCTCCCCGCGGGGCTCCCGCATCGGGACGCCGCTGGCCGCCGGGGAGCAGCCGGCGCTGTGCGCCGGCACCGGGGGCTCCCCGCGGCGAGGCTGGGGGACGGTAGTTCCGCCCGTTCTACCTTCCCGCGTTGGGCTCTCGGAGGAGCCACCTGCGGGGATCTCTCCGGCTCCTGGTGGCCGACCGTTGCCGTCGGCCGCCGCAGCTGAGACTAGCCACGCCAGGAATCCGTGGCGCTTCCCGATGGCGGGAATGCCGCCGCCGGGACTACAAGTCCCGGCATGCACCGCGCCGCCGGAGGCAGAGTCCCCGCCCACCGCCCACCCCCGGCAACCGGGAAAGGGTGGTCGCCGCAACCCGTCTCCCCTTTGTTGTGGATCCCGGCCGCAGTCGCGCCTGCGCACATCACAGCCCGTCCGCCTACGCCCTCGGGCCTGCGGCGGGCTCAGCGCCGGTCCCGCCACGGCCGGGGCGGATCGGAGCGGGAAGCACCGTTTACCTCCCGCCATCGCCCGCGCGGGGAGCGCCCGCAGCCCCGGGGAGCGCTATTGTCTGCGGGCGGCGCAGGCGCACGCGGCCCCGCCGCCGCCGGGCCCCGGCGCGTGCGCAGAGCGGCGCGGTGCCGCGGTGCCGTTAGCCGCCGCTATGTGCAGGGAATAACGCCGGGGCCGTTGCCAGAGGGACACCGAGCGCTCCGCCCTCGCTCCCGCATCCCGCGGGATGCCGGCCCGCTGAGCACCCGCTAGCGACGGCCCCTCCCCGGCGCGCGAGCCTCCTTGGAGGGGTGAGTGAGGATGATGCTGCTGCCGCCGCCGCCCTGGGCTGCGGGTCGGGCGGGAGTCGTGGCGGGGAGAGGGGCCGCGGTCCGCCCGGTGCCTATTGTGTCCGGAGGTGCCCGCCCGCCGGGACCCGGGCGGGCTGCGGCCGGCGGAGGGGGAGGCAGCACGGTGTGGGCACAGCCCGCTCCCCCTCCCCCGTCCCCGCCGGGCCCGGAGCTGACTCCGCGCCCCCGCCTCCCTTTCCCCTCGCCTGCGCCGGGCCATCGCCGGTGCCGGGGGGCATCGCCTCAGGCGGGACGCCGGCGGCATCCCACATCTGGCATTCGGTGCTGCCGGATCCCGCTGCCCGCGTCTCCCTGCCCTTTCGCGCCCGCGGGGCGCCCCCGGCACACCCACCCCTGGGGCTGCGCAGCCTCCCCTCCCGCGGGCGGATTTCCGCGGTTCCTGCGGAGACGTTTCCAGAGGTTTAATATTTTTTTTTGGGGTGACCTTCTTTCACTGCCTGCCCCGGGGCTGGAGGCAGCGTGTTTCTCCGGATTTAAAAATCAGTGACGTCCTTCGTCTGGGATGCGGCGTTTCCCCCATCTTCTAAAAATAACGTCTTCTGTGAAAGGGTGATGGAGAAAATCTGCGGGTTTCGCCTTTTCTCGTATTGCGTATTTCCAGCCGACGAGTCAGGTCTCCCTGCTTCCGAAAATATCCTCCCGAAGGCGTGAGCTTTTCCTTTTTCCAGGCGCTTCCCGGGAAAAACATGCAATCAGGGTTTTTGTCCCCGGCGGCGAGGAGCAGGCGGGCCCACTTTGTGCGCCCGCCGTGGGGACGAACGGGTTACTGCGCTAACAAAAACCCGATGGCGATTTTCGAGCAGAAAGCGGCGTCGGGCGGAGGAAGCGGCGGGAGGGGCGGAGCGGGGCGGGGGCGCGCCCCGGGGCAGCGGGGAAGGGAGCCGGGAGCCGGGCGGGCACGGCGAGCGCTGCCTGCCAGCCCCGCCGGCCGCCCTGTGCTGAGCGACTTTCCAGCACAAGCCGACAATTAGCCCATCAGTGCTCGCGGCTTGATGGAAATAAAAAAAAAAAAAAAAAAAGAGATGTAGATGCGATGCTGATGAGTTGTGTGTACATAAGGATTGCGTTATTGTGACAGGAGATTAGATAGCATCCACTGATCTGCAGTTGGAGGAAATTATTTTCTTCCCTGTGAAAGCAAAGGTACTCATAAAATATTTAAGTACTTTGAAAGAATAAAGCCTGTTCTAGCACTGCGATGATCATCTTTTCTCCTTTGGAATGCCATTCAATGCTTTGTGACAGCGTTTCTGGCCCTGGGCTTGCGTCTGCAAAATGATATGTGGGATGGGACAGTTTTTGTAAACTGAACGGAGGAGACATGATTACATATGCTGTGATTTCCTATGATTAATTTCCTCTAGGAATTACTTTGTGTCCAGATGCTGAGAAGTCTGTCTTGCTAAACTCTGCTGATATGGAAGCTCCTCAACTTTCAACGTTATTAAACGAGGAAAAAGTTAAACATAAACACTGCAAAGAATCTCACTTCATTCTTTGATTAACACTTTTTAAAACACTTTTTCACCTTCATGTAAATGTTCTGTTCTGGTTGGCTTTTTTTTCCTCCTTTGTCTGATAGAGGTTAGGAAGGCTGGCTGAATAGAGAGAGTAGTGCAGCTGGGGATACAAGGAATTTTGTCAAAATCTCAAGAATCTTGAAGTTATTTGGAATAGATCAGATTAATATGCTTTCTTTAATTCTTTTGAATTCTTTCTCTTCCTTTGAAGAGAAACCTTCTAAGTTGTTACCCAACTTCGGCATGACAGTGCATTGTTTGGGGAGTGGTTTTGACATATGACTATTTCCCATATCTAATCTGACTTTTGAAAAAAACAATGGTTTATTTCTGTATTGAGTTTCATCTGCTGTGATGGACTTGACAAGCAAAATTTCTTAAAAAGTCTGATGATAACATACAAGCCAGAAAAGCTCCAGCTTATGAAAATGGATTGGAAAAGTCTTATGTTGGTTGTAGGTGAGAGCTTGGAAACTTCGTTAAATACCTGGAACGAAACCCAAGGCATGAGAAGTTGCAGAAATGGATTTTGCAGTACCATTTCCAGTTCTTGGCATTGCAGGGAGAAGGTATTTAATGTGCATTGATACCATAGTATCTCCTTGATTCAGGACAGTTTCCATGTTAGCACCGCTTTTCTTAGCTTTGCAGGCAGAATGGAACTGAGACACAACAGATTGTTTTTACTTTAGCTAGAAAGCAAAGAAAAGCTGTGAAATTCTGGTTTTCCTTTAGAAAATTCTGAACTGAGGCATCAGATATGGAATATAGGAGATATGGCATATAGGAGGTTTTCCACAAGTAAATTCTCTCTGCTTCTAGCACTTGTGAGGTTGTAAAGGAACACAGTGGCACTTCCCTCTGTTTGAAGAATATGCATAATGTAGTAAAAATGGATTGTGTTGTGACCAAGAGACTGCAATTTGAGCAAAGGAAGTTGTTTGTGACTGAGGGATGGAGCTTCAAGTCTACTGGCTGGGAGCTGGGCTTGGATGTGTGCATCTCCTCTAAAATGCACATTTTCCCTGTGCTGATTGAGCCTGTGGGAGCCTTCCATTGTCTGTAGGTTTGTAACGCTCTCACCAAAGGCCTATGTGTCTTCCGTTCTAGTATTGATCCGTGTGTGTATCTGTGCATTTTCAAGGGACTGCTCTACTGAGAGCAGCTTCCTTCAGTGCTCCGTGCTGATGTTTCCCTGGGTCACAGTCCAGCTAGGGCACTCCATGGGGCAGCTGTCATGGGGAAAAGTAGTGTGTGATTAGGTGACTTCAGCTGTAACAGAAGGCATGCAAATAAGGGTGGGAAGAGAGTTGCTTAAACAACTTCATGTATGTCTGTTGAACAGTTATACATTCAAAAAAATACAAAAATAAATTGCAAATCTATTCTGTGGTTCAGTTTCTCTGACCCTACCACCAAAAAGCTGGGAGGCTGTCTTTGTTCTACAGGTGCATTTGTGGGTAGAGTGATCTTTTTAGTTAAAATTGTGTTTGACCTTCAAAAAACCCTTATATTTTAAATTGGTATGTATATAATTTTTTTCATATGTCAAAACCAGCTTGTCCTAGAGGTTTCAAATAAAAGCCAGAATCATATTTTAGTAGATTGCTAATGTAATTAGATTTCAGGTAGGGAGACCGGTGTTTGGGAATGTACTCAGTGCTGCATCACTGAAATTGAGGTGTGTTCTGCTGGCTCTTAGATTGTGGGGGAGAAGTAAGGGAGTGGGGTGGATATTAAAGAGGCTGGCTAGTTGTTCTCCTGTCTTCATGGCTCTGTGTGGAGATTCCCAGTCACTCCCTTCTCTTTGGGTTTGGTACAGCATGGCTGCCCTGCTTTGTTGCAGTGGCTCTGGTAGTTTGCAAAGTACATGAGAAGTTAATTCACTCTGCTAACCCAGGAGAACACTGTTTCTTTTCTTTTTGTTTTGCTCTTTTTTTTTTTCTCCTTCCTCCCTTGGATTAGCAAATTGAATTATCTTATTGTGTGGTCAGGTGAGTGCCAGAGCAAGTACACAGAACGGGGTCAGCAGTGTCAAGCCAGAGAGAGGGGAATACTCATTTTTCCAGTAGCAAAGACAGATTTAATCTGCTTTACTGTCCTGTATGCCTGTCCCCTGCACCACTAAAGGCTGCTGTGGTCAGACAGGAGGTGGGTTATGTATTAATCCAAGAAAACAAAAAATTAAGATACTGGGTTTGTTCTGTTAGTCTTTATTTGGGGTCCTTGATATGTAAAATGTTCACAGCCACAGACTAAACATTCAGAACCTATCTCTGGAAGAAAAAAAAATTTCTCTGGAAAGTAAATGTAAAAAAAGGAAGGACGAGTAGTTCTGTTAAGCATTGTGGCCTTTGTACTAGGATGAGCAGAATTTTTGGTCCAGGCTAATGTTGGTATCTTCTCCTTTATGGAATTTAGGGATGTAAATTTTCACGTATTTTCATAGTTTTGTCTCTCCTATTTACTAGTTTTGAAGTATGTGGGTTTTGTGAATTGTAGGATGGTTCTAGTAGGAAGTGGTTTTGAGAAAGAGTAAGTTTTTAAATTCAAAACAGAGATTAAAACATAGTTTTTATTTTTATTCCTTGAATAGAATGTGATAAATTTTTCACATGTGAGCCCAGCAAAGCCCAGCTTTGTTTCTCCTTCTCTTTTTCTCCTCTGATAAACTGTTAGTGAAAAAATAGACTTTTCCTTAGCTAGGTGCTTTTCAGAGCTTCGGCATCACCCGTTGGTGCATCTAGTTGGCTAACTCAGGTCCAACAACTGCAGCTCTCTTCCTGTCTCGCTCCTTTGGTTGCTTTTGCTTCTTTTATTGCAAGGTTTGGTGTTCTTGCAATAGACTCCTGTGTTTACTTGTTTCCATTCTCTTGAACTGAAATGTTTTATATTCTGATCTAGTCAGTGAAACTTAAGAGGGTATTGTCCTTGACGAATAGCTGAGTCTTGTGAAGTCTGTGTGGTGCATTTTCCAGATCTCATTTTGTACTTCTTTCCAAACAAAATTCTGGTTCTGCTCATTTTGTTTCTTTCCAGGAAGAACTGCAATTATTGAGCTTTTCAGAGACATAATAACAGAAGTGGTGCCACTCCCTGGCATTTCCAAGATGTTTCTTTGTGCACAGGGTATTTAGTTAGTCTTCAGCTGTGGCATACGAAAAACTTGTAATCAATCCATTAGCAAGTCATTATGGTCTGAAAGTAGTAATACACGCAGTGCATTTAATCTCATGTACTTGCAACTTTTCCCTCAAAATTACATGCCCAAATAATTTTGTTGATGATCTTTCTATTCATTTGCAAATATTTGCCCATCTAAATATGCATTCTATTCTGTGTTCAAAACCAAAGCCTTTTCAATTTTGTCTTATTTGTCTTCTCAAAGTGGATTGCACTTCAGAATTAGGAGGAAAAATGCAGGAAGTTAGAGTGTCATGATACCTTTTCAGTTTTCTCATGAACGTACTTCCTGCTGTCATCAATCCTACCTTCTCTCCTCCCTACCCTGTTACCTGGCTGATTATTTAGCCCCATGGAACAGGATCATCACAGGAATCTTGATGTCAGGAATAATTCTACTTAACTTTACGGTGTCATTTACTAACGTGAAAACACTTAAAGGGTAATATTGTAGCTTTACTTCTCTTTTTTTCCCCTTTGGAATCTTCCTTAAAATGACCCCATAGATGGACCTTTGTTCTGATTTATACCCATTATCTTTTCTCCAAGAATAGGTGTAACCTGGTGCCAAGGGAGAGTTGAAAAGGGTTCAAGCAATATTTCTTGCTTTCTGCTAAAGGCATTGCTAGCCTCCCATCCATTTTCTGCTTCAAACTTTTGGATAAGGTGTAGTTCCTGTTAAGGATTGTTCCTTCCACTTGGTCTTCATTTCTTCAATTGAGTCTTGCATAGGCAATTCAGTAAAAATGACCTAATTTTTTATTCATGTTGAGCAATATATCAGCTTAATTAAATAATTAAAGTCTTGGTTTTCTACAATTTGTTTTACTGCAAAAAAGCTGTCCCAGTTTTTCGAGAATAATGATGATTACTCTTCTGGTCATTCATCTCCTCTTTGTTTAAGTGGTCATGTTTTCTTTTCATTTTACTTGGTTTTCAGGGGGTGTAGTCAGGTGAAATAAGGGTGAAACCATTCTTGTAGGAATGACTCTTTGACGTGATTCACTAGTCAAAAGCTCAGCTTGAATTTTAGCTTGAAGTTGACTGTGACACTGGCTATTACAAATATTTTTTTTAATTTTAAGCAGAAATTAGTCAGGAAACCTTTAAGGAGCCACTGAGAACCCAGAACTTGTTAGCTTTTGCATTAGCAAAGAGTTTTGAAGAACAGTATTAACTTGTTGACATAAGAATTATGGAATCTACGTATTTTTTTTCATGTTACAGATAATACTGGCTTTGGTGATTATTGTGTGTTTGTTTTACAGTTCTTGTTGATAAACATAATAAAAGGTATTTTTCAAAAACTGTTTTTATTCTAAGTGTTGTGCAGTCATCATGCTCTCATAGTCATTTAAACATCATGCTGATTATTTTATTGGGCCAGATTGGTGATAATTGGGTAGAGCCTTTATTTTGATGAAGTCATTGTAGAGTTGAATCTTGAACAGCCTCAGTGAAATTAATTAGTTCTAAGTATGCCATAATTCCTACCTCTTTGTTTAGGTAAGTGTTTTTAGTTTCAACTTCTAGCATTTTGATCACAAACTCTGTGGCATGTTTTTAATGAATCAAATCTTAATTAATCAGCTTTTAAATTCACCTTGTGATCTCTTTTTAGACAAGCTCCAGTCCTAATAAATCACAAGCAATCCTGTGCCTAACTGTTCCTGAGTGCTCCTCTGAGAGGTGCAATTGCATGCCCACTGTCAGTGCCACAGATGCCACATTACGTGGCATATCAGAGAGGCATGAATTCCTCAAGGTCTGAAATGAAGATTGGAAGCATATGATTGTTTTTCATGTGAAAACAGATTCCTGATGGAGAGAATTGTCTCCAGTTGTTCTGTGGGGAGCTGTGTTGAGGCTTCTGATGAACATGCTTTATTTTGGGGTTTTTTTTGTTGTTGGTTTTTTTTTTCCCCCTGTAGATAGTATCTTGTGGCTTTGTTCTCTTCAGTTTTTGTCATAGTTGGAGAACAGTAAGAAAGTTAATGTTGCTGGCATAGAACTGAAATTAGTCAGTAGGATATAGTCAGTAGGAGTATTATGGAAAAGAATAAGCATTTAAAAGAAGAACATTACCCAAAACCAAAACAAAACTAGCAGAAAAGAACACTAATAATAAGCAATGGAAGAATACGTTTGCACAGAAAAGTCAGGTTGAGCTTAAGCTTGGATATAAATTGAGTCAATCACTTGAAGGCCCAGATATGGTCACAAACTTTTTAAAAATTCTTTTTAAAGTTTGACAATAACAATACTTGAAATAAAGTAGCCATTGCAGAAAATGTATCATTGTTTCTGTTATCATAGTTTGCCACTTGATGCCGAATCTTTATACCCTGTTTTTTGTTGGCTCTTTATCTCATTCCAAATTTTATTTTTGGCTTCCTTGGGTATGGATAAGTTTCTGTCTGCCCCAGGTCTTAGTGCAGTCAGTGGCTCTTCAGGTGCTGCAGGTTACATCTGTGGATGGCAGGATCTGTTTTTACACAGCAACACAAAGCCCCATATAATTCTGTTGCATTATATTCTTTAGCTTGCCGTAAGAAGTTTATTGCTTGTCATTAACCAATGTTTTCTTTTTCCATTTTCCTGAAATAAATACTACTTTCTCTAGTATTTGAAACATATAAATAACACATAATTGTCTTGCATACTGGATGCAAACACATTTTGCTTTTCTCCATTTTTGTGGCCTGAATGCATTTTCTTTAGCACACTTTATTGGCAACTTCAGCTGTCAAAGTTAAATGTGTTAAGTGTTGTGTTGTTGAAGCTGCAAATAGCAACAGTCACCTTCCCCCTTAGGGCAGACTGATACTCCAGAGTCTGGTTTGTATTGAACTCTTGGAGGATTGTCGTTGCACGGGGCTTGTTTCAAACTGCTGCCTGGTTACTGGCTTTGAGGAGGTCACTGTTTGTGACAGAACAAGGAACTAAGTTATGCAGCCTTTCAATCACCTTTCAATACCTGCATGTAGTTGAAATGTTTTAAAGCCTTTTTTTATTCATCAGGGCTTGAGTTCTAGTGTATTAAGAAGTGAGAAATTTCTTTCTGCCAGAGTTTTTGATGTTGCTTTTGGTCTTAAATTTTACTTGCCTCGTTTGTATACCCACACAATAACCATTTTCAATTGGTTTGGCTAATATAGCTGGGTATTTACTTGAATATCCAACTAGATGAATTCCTTTAGAAGTCTGGACAGACTATAGCATATAATAAAGTCCTTTGAAATGTGGCAGTAAAAATAAAGGCTCAACCATCAAGACAACTGAATCAGGAAGTCATGAGTTATTTGTTGTCCAGTTTAGGCAAATGGAAACCTTTAATTTAATTTAAAAGCATGAATATTATCAAACATACTGCTATTTTTTGCTTGGTTAATGAAATTAATTCAAGCAGCATTGTGGGACAATACTAGCTTAAAGAGGTTAAGATCCTTGCATTCTTGGATTCTGTGAGTCTTTCCCTTTGTACAGTTTTATTGCAAAACCAAGAAAAGCATTAAGCCTTGCTATTTTTATCTTTTGTGGTTTTTGAGGGACAATGCCATTGATCTTAAAAAAATATTCAATAATGTCCATGTATTGTTTTGTATATATCGTTATTTCCATAGGAATTCTTCCTTTCTATTCATGATACTTATTCACATTAGGGATGACTGATCTAAAACAGATTTAGAAGACCAACATGAGATGAGAGACTAAGGATTTGATTATTGGGTATCGTATAAAATATGGTTGAGCAAGTGAAAAAAGAATAAAATTACACACTGAAACATTTTAAAAAACATATAGTTTTAATCTCTAATGGATAAATATTAAAAGCTACTTTATATTTGAATAGAAAGCACTGGACCAGGTTGCCCAGGGAAGTGTTGGATGTCCCATCCCTGGAGGTGTTCAAGGTGAGGTGGGGCCCTGAGCAACTGAGTCTTGTGGAATGTGCCCTGCCCATGGCAGGGGGTTTGGAAGTTAATGATCTTTGAGATCCCTTCCAACCCAAGCCATTCTGTGTTAATTCTGTATTAATAGTCCTTACAATTCCTATAGATTGGTCGAAATAGAATGAGTTCTGTGAGACTTAGGGGGATTTGGTGGAATTGCCTCGTGTTCTCATAGCAGCCTAAGCAGAGCTTGCTACTGTCTGTCCTGGTCCTGCCCTGTTCTCCCCTTTTCTGCCACTCTCACCTGCACAGCCTCATCCCTTTTGCTTTGGTCCTACCCTGGTGTGTAGCTTCTGGGCACCATTCATTTGTTTATGGGAGGGGAGAAGAGCACAAGAGTTACTGTGTGGCGAGCTGAACGTCGAAACAGCCCAGCTCAGCTGCACAGGCACGTGTGGCCTGCAGCTGTGGTGAAGGGAGAAGTCCTGACTTTGTGGTTGGGCTGGGATCCTGGCAGCAGAGAAATGGCATGGGCTAATGTGGAACTGCAGCTTCTTCACTTCAGCATTTGTTTGGTGAGGCTTAAAAGTGCCCCTTTGCCTGTCCACTGAATCTTCAACACTAGGATTTGAAAATAAGTCAATACTGTGAAGTTCTGGACATGCAAGCAGCTCATGGCAGGGTATCTTAATCTGAGTATTAGTGTTCTCAGTATATATTAATTAGAGAGTATATATTAATTTTGCATAGTAACTCCTATCCATGGCAGATGCAGGGAACACAAGGTACTTCACACAAAGCAGGCTCCTTGAGATTTGCTGCAATACAAGTGTGTATAGAGGAGCTGCTAATAAGGAAAAAGTGCCACACTATAAATTTCACATCCCGTACTGTTCCTGTATTTATATCTTTAAATTTAATTAAGCTACCTTCCCTGTTTCAGCTAGTAAAACTTAGGCACAGGCCACTTCCCTCTCATAAATTCTGCATACACTGGAATTTTACCAAATATTAAAAGCTGTGCAGAATCTGGAAATGTGTTTTCTTTCTCTCTAACCAAATCTGCAAAAATAACTGAAAAGCACTTTGAAGTTGAGGATAAATTTTGAATAAAAATCAGTCTTTGGAGCTCTGTTGTTCATAGAGGGTTTTTTAACTACTTAGAATGAAAATGAGATAATAAAGACTAATTGTTTTGTCATGATTATTCAGTATTCTTTTATTTTTTCAGCTGCCTTTCTGTCTGCAAAAGATTGCAAGTTGTTAGTTACTGGTGTATTCTAGACCAGCTGTTTTCTAACTGTATAGTTCAACTTCTGTGGATGTATTGATGGACACAGTTGGACCATTATTAATGAAACCTCTCTTTAATCCATTATGGTGTCTGTGTGTTTATCTTGCAATGCCATGAGAATGCACTCATTTTGTTCAAAATGCTTGTGTGCCTGGATGGGATGGCCCTTAACCTGCTCATCTTGGGAACCAAGTACAGGGAATGTTTGAATTTTTTCTCTCCCTCCCTCTAGCGTGCGATAGTGCATGGCTTGTGCAGTCAAGGCTAAAGGGAAAAGAAACCCCACTTCTGAAATTCTGGCATCATTGGAAAGCTCTTTGATTTGAAGTAAAGCAATCCTGTTAGGGTAAAATAGAAAAATATATGCAGGAGAACAAGTAATGTCTGGTTTCTTAGGGATGTGTCCTGCATCCCAAACTGTGCTGAATCTCAACATGCACATGAGCTCACTCTTGGGGAAAATAACTTGTTCTGTTCCCCCCAATGTTCTGTGGGGAAAAATAACTTGAGTGGCAAAGGCCCTTCAAAGGCAGTGAGAGCACAAAGGAGCTATGTGAGCGCAGGTCAGCCAGCAGGCTGTAAGGAGCTGGGAATTGTTGAACTGGTAGCACAGTGTTTCTAGTGGGACAACAGACTTGTGCTTTTGAACTTGTTCTGCTCAGCTCTCCATTTTCCTTAGAATGGAGCTTTGTAACTCTGAAATCTCCAGCTCTCTAAAGCTTGCTTTTGGGAGGAGCAATTGGTGGAAACAAAATGTTTGCTTGAGCCTTACTTCCTCAGGTAACTAAAAATGGTTTCAGTAAGAGTTCTAATTGCTAACTGTGTGGTAGAAAGAGAATACATTTTTAAAAAACCCTGATGCACAGGAACTTCAGTCTGAACACGAGGAAGAACTCCTTCACTGTGGAGAGGTTATGGAGTCTCCATCACTGGAGGTGCTCAAGAACTGTCTGACACAATCCTGTGCTCTGTGCTCTAGGATGACCCTGCTTGGGCAGGGAGGTTTGACCAGGTGACCCACTCTAAGTCCTTCCAACCTTACCCGTTCCAAGATTCTGGGAAACATAGAATAATTTAAAGAATACAGGATGCACATTGTTCCAGCCCTTAACAATGGAACTCATAATGGTCTGTCTTAATCAACTTCTTATGCTCTTGTCCATATTTAGTTCCATCTTAAAATGTTGTAAAATATTTTTGGTTAACCAGAAGATTATTTCTCTACTGCAGCAGCATAGCCAGTCTTGCTTTACAAAGCAGCTGAGCTTAACAGAGTTTGAAGTATAATCTTTTTGTTGGAGACTTAAAATTAGTAACTTCCATATAAGTGTGGGTAGTTCTTAAACTAAGAAAAGTCTAAGCCTTCAAACTTGTTCACTAAAGTGCAAATAAAAAGACAAGAAGCATGACTTGATTCCTTTTTGTGGATGGGGTTGCAGAACCACTTCCTCTTGTTTGGTTTGATGCTTGGAGAAGTGTGTGCAGTTTGGAGTTCTTCCCATTTAGCCTTCCCTTTCACATCTCTCTTTTTCTTTTTCTTTTTTGTTTTTTTGTTTTAAGGTGAAAAGTTATTGAACTTACTTACAATGGAAAATAAATCTATATAGATTTCTTCCCATAGATTCCTCCAGATTTCTCTCCATTGAAATACACACATTCATTTAATAGCCTTTAAAATATTTGTAGTATGATACTAATAAAAGCATTTTCCAGTGGTTTCCAAGTATTCTGAAATGAATCAGATTTTAATTGCAGCATTTTGCAAAATATATGCTAGTGTACTGAATCAAGTTTAAATCCCCAGTTATTAAACAGGCTTATAAAGTCCACATGAAAGTAGTCTGCTTACCTAGCAGTGAGGACTCCTGATTGTGATTTAGTTGGTGGGTTGTAATCTACCTGCTCAAGCAAGTTCTTGCATAAAAATGTTGAGTTCTATACGCATTTTATCTGTTAATTCTGAAAGTTTATTTTGATAATTCACTTTTAACTGTTTAATGACATTTAGTTAATAAGAAATAGTAGAAGAAATAGAATTAAAACTTACTGTGCAAGTAGCTACATTCCTGTTTGTTTGCTGCACACAGGAAAGGAGTGAGTAGGCACCACAAGCAGATGTGGAATAGCTTCTCTGTGGGGAAGCCATTTACATTTTAAAATCTTAGCAATAGGTAGAATGGATCATTAAAACCTTGGATATTCTTAGCATTTGTGCAAATGCCCTACCCTGCTTTCTGTCTTGCTGAATTTCTAATACTGTCATTTTGACAGCTGTTTTTATGTGTTGAGACATTGAGAAAGTGTTACATTTGGTACCTTTCAGTTTCATTTCATGGGAACGAGAGAGATAGGAGGACAAACATTAAAGAAATGCCATATTCCAGACTGCAAGATTAGATTTCTTTTGGACTGTTTGGCTTCTAATTAAAGAACCAAACAAATAATTAAAATATAAGGCATTTTAAGCCTTGTTCTACTCAGTTTTTATATGAATCTCCAGGAAGAGGACTTCCCATCAGAAAAAGATTAATTCTAAAAATGAAGTCCACTGTTTTTGTCTGATACTGTAAAATGCTGAAAAAAATCTGATCTCTTTGCATCAGAGTTACCATGCTAAGTTTTAAATAATTTTGATTTTAAGCTTGTCCTGATGTTAATTACATCACAGAGTACCCATGGAGCTCAACATAATTATGGCACAGAATTATTTTTATGCTTTGTGCATATACACACAGTGTCTCTCTTCAGACAGTGAAGATTGCCTAGAGCAAACATCTCTTGCAACTTTAAGGCTAAAGTCTGAGCTTTTGCTTGCTTTGTAAAATAAGTTCATCCAACTTTTTTTTTTTCCTTTTTTTTAATGTAGGGCTTTTGTTACTGATCTTGGAACAAACAACTCAGTGTATTTCCAAGAAAAATACATCTGTGGACTTGGCTGTCGAGGGTAATTGTAAAAGGCTCCAAAGCATTCCAAAAGGGAGAGGATAGAATGTATCAACTATTCTGTGTGGAACATGATAAATGTTTTTCATGTTACAGTGGAGATGTAGCAAAGAATAATAATTGAATGCCTTTTTGAAGTTATGTGTCTGTATGGATGGATGTATCTCTATGAATGGATGTGGAGATTGGTAACTTTGATATTAAGAATTGTCCTCCATCACTTCCACTTTCAAGTTCTGTGTACTCATGCGTTGTGTCAAGATATAAATGGGAATTGAAAGGGGAAAGGTAGATATTAAAACTACTTCAATACATGCTTTTCTTTGGAAATTAAACTTATCTTTATGCTCAAAATAAATAATTCCTAGTATGAAGGAAGAAAAAAATGTTGCATTGCCTTGAATGTAATTTAATCTTACTAAGTATCTTGAGTCACAAGCTAAACCCCATATATTTCACAATTTTGGGGAAAGTGAAATCACCACCCTTGGGAGGTTAAGAGGTCCAGTTTTATTTGCAAGATGCTATTTGTTTTTTTCAGTGGTGCTCAGGGCTGTGGTCAGTACTTGGCCAGTGCAAATAAAACCACCTCATCACACACAGCCTACAGAATCACTTGAAGGCACTCTGAATAGGAAGTGGAAGTGGAGGACTTGACTGCTTCTTTTAAGATTGCATTCTGCCTGAGTGCCATGCCTGATTTGTGTTTGTTTATTTATTTATTTTCCTATTTGGTAATCTTCGCAATAGTGTAGTGTGATGTGGAATAGAGGGAAAGGAAGGATTTCTGTAGCTTTCATCACAGGGAGCTTTTTCTCAAAGATGATTTGGTTATTATTTCTTTGGCTGGCTTGCCACAATAGTTTCTAAAGGCTACTTATCAGATGTACTGTTTTATTAGCATACTTGGTATGCTAATCTCTCCAGAGATGACCTGTTTTGACCATGTGAAATAGGGAATTTAAAAAATAATTTCTTTTATGAAATTCCTTAATCTGAAGGAGAGTGATGGACAAAAATGAACACTCGATTGTTTGAACATAAATTAAACTACTCTTATAAGCAGTTATTAGCATTTATTTTAGCTGTTTATTGACAGCAGCATTTGGAAAGTATTGCTGTTCAATGTGGGGAGGCTGCAGAGAAGTACATTCACAATAAATGATTTTTTGTTAATGACTGTAAAGATTAGGAACGCAAAATTAGCTGTTTCTGTAATAATTGCAAAATTTCATTATTGTCTGGTATCAAAGAATAAAACAGGATAATTCTTAACATATTAATCCTAGTGGCCAATAAGAGAGTAAGTTTTAGTGTTTAGATAGGATAATTAAAAGGAAAAATTCAATCTTCAAGTACTTCTCATTACTATAAGAACAATATATGTATAAAAAGGCTTGTGATTGTTGTGTAAGACTGTATTCATGTACAATACCAGTCCTAAGTAAAGTTTTCTAATCAGGCTAGGGATTTGCTTGTTTACCAGTATTCTCTGTAAAGATAACCCAGTATTTTATTTTTTTGTCGAATTGGTGTAGGACTTCATTTCAGTCTGCTGTTCCTAATGCCATTTGATCTCTTAGCTTCTGCTAGGGATTGTGATATGTTGTTTCTTTTCCCCCTTAACAGCTTCATAATTTATTTTTCTTTTTGGGGGGGTAGTGACTTAGCCACTTCACCTGCCAGTTCCCTCTGGACTTGCATGTCTCTCATCAGATTCAATTGACTTGTGCACTTTCAGGTTCTTTAGGTGGTCTTGACCCTCATCTCATACAGTGGATGGTTTCTCATTCTCCCAGTCCCTGCCTTTGTCTTTTGTGCATGGGTAGGGTGACTGGAGCTTTTACTGGAGAAGAGCAGGGCAAAAAAGTGGTTGAGTGCCTCAGCCTTCTCCATATCCCAGGTAGCTAGGTCACTCTTTTCTTTTTGGAGAGGCCTCACATTCTCTCTAGTATTTCATCTTTTTTGACATATCCAAAGAAATTTTTCTTGTTGTGCTTGGCATCACTGGCCAGATTGTTCCATTAGGGCACTAGCTTTCCTTGCCTGATCCGTGGCTGTTCATATGGTATTTCTGCCAAGCTCCTTATCTTTGCTTCAGTCCTCTGTGGGCTTCTTTTCTGAGTGAGTTTGAGTTTGTCCAGAAGCTGCTTTTCATCTATGCAGGTCTCCTGGCAAATCTGCCCAACTTCCTCTCTGTTGGGATGCATCTCTTCTGAATTTGGAAGATGTGATCCTTGAATATTGAAGAGCTTTCTTGAACCTCTCTTCTTTTCAGGTCTATATCCTACTCTAAGAAAGAGACTGAAGATCCCTGAAGAGGCCAAAATCTGCTTTCCTGAAGTCCTTAGGGCAGTGAGCTTTCTGTCCATCCTCTTTGCTGCCCTAAGGATCTTAAACTCTTCTATGGAGCCAAGGCTGTCCTTGAGCTTCATATTCCCCACCAGCCTCTCCTTGTTGGTGAGAACAAGGTGCACCAGCCCCTCTTTGTTGGCTCCTCTGGCACTTGCAGAATGAAGTTGTGATCAGTGCGTTCCAGGAACCCTACCCGTGTTATGCCTCCAACAGACACTGGGATGGTTGAAATCCTCGTTGACGACCTGGATTGTGAATGTGAGAACATTCCTGTCTGTCCATCAAGGGCACCTTATCTGCTCAGTCTTACAGGTTGCATCCACTATAATGACACCTGTTCCTGCCCTCCTTTTAATTCTCATCCATAAGCTCTTGGTCAGCTCCTCATCCATCCCCAGATGGAGCTCCATGCTGGTTACTGATATGGAGGGTGATATCCCTTCCTTTTTGCCTTGTCTATCATTCCTAGAGACCCTCTATCTTTCCATTCTAGCACTCCAGTCACAGAAGCCACCCTACCACGTTTCTCTGATGCCTTCCTGGCAACTGTAGTTCAAGGGCCTCTTGACAAGCTTGGCAAACCTGTGTACAAGGCTACTCTTCCCTTTCTCTCATAGATGAACCCCAGCACTGCCCCAGCAGACCAGGTTTTTCGAAGTCAGCCCCCTGGTCTAAGAAGCCAAACCTCCGTATGTGGCACAGTCCTGTAACCATTTATTGATTCTCCAGATTCAATTGGCCCTTTCCAACCCTTCCCTTTAACTGGGAAGGTTGATGTGAAAACTGCCTGTGTTCCAGAGTGCTTTATCACTGCTCTGTAATCCTTGGTACTCCTCTCGTTGCTCCTGGCTGTATCACTGGTACCCACATGAAATAATAGCAGCAGGTAATTGTTACTGGACTAGGTCTTTTTGCATTCTGTGACACTCAAATGGCTCATAGCCATCTTGTGTAATAGCAAAGGGCATGATCTTAGGATTCTTTTTTTTTTTTTTTGTCATTATTATATAAGAAAGAGAATAGGATAAGATCTTTAAGTCATTGTCCCTCAAAATCAAAACCCCAAAGCAACTCTGGCTGCAGCTGCACTGTTGGCAGAAAAAGAAGTCTATTTCAGTTGTTGTTCTGACAACCATTCCTGTGTGTCACAGTGGTAAAATAGACATGGATCTAATTCTGACCCAGAGCAGAGGAGAGGACGCTTGTGCAGTTCCAGAGCTGCAGCAATGTTACAGCACAGATTTGCTGCCTGCCAAAGGGCAACAGCCTCCTGAGCTGCTTTCTTGTCCTTTTTCCATCAGATGCATGGGGTGACCTGTAGGGCAGGAAGAGTATGTGAGTCCCTTCTGTAGAGATCTCAAACTCCTTGAATGAAGCAGGAAAATTTCTCTTTATGCTTAGTGATATACACAGCTGGAAGGCCTTTTTTTTGGAATTAAAATATGAGGAAGTTTCTTCCCTCAAATGCTGCTGAGGAGTCTGTGGCCTATCTGTGCTAGATTCAGGTTGTCTCCTCCTGTTGCTCTTGCTTTAGTCTTTCATGGTAGGCAGTATAGGTAATGTTCATATCTACCTGTGTAGGATTGTACTAATTAAAGAAGTAAAGGGCATGACTGAACTTGATGTCCTGATTCTTGCCTTTTTTTTTTCATATGTTAGTTATGTCTATTTTTTTTTTCCTTGTTAAGTTTAAAATAGCTTTTAGAAAAACCTTTTTTTATAATAGTGGATGTAGCAGATGTTCTCTGTCTATAAACAAAAGTTCAGGAGATTTTTCAGACATAAGATTCAAGGAGATTTACATATTTTTCTTTTGCCTTCTTTCCTCCTCCATCTCTCTGTGGAAGAACATCAACCACAAGACTGAAAGCATGGAGGGCGAAGAAGGTATAAAAGAATGTATTGCAGAGTAGGGGTTAAGAAGGTTTCTTTGCTCTCAGTATTTCTTTTGTGCTGTAAAATTTTGTCGTGGCTACATCTTTCAGTCCATACTGGAAATGACATCTTTTTGACATAGTGTAAGGTTTCAGTATGATTTTTTCATCTGTTTTTCAAGAAATTGTGGACAAATTCAGATATTTGATCCAAGGTGGAACAGGTGAAATACTAGAGAAGCGGAATACTCAAGGGTATCATTCCAAGCCCTGCCAGTTGCATCTTAGTAGTTTTAGGAGAGAAGACAACATCTTTTTATGAGATGTTTTGGTTTATTGATAAGGGCAGTTATCCTAAGCACAGTCCTGTTCCCCATTTGAGCAGGGAAGTTAAATAGAACGGGTAAGTCCCTTTTCTTTCACTTGAGTTACCTGTTTTCTTCCACTTTACTTACCTATTTGTGTGCTTTCAATCCAGTTCCACTCTTGTCCAGTAATTTAATAAAATTTTAATGAACTTTATAACTAATATCAATATTTCTTTATATCAGTGAGATTGGCAACACCTTTATGTTCAGAGCTGTATGTAGCATTTGAATGTTTCTAAAGGGATGTGTTCAGGATGTGTTCCAGTCAGTGGAAAATTTGAAAATAATAATACTAGTTTGTTCAGTTTCTGAAAACCTAGGAATTTTAGATCATTTTTCCTAAGTATGTGAGCTCATATTCTCATTTTGATGAAAAATTTCAATGGTTTAAATCATAAATTACCTAATTTGTGCTTCCTTTGCCTTTTATTTTAACAGCCTTTTAAAGGAATATTTTGATTAACCTTTATGGCTAACATTTGTGAATTATGCTTGAGTGCACAAAAGGTCATAAATACTAGAAAAAATATTTTTATAGATCATTAGCCTAAGCCATTTAAATTTAGATGGGTATTTATTTATTTAAAGGTTTTGAGGAGCAACATTACACACAACCGTGGCATGACATAGGCTACTGTAGATTGAATTCCAGCTCTTAACAGCAGGTTCTTCAGTCCTGCAACTTTCCTTTTTTTTTTTTTTTTTTTTGGGGTTTGGTTTTATGTTGAGTTTTTTCCTGCATAAGATACCCTCTTTGCTAACAAAACCCCTTGGTGTCCTGGCCCTAGGAACTGGTGAGAATAGTTTCAGTCAGGAGGCTGTTGTCTGTGCAGCCCTCTCTCCCTTTCTGGGATGCCAGCAACTTGAGCAGTGAAGGCAGCAGGGGATTGTGAAAGCACCAAGGATAGTTTCATGAATTTCATGACTTATTTTCTTGTTTTTATAGTTCTTTGATGGCAGATGAGCCCTTCCTTTTCCTCCGGAAAAGTGGTCTTAATTTTCTAGCCATTCTATGTGTGGCTTTAGGCTTACTTTGCTAAAGAATTAGGCATTCAGAGATCTAACAGAAATAAATGAAACTATTTGAATACCAGTATATTGTGTGAAACTAGGTACTTTAAAATGAATTGCTGATGGATTTGGAACTTAAATATTCAAGACTAAGATATTTCAGTGTTAAAAAAAGCTCTCTACAGTTCCCCATTTACATGAAATCCTCTCTACAACTACTTGTGCAAGTTTTACCGTAAGTGTTAATGAATTTCTCATGTGGTGGTGTTGAGCATGGCAGATGAAGTCAGGAGGAAGTTAATAATTCAGGAAGGGTTTTTAGTGATGTGCAGTAAATAAGGCACAGGCTAATCAAATGATGAGGGGAGGAAAAAGAACACTGATTAACTGACTGTTAAGCTCTTTGTTTTAACCTGAGTACGGCAGAGTCCTGATTAAAATGTGCTGTGATGTAGTTAAAGGTTGTTTTCTAATGCATGTATGTAAGTAGGTTAATTATGATCGCCCATGGAACACTTGGTGTGTCACACTACCCCACTTCAGAGGCTTTGGCACAGTAGACAATACTACTGTGCTGTTTACCACTTGGAGCTTCCTAGGTTTGAATCAATTATCTTTATAGATTACTTTTGAATATTGATTATATGGGTGCAATAATCTTCTCAGGGTTGAAGTTACCTTCAGTGAGGCGTTTTATTTCTTTGGCATACACTTCTCAATTTCAGTCAAAATTAGAACTGCTGGCACTGGTCTTTTTTATTACATTGAATAGTCAATAAAGGAGACATGGGAGGTACTTTTCCAGTGAGTGTTGTTTGCTGACTGCATTTCTTTCTGATTTGGTTACCAGCCTGAACTTCAGGTCTTCTCCAGCCATTACTGGCTCCATCACTGCTCTCATTTCTGATTTGTCCCTTGTCATGGCCTATTTCTGACATTTGCCTTTCTTAAGTCCGAATTCCAAAATCTGTCTAGGTCTGGTTCAAGTGTCTTGTCCTTGTGTGGTTCTCACCTGTGTCTCTACCCCTCGTGTTTGTTTCAACACAGGATGAGTTGAAAGTACTGGGGAAAAGGTGCCTTATTTTTGTTCTAACTGGCACTGTAATACTAAAACAGCATGCTCCACAAATTTATTGTTATTTAACTACCTCTGTGTAGACAGATGTGTTGAGAGAATTTATCTCTCTCCTTGTTGAAGGAATATACACGAGGAAGGTTTTCAAAAGCCTCTTGCTTGTCTTTGTCTATTTGGATGGATCTGTACGAGAGCAATAAGGTACAACCTGATACTCAGGCCTTCTGCCACATTTCAATGCCAATTTACATAGATGAGTTACAGCTAATATTTTCTTAAATTGACATAGAATATTCTACTCTAACATTGTTTTAGAAATATTTCAGTCATTTCTTCAGAAATTTGCCTGAATTTCCTAGGCAGTTGTAAAGATAAACTCAGTTTTAGCAAATACTTAATTAAGACAGCTGAGAAGGTAAACTTAATTCTAACAAATACTTTAGCAGCTGGAAACAGGAACTTATAAGGGCAAATAGTGGGCAGCAAAGGGCTTATGACTCTGTCAGTACTGTGTCTCAGCTTGGTGCATGGCTTTTTAAAATGTTGTTTTAAAATATTCATAAGTGGAATTTGTTGTACAGTAATAGGATAATTGTATGCCATTAAAATTACACTATTTTCAGTCTTAATGTAGAGGACTACACTGCTTAAAAGTTGGAATTTCAGACATATATTAGGTTTCATTTAAATTTTAAATGTAGCTTTTTTTTCTCTGTAGGATTGTTGTCTCAGTGTTCACTAACTTTAGTTTGAGCTGTTTTCGGTTACAGGCAAGTACAAAAACATGGGCTGTAAAATGCTCAAATTTGAAATCATTAGGGTTTTTTATTTGCAATAATGTGAGTGTATCAAAGCTAATCTTGGGTGTATCAAAACTAATCTTGGCAATGTCTAAACAGACATTGGTTACACCCATCTTTTGGCTGCAGTATCTTAGTTCTTAGGAGTGAAGTATATTTACAGGGATGATGCAGCCAATTTCTCTGTTGCTGCATCATCTGTTTCAAATGGCTTGTTACTCACATGTTCATTCCTACGTGCTGGTTACTGCCTTTTCAAAGTTGTAGTCCTGCACCATAAAATGCCGTTTCTTCTGCAGACAAGGAAATATTTTGCAGCTGCCATAGATGTCTCAGCTACTGACTTTCAGGCATCAGGAATGAGGCTTTGAATGATCAAGTCTTGAGGAAATGTTTGCTAGTTTGGTTAAAGACTACAACACAATACTGTCATTTTAGGAAATACTAATAAAACCAAATGCTTCAATAAAACATTTTAAATTCTTTTTTTCTAGGGTAGAAAAAAAGTGTATTTTCTAGGGTATTTTTTGTAAATACTGCATCTGAAAAGTGTAGTCTGTACTGGAGTAGGACAGGTCCATCTGGGACAATATCCTGACATGCATAAAGAAAGGCTAGGTAAGGAAGAGAGGTTTTTGGGTAGGACTGTGAAACCTGACTAGAGCATCTTCCCAGCCCCTAAAAATGCACAGTGCATGCACTTCCTGAGCTGTAAGTGGTGTCAGTGCATGTAACAGGATTGCTAATAAGCATTCATGAAAGAAAAGAATTGCTTTCTGAACCCTGTGTAACCATAACATTTCATTGCAGGAGTTATCATGACCTAAATTTACACTCTGTAAAGAGACACTTCTTGTGACGATTTTGCATCTGTCATACTGTAATTTAGTTTTCTGTAGAAAAGGCAGTGAAGTGTCTTTCATTCTTGTATTGTTCAGAACACTGCAGCCAGAGTACTTGAGACAGCAGTTTATTCAAAACATTGCAATCTTTCATGAACTTTTTGGGATGCAATGTAACTGTCCACATATTGTCTATAGGACTGATAAGTGTGCAGTTCCATATCAAATTTTTGATGCACTTTTTTTGTTCTGATATTAAGCAACTGTTGCTACTGGATCCTCTTTTCAGGCAGTTGTGCTTTGCAGATTGCAGCATAGCTCTGATCAAAGGCATTGGTTTATTCTAAAGAATACTTTGAAATAAAATATGTATCTAGGTTGATGGTTTCTTGCAGTTGAGACAGCAACTGTTTCAAAAGAACAACATTATTAAGTTCGATAGAACTGCTGATGGACTTTTAACTACAAATGTGCTGCCAAGCTGTGTGTCAGTGATTGCTTTGTATAATGCATTTTTTAAAAATAATTTCACATAGCTTAATTTAATCTGTTTGTTGTCAGGCTTTATAATTTTTAGGAAGTTTGGAGTGTTGGTTTATTTTTCCCTAGCTCTAGTTGCTGACCTACTTGTCTGTTTTATAAATAAAAATAGTTTTCCTCTTTTACAGTCAATCTACCTGTGTAAACTACAACATAGTTTTTACTTAAAAATTTTTCCAAATTTCAAATTTTTTCTATATAATCTTGAGACTTTCGTATGAATTTCAAATTAGAGCAGGAAGGCCAAATGGTGCAAATGTAATTAGGATAAACAGATGGGATATTTTAGAAGGTAGTAAAATATAAACAGAATGAGGAGCTCTGATACTGAACAGCATGCTTGCTGTCAAACATCCAGTTAATTTACTTGTTAAAAGCTGGAATGTAGGTTGGCTGTTTGTGATACTTCCTTTTCCTCTCTTAAAGGGAACTGAGAAGTGTAATTTGATTGACCCAGTTTATCTTATCATTTTAAACTAGATTAAATTGAAAATGCAAATATTCATTTCCTTCACAGGTGCTGAATAATCCACTTTAATTGTTGAAACAGGTATTTAGTAGCTATATCACTTTAAGTTTTGTTTCAGCAAGTTCTTATTGTAGATTTAATTTTAGTTTTTTTAGTTTATAGGAATAAAATATGTTAGAGATGCTGTATTACTTCTGTTGAGTCAGATAACATTAAGTGGACATAAATTTCACTTGAATGTGTTGTGATACAGCTGTGGAAAGATAATTCTATTGTAAGTATTACTATAGAATACTGTTGCAATGCATATTTACTTTATTATTCAGTAGCTCTTTAGCACATCAAGTCATTCTAAATTCTTCCATGTGAATTGCATTACTTTTTTTTAATCTGGGTTGGCAGCTCTGCTGGTACATTTTACCACCTTTTGAGTGTTTTGTAAAAATCTGCTTTGTCATGTCACATGCTGTTTTGACTTAAACTTCGTTATCTTTACATATTTTACTAATTTCTGGTATCTCCTTGATTGTAGTTTGACTGATGGCATACTGCTTGTATTGTCATTTTATTCAGTGTTTCCATTTTAGCTCTCATTTTGAGAACCTCACTGAATTCTTAGTATTTTTCAAGAGTGTGTTCAAGCCCACTCCAGAGGTATGTCTGCTTAGAGTACATTTGGTAACCTTGCAGAAATTCACTAATTGACATATAAATAGAAGAGAAATGCCAGCTATTTGGTACTGAGAGAAAAGCTGGCTGCTTGCTTTTGATTTTCTTTAGTTTCCCTTTCAATGAATACAGTGTGGTTATGAATGAATGAAATAATTGCTTTGGCTTGCATTTTCTTTAGGAGAGATTTGGAATACTCTTAAAGCTTTTTTCAACTGTTGAATTGCTCTGAAGAGAAATTTAACCATATTTTTGTCCAGTTTCAAGTAAATCATATTGTGTGAAGAAGTTTTCTGTACAAGATTTTATCAATTTTTATGACATTTTAAATAGCTATGGGTTTTCTCTTCTGTTTTATGGAATATGTTGGATCTTTTATTGATAAATAATGGTAAAGTTTTGTAGGAATGCAATGCTTCTTTTGGATTTCATACTTACAGATAATCTATTCTAATTTGTTAATTTTGTTCTGCTTCATTTGCAATACTAAATGCACACTGTTAAATTTCCAATAGATGTTTTATCCTGAAAAACTGAGATTAAATAAGAAGCAAAAGTTCCATTAATTTAATTTTTTTTTTTAATGGAACTGGTGCTGTACAAAGGACTTGAGCTTAAAATCAGGTGAGGTAGTTCTTTATCACAGGAAAATGTAATGATACACGTGCAAGTTACTTGCTGTATTTTGTCAATGTTTGCTACAGAACTGTTTGTTGGTTGTGATAGTGAAGCATTATTGTAGCAATTATCTTGATAATCAGTGGTCAAATGCTAAAAGCTTTCTGACAGCATGACATACAACTTTGGCATTAGCTAGCTGCTTGCTCCTTTTGCAGGAGGTTACCAGTTAATTCTGCCCAATTGCAAGGAGCAGAGCCTGAGAGTATGCAAATCTGAAGCCTCTCGCTTCCTGTGATTGCTGAATTCAGTACATGCTATTGAGAATGCTGTATTTTCAGAGGCTTTTTGTATTCTGCTCACAGTGTTTGCTGAGCAGAAACTGTAGCTAAAAATAACTAAAATGAATTTCTCTGTTTCTTTCTTTCTCACTGCAGGATGACGTAGCTTTGCCAAGGATTTATCAGCTAAGCAGAAAATGAGCTTAACATCCTGGTTTTTGGTGAGCAGTGGCGGCACCCGACATAGGCTGCCACGAGAAATGATTTTTGTTGGAAGAGATGACTGTGAGCTGATGTTACAGGTAATTGCTTCAGCCTTCCATGTGCAGCTGCTCAAATCATGAACTTAATGCACCAGCTTCATGCATTCCTTTTGAAAAAGAAATTTCCCAGATGTTGGGGAGCAATTGTTTTGAAGAATCTTTTGTGTCCTTAGGGAAAAACAAATAGTTTAAGTTTTTTGCCGTCAGTCGTGCAGTTACTGCTTAAGTACAGAGAATCACATTTTCTTCTTATAAATCAAATGCAGAATGCAAGGATAGAAGATGAAATAAATTTTACAATATGACCAGTAAAGTAAGTAGACTGTGTTCCATAAAATGTGGTAATGTTAAGAGAGCTGGATGCTTTTAAAAGGAGCCTTCTTTTTTCAGCAGCTTGTAATCTAATTTAGTCACATGATTTGATGTAATTCTATCCCCATGCCCTGATTGTGTTGTACAAAGGAAAATGAAATTTGTAGAGAAGAGTATTTCTCTGTCTCTGAGGAAGTTGAATGACTCAATTTAAATAGAATTGAAAATACACAAGTCAAAATAGCTTGATCCTTCAGTAACTTCCTCAACTTTGAGGATGACTCTGTGGGGCTCATAGATGTGTGTAGCTGTGTTGTTATGTAGCCATATTGCTTGCACTTTGTCCTATCAAAGCTTTAGTCCTCTGATCTGCCTTTTTCTAATTTTTTTTTTTAATGACTGATGGTAGTATTTTGGGAATTTCTTCTTAAATTTTTATTGTTTCGTGTAGAGCTCTTAGGAAGATTGAACTTAAAACTAATATTCTTAACACTTCCTACCATTCAATAAAATACTTTGTTTTGGAGTTTTTGTTCCCAAAAGTTGTGTATGCAGCCATTATTGGCCAAATTAGAGTCTTACTTGCAAATGAAGTGCTTAGAGATGTAATTCTACATTTATTACTCAGAATGTAGTATCTCTAGTAAATTGCACTTGGCTCTCAGCCTCAGAAGGCATTGAGATATTTTATTGGTGATATTAGAAAGCACTTGGCAGTACTCTTGATTTCTCTTTAAAAACAGATAGGATGATGTCTTGGTAATTTATGTGGGAAGTATTTAAAAAACCCAAACAAACAAGTGCACAGATAAATCCACCAACATCCAAAACAACAATGAAAAAAAAGCAACCAAATAACCCCACTCCCCTGGTTCCTGCCCAGTAGCTTACAATCCAGAAATGCTTTTATTTTACAAGTAACTTGTTTTAGAGGACTGTTTTCTGTAAATAAGAGAGCATCTTCTTTCTTCTCTGCTATGCCATCCATAGTAGATCAGTCCTTGGAGTGAAACATTTATGCTTTTGTGTTACAGAACTCCACCTTCAAAGGTAGCTGCCTCTTTGATTAATACTGTGAATAGATTTGATTTTTTTACAAACATTATTTGTTGTGCATTTACTTTAGAGTTAGTGAAAAAAATCAAGGGGCATGGGGATTTCAAGAATATTCTTTTTAGCCTGCTGCTATGTTAGGTCTACATGCCAGCATGACTGTAACACCACATAGTGCTGCAGGGGGAGGAACCCACCAAGAGAGAAGCTAATAATGTGTTCTTGTTCTCTGTGTGTAGCTCTTTGTGCAAGACCTTCCTCTCCACTCTTGACAACTTGGTTGTTCTCTTACTGCAAAGCATGTGGACAATGCATGATAAAGAAAGCAGAATTTAATGCTTTTATTCATAATTGCTTGACAGAAAACATATTATAAGGGCCTTAATGAAAAGAATTTTGACTCTGTTTCATGCTTGATAGTCCTCAGATCTTTACCTGTAAACACTGTTGTTCTAAAAGGTTTAGTTCACATCTGGGAATACAGATCTGCCTCTTTTTGTAAATATGTTCAAAAAGTCTTCCTGTTTAGCTAACTGTTCCATTACACCAGCCTGCTTGTGGGTAAATACTACATTTCCCCCTTCTTTCACCTTATGGTTAGAAATCTTTTTGATCATTGTTGGAGAAATTATCTCCAAGAAGAGAAATCTACATTATTCACAATATCAGAATTGTTGGCAAAGAAGAATGCATTTATTTTCTGTATTCTGAATATTTTCTTAGTAGTCTGGATTGAATTGAAGAGTATATATGTAAAATAACACAAGTTAGAAATTTGTTTTAACTGAGGATGGAGTTTTCTTGTTTGTATGGCATTTATTGCAGTTATTCTGTGATTCCTATTTCTGCAGACATATATAAATCTTTGTACTGGATCTGGCTGGTTGGTAGGGTTTTTTTTTTTATAAAAGCCATTATGGTAGTGTTTTGGATTTGTGAGCAGAACACTGTTGATAGCACACCACTCTTTTGGCTGTTGCTGAGCAGTGTGTGTGCAGTTCCAAGGCATTCTCGCTCACTCTGCTCCTCCTACACACACTTGGCTGGGGGAGTGCACAAAATGTGGAGAAGGAGCACAAACGAGGACAGCTGACCCAAACTGACCAAAGGGATATTCTGTGACAAATATTGTGTTGTGCTTGGCAGTGAAATCAGTGGAAGGGGCTTTGGGGAAGATACCCACTACTCAAAGACTGTCTGGGCACTGTGCTGCTTGTGTTAGGTGGGAAGTGATTGCCTTCTCATCACTTGATTTGTTTTACTTCTTCTTCCTTCTTCCCCTTTGCTGCTGAAACTTGACCCATGAGTTCTTTCCTTTTGCTCTTCCTGTTCTGTCCCACATCCCGCTGGGGCAGCAGAGAGGGAGTGAGCAGCTGGGTGGCATTTACTGCCAGCCAGGGCACCACAGTCTTACAAAAAGGAATTTTAAAAGCCCTTAAATTTGAATGGAAGGCTGCAATAACAAAGCCAAAGGAAAAAAGGCATTCAAAAGACTTGCACTGTCTTTGCACCTGCAAAGATCAGCTGAAATGAATAAAAAGTCCAATTATATGTAAGTAATTTGAACCTGAGGAGAACTGTGAAGTTCTGTGGAATTTCAAGTGTTTCTGTAAAAACCACAGACTTGAGTAATCATTCTTAGCATTTCAGATGTGACACAGTATCATGATGCTTTGAGGATTTTTTCATGTTCTTCCTGTTTTAACTTATTTTTAATAGGATTTAACACATAAAGATAATTAAATAAATTTTTAGTAATACAGTATGTATTTGAATAACAACATTGAGAGAAGTTAAAAATTTTTTTTCAATACCTTAGGTGAAAAAATAGGGTAATTCTTGGTGCAGTGGTTCCACTTGAGTGTGGAAAAATGTAATGTGTGCTTGATACTGTAGGCTCAGCAGAACATGCACATCAGTGAATTTCATTGTATTGAGATTGTTTTCACTTGAAAGGTTACTAAGTTAGTAGAAAATGAACCATGTTGCTGTGTCTTCATCTGCCATTAAAAGCACTTAACTGATGTAGTATATTAGTGCAGCTTATATTGGCAGGCAGCTTGTTCATTTGTCTGTCTCTTCCTTATTCTGCACTTTGATACCCTGCCCCCTCCCATTATATCCCTCAAAAATGTGGAGCAAAATAAAAGGTCTAAATATAAAATATTAAGTATAAGCAGGAGAACAATGATCTCACTTCTTTGGGGGGAAAGCAAAGTGGTCATAAGATTAAATGGACAGGAAGAATGAGAAAGTAAATTGAAAATAAGGAAAATAATAGTAGCAAGTCTCAGGAAATGGAAGAGGAGTGAGGTGATAACTATGGGATTACAATAAGAGAAAACATTTCCTTAGGAGTAGTGGTTGTGTGTTCTGATGCCTTGCACTGGCCAGTGCACTTGGTAAGGCAAGTCTGTCCTAGAGCTGACAGACCACAAATGCTGGTACACAGAAGTCATGGAAGTCTCAGACAGAAATGTATCATACTGTGCAATACAGTCCTGAAAAATGAGTTGAGTAGCAAGGATAGAAGATGAAATCTGAAATCAGGAGCTGTGCTGGTGGAAGGAGTTTGCTGCTGTGCAGTCATTTTGTGACAGTGCACTAGCAGAATGAAGAGCAAACATAAGATCAAGTTGGGCTGATGGAGAGGATGAGCTGTGGTCTCCATTCTCTTGGGAGCTCTTGAAGGTGTGCAGCTGCTGACCATGTGCATGCATGAAGGAGACACATCCAGCCCCACCTCCCTGCTTGCCATCAGCACCTCAGGCTGCAAACATTTGGCAAGGAGTGAGTGCTGAAAGAGGGACTTGGGTGTTAGGGAGCTGCTGTTCTTGGATGAAATAGTAGCCAGGCTTGTTCCTCATCTGTGTGGTGATGTTTGTATGTGAAATAAAGAATTAATGAGAAAAATAGATGGATACTGAGGTGCTTAAGGGAGGACTGAGAAAGTCAGAACTGATGGGAATAGTAATTCAGGAGCTGCTCAAACATTTAGTGAAGAGACTTTAGCTAATTGGTTCAGGAAATTGAGATCAAGGAGAAACACTTGGAATGCTTGTATACTACAGTAATTATCTCAGATGTGTGACAGGAAATGGAGTTTGGGAGAGAACAGCAACACCCCGGAATCATAGTCGTGTCTTGAAAGATGCATGTAATTAAGCGGTGAGAGAGAGTGTAAGAAATAAAGTGCAGATGATAATATTAGGTTAAATATCAGTGATCCTAGACTGAAAAAAAAATAAAACCTTTGGATGAGGTATATCTGGATCTGACTGGTCATATTTAGGGAAACATTAAGAAAATTATTATTTTGAATTTATTTAGGATTCTGCTATGGGTACCTGGAGTTGGGTTAAATATTATCCTTTTAGTATGTGGGACTGTCTTTTTAATATAATTTGAATAAATGTGCTATGTAGAAAGAGAACAATCCCACTGCTCTAAGAAATAGCCATAGCCACCTCATGTGGTTTTCAAATACCTTCTTTTATTTGCTTTAATATATTTTAGTCACGGAGTGTGGACAAGCAACATGCTGTACTCAACTATGATGCCTCTACAGATGAACACTTGGTGAAGGATTTGGGCAGCTTGAATGGGGTAAGTTAACATCGGAAATAGATAGCTCTCCATAGTGTTCTGTATCTTTGTTTTGGGATTTCTTTGAGCCATTATTAATTGTACATTAATACCTTTTTAATGCGAGTCTGGAAATGGGGGAACATTCAAAAGGAAAGTTTAGTCTTTGCAGGGGTTTTCCACTGCATGCTTTATAAAGGGCTGCTGTTAATTCCAGTAAAAAGAGGGCTTTGGCAATAGGAAAAGCTCAGAACAATAGAAAGGAGTGTGTTATACCTGTGTACTTCAGAATTAAAAAAAAAATCTTGACTATAATGTCTAAAAGCCCTGACATATTTCTATTTGTAAAATGTGCTATTATGATATGGATTTTATTTCACATGTTATTTCTTTTTCTTCTGTTACAATAGAGAAAAGAATGTTAAACTGTATTTCTACTGTACATATGTGGAAAAAAAATAATTTATTAATAACCATGTATGAAAATAAATTTAACTAATAGTGTATTTGCATTTAGTTTTTCAGAATCATTTTTATTAAAAATCTCTATGAATAATTTGTGTCAAGTAATTGCAAACTAATAAAGGAGAAATCCAAACAAAGTTTTGGATGACATTTTATGTTCTAAGGCTTTTCTAGGAAGTGCATATACAGAAGTCTAGCTAAGCATCACTTTTGATAAAAGTTTTTGATATTATAGCAAATTAATAAAAACATAGTAACTTTGTTATAGTTTTGTATTCCTTTAGATACTCCTTTATGACCTCTCTGTTTGCACTAGTTATGGTTGTTATTTTATAACTTTAAATGTTTGGCTCTGTTGTGAATGTGTACAGAATAAAATCATGAGTTCATCTGTGACTGCCTATTTGAATAATACTTAGAAAGCTGCTGATAGTGAATAGTTTTGTCAAGTACTTAAATAAATAGAACATGAACTCTCAAGTTGCTACCTTTTGATCTTGAAGTGCATTTTGAAATAAAACTCTGCCACGGTCTCTATTAGTTTTTCTGTATTTTAAGGTAACTAACTCAGCCTTCCAAAGAGTCAGTCTCACCTCCATGTGAAACCACTGAAGGGCTATATCCTTTGAACAGTTGTAGACATACAAGGACTTTGGTGCTTAAATATTTAATATGCCCCTGTATTTTCAAAGTTGGTGTGTTGTTTCAAGGCGGTGATCAAAAATAAGTTGAGCACATAGAATTTTTTTGCTGAGACATTTGATTTTATTCCCTAGTTGTGTAATTCTTGTAGTCAGTAGGCATACCTTCAGATTTTTGTTGCCTTGTCACAAAACTGGAATTGAATAGAAATATATGTTAAAAGGTCTTCATTCAACTCCTTTTTTTGCCTCTGATAGAGCTTTCAGTGATTTGCTTCACTTGATCTAATTCATTCTAAAGTTTGAGGTGAAGCTTCAGTTGCTTCAGAGCTGTTTATTCAGAGACATCAAAGGAACTCTTTCTTCCCACTGTTTTGGGCAAGGAATATTAAATCTCAGAGTTCAGTCCTTTGTCTTCACAGTGTTTTCCTTACTGTCACTTTCCCACTGTGCTTTTCTTTCATATCTCTGCTTACCTGGTTTCCGGTTAATGGAGAAAAAGCATTATTTTTGTAACACCATACTTAATTGTGTGGCAGAAAAATGGCTCAGTACCATATGGTGAACTAGGTAATAATTCTTCTAGTCTAGCTGCTGTTTGCTCTGAGAGCACCACCTCCCTAGCAGCCAGGTGCCTCTTCTAATGCCTCAGCAGCTGCTACCCTGTCTTATTTTGCATACTTCATGGAAAGATTTATTTTGCATCTCTCCAGCTGGTCCCATCTCTTTTGAGAATAGATACATACCTTTCTTAGTATAGTATTTCTCCATTCCTGGTAGAATGCACTTTAACCACACATGATAATTCAGAGTTTACGAGGAGGTGGCTAGTGCCTATATTTTGGTTTTGAGTGTTCTGAGTGTTATAATTTCACAAAGTGACTGTGATTGCACCTGATGCCCTAATGCCTGAATGTTCTTATATGTATGGTTGATTCACACTCAGTTCAGTGAAAAGGTTACAGGAGTCTTTTTCGTGGACTTCTAAATCAAGAAGTCTTTATCCTGGACACATAGATTTGAAAAAAAAAGGCAAAAGTAAATTTTAATACATTTTACATTAAGTAAAAGTGTATTTCTGAAAGTTTGTTGTGACTCATTGTGGACACTCCTGTTTTTCTTTTTATTTTCCATACAAAACAGGTGAAGGAATTTCTCTTTTCTGAAGCAAATGCATGTAGTTGCTAGTATGTAATTACTATTTCCCTGGTATCACTTGTGAACTCAAAAACTTACCAGAAGAAGTATTAACAATCCATGGCCCTGTTGAGTAACATTCTTCTCAGGAATATTTACAGGATAGCAAACTGATGTTTCAGGACTGGATTCTGAAAAGCTCAGCAAACTTTATGAAGGCTTAAAGACAGTTGGCTCTCACTATTTGAAGAATAAACTTTAGAAATCACGTGAATGGAGTGACTTAAAGGGGTAAAGGATTCTTTATTTACAGAGTAACTAGCTTTCTCAAGCTAGCTTTGTCTGGCATCCCAAAGCATGTGATAAGATTTTAAAGCTCCAGTAGCAGAGTAACCAAGACTTGGTTGTTTTATGCTGTGGCTTCAGTCCTGAGCATGAGGCTGTCAGTGAACTGCACACACGGTCACACACAGCCTTTGGAGTTCCTGCATTGGCTGTGCTGTGTATGCACAGGAATTTCAGAACTCTGACCTGGGAGGGAAAGTGCATACATACATATAGACATAGGTCTCTGCAAGGTGGCCTAAATTCTGTTGGTTCACTGAAATTCAGAGTGCCTTGATGATAGTCTTCACAGAGGTTTATGCCCTGGACTCTCAAAATGTTAAAGTGAAATAAATTTGCCTGAAACTTTCCTGAAACTTTCATTCTTGCAAACCCGTGACTAGTTGTACCTTTTGTTCTTATTTCCCATGGAAGATATTTTTTACGAAGTAGGTAAACAGTTTTTAAAATAATGAAATAAGCATTCTTTTCCTTCAGGAAAAAAAAATTAAATGGAAGATCCTCTTACTATTTTGGGGAAGGAGATTGTTTCTCTCTAATCACAGTTCATTTAATACTAGACTCATGAGAAACACAGCCATTCAAATATTCAGATTTTTGACTTATTTAATTATTCAGTTTTTTCCAACTTCCGAGTGCTTATAAAATGGCATATTCCAACTGTTTCTTTAGAAACACGTGCATGTTGTAGAAGTTTTAAGTTAGAAGTAGGATGATCCTGTAGGGTTGCAATATACTGAATTCTTACCACTGATTTTTGGTGTTACTCAGATGCACAAACTTGGTCCATGCTTTCTTAAGTCCTTTGACAATTATTAGAAATAAGCTGCCTCAGAACTCTCATATCCAATGCTAAATGCTGTACAAATACAATGATAAGTCAATTCTGGCATTTAATTTGGATTGAAAAAAAAACAAACTACAAGAAAAATAGCAAGTGGAGGTGCTAATTCAAGGGAACATTAATCAACACTTACATGAATATTGCTAACAAGATGAAACGTGCAAGGAATTTTTCAAGGCCAGTGTGCATCTTGGTAATCAACTGGTGTTTTACCTTCCTTTTGACATGGTTTGTTAAACAGTTGGCAATTTGAGCTTATGGTTTTCTTGTGAATCGCCAGTAGAAAATTTGTGGTGCTGAAGACTTTCTTATAGAATTATTTAATTTTGTTGTTTTGGAATTTAATAGTATTTCTTTCTGTTCTCATTTGTTCTGCAGACATTTGTGAATGATGTGAGGATTCCAGAACAGACATACATCACTCTGAAGTTAGAAGATAAATTGAGATTTGGATATGATATCCTTGCCATAAAAATGCAGTGTCAGGATGGGCTTGTCTTGTTAGAAGTATGGTTGTGTTAAGTGTTCTCATTGCTACAAAAATGCCTGTATTAGCGAAAATCTCAGAGTTTAGGATATTCTACCTTGGTCTGAACTACTGATAAAGTACATTTCATTTTCTCTCACTGCAAGAAACCTCAACTTTCAATTATGATTTAGAACATAACGTGTATCTTCTGCGTTGCTAAAGAGCACTACTTTTCTTTGAGGCAAATATATAAATATTTGTATCATATGCAGTTGTATACCAGCAGATAAGATTACAATTAAATATTCAGCAAACTGCTGAATGAAAAAAAATTGCTTTTATTATTAAAACACTAAGGTATCCACTCATGTTCTGTTTACATATAGTCAATAACTTCATTTGCTTTGATGAATATGATAGTGCACAGTATCCTAACAGTGACATGTTTTGAAAGCTGTCACCATTCTAGTGGCATAATAGACTGCACAATTGTTAGTTTTCTGTAAAATCCTCTTGTCAATTCAGAGTTTTTTCAGCATTTTCCTTATAATTTCCTACATACTAATCTTTTTACTGTGGTCAGGGGAGAGATGAGAGTCCCCGAAGAAGCACTTAAGGTAACAATGTGCAGTTCCTGGATAGTTTTTTGTCATTGTACCGTTATGTACAATGACATAGAGAGGTGGTTTTTTCCCACTCTTTGAGGGTTTGTGTTTTGTTCTCTATTTAATATCATGTAGCATGAAAAATTCTCAAGCCAACTCCAGTTATCCCAAAAATCTTCAGAGGCAGAAGGATCGAAACAGAGCAGCTCCAAAAGTTCAGAGTCCCAGGCAGCAGACTCCACAGCTGAAGTCCACCACAAAACTACAGAAGCACTGAAATCTGAAGAAAAATCAGTGGGTAAGGTTCATTTTTTTGTTGCAGAAGCACAAAAACTTGGAAAGTATGTTATTTTGCTTCAGTAGCATGATTGTGAAATTCTGTGGACAGTAAGAATTTCACATATATGAACATTTAACCATAGTTTAGATGTAAATAATGTTTTTGGCTGTTAATTTCTACCTTTTTTACAGTAACATCCACATGTTAAGAACATTTTTAAAGAGAGATTTAATTGGCTTTTGTAATATTTTTGCATATCTCTTTGCCCATATCACAAACTTGTGGCATTTGTGGCAGAAAATTTCTATTTTTTTGCAGTTTAAGTGAAGGTATTTGTTCAGTTTGTACTTTTTACCATTACCAAGTGCACTAATTTTCTTTTGGTTGGTTTGGGGTTTTTTCCCTTTTTAAATGGGCGGGAGTTCTGTTTGTTTGTTTTGCAGTTCCTAGCATTCTTTGTTTGATGTGTGAGGATATAACCTCAGTGTTCTATTGTGGTTTAAAGATTTGTAGATACTGTAGTTTCAGGCTTGTTTCTACACCATCATTCCTATTTATTTAATGTGTCATGGTGGCTCTGCTGTGGTTGCCTTAACTTTGTGTGGGTTGTGCTGCCCCCAGTATGGGAAGGGTTTGGACTTGTTGGAGTGAGGCCAGAGGAGGGTCAAAAAGATGAGCAGGGAGTTGGAGCAGACAGGCTGTGAGATGGAGTTGTTCGGCCTAGAGAAGGAAAGGCTCCAGGGAGACCTCATAGCAGCCTTTCAGTACCTAAAGGGAGTTGGGAAAAAAAGAGGGAGAGTGTATTTTACACAGGCAGCTAGTGATAAAAAGACTAGGTCTGATGGTTTTAAACCGAGAGAGGACAGGTTTTGATTGGATGTTAGGGAGAAATTTTTTACTGTGAGAGTAGTGAGCCACTTGAACAGGTTGTCCAGAGAGTTTGTGGATGTCCCATCCCTGGAGGTATTCAAGGCTTTGAGCAAACTGGTCTGGCAAAAGATGTTCCTGCCCATGGCAGGTCCCTTCCAACCCAAACCATTCTCTGATTCTCTGATGAGCTTCAGCATGAGGCTTGCTGAAGTGTAGTGGATATAACCAAAAGAATGAGAAAGGGATCAAGTATTGTTGTTTCCTTAATATGGAACTTTCTGGGTCTGATTTCCAACCTGATCAATGCTCAACAGTTTTGTTTAGGTTTCATCTCTTCTTCCAGAAGACTCACTTCAAAGAATTCTCTTTCCCACATACAGAATTCTGTGGTATACTTAATTAACCTGTTTGTTTTGTTGGCTAATCCAGCATCTTGTGAAGGGTACATAAAGTAGCACAGTGGGGGTGTTTTATCCTCACCTTCTGTTTTTCTTTTCACTCTTCCAAAAATAACAGGGATAGGGATTTATATTTGAGTGCAACTCTCCTAAGCTTTTTGGGGATTGATTCTCTCACTGTTGCTATATAAATGCGCATCTGCTCATTATTGCTAATTCAGTGCACTGGAATAGAATTATGGGATGGTTTGGGTTGGAACAGAGCTTAAACATCACTTAGGTTGCACCCACTTGCCATGGCCAGGGAGACCTTTCACCAGACCAGGTTGCTCAAAGCCTCATTCAGCATGTCCTGGAACACTTCAGGGATGGGGCATTCACAAATTCTTTGTGTAACCATCAAGGGGTTTTTTTTTTAATTAATATTGACTAAGGCATAATGCTGTGTAAAAAGAAAGTACTTAATGTCTTAAAATCATGTTGAAACCTTTGGCATGGCTATGAAATCATCTTTGGAATGCAAGTGTATAAAATACTGAAAAATGTTGACATTCCTAATCAGAAAAGTCACAGACAAGCACCTAAGGTAGATTTTAACATATGATGTTTTATTATATAAAGACTCTTTAAAATACATTCAGAACATCTGTATGACACTAGAATAGCTAAATCTCTGTAGGGTGAAGTATTCAGCCAAAAGATCAGGTCAAACCTAACCCAGCCAATTTATCATCAGGTTAGAAATCTCAATTACAAATCAGTGGTTTTTTTCTTACTTAATTTTTGTAATTAAATCTATTTAACCATGTGCTATAGCACTTTTAGTTGTGCTATAATTTAACTGATGCTTTTAAAAAAAACCCCAACCTGTAAAATTGATTGTGCTCAGTAATGTTTTACACACAAGGTAACTTTCAGCACTCTGTAGTAGCTGTCAGCAATTTGGAACCTTGGCAGCATTGCAAAATTTGATCAGTTTTTCATGCAGTGAGTTCAGATTTCATTGAAAGGTCAGTGTGGGTAAGAATGAGAATCTTCTCACAGAAATAGCAGCAAATAGCTTCTAGGAATGTTCTGCTGTCTTGATGACTTCAAACTGAAAGAATAATATTTACAGATATATTAGGGTAACAATTAGAGACGGTGACTGCCTTTGCATAAACATTTGTGCCAGAAGTTTTATCAGGTCATTAGTAAGCTTTTATATTTAGAACCCCGATCAGTTGCCTGGCCTCCAAGTTTGTTTTGTATTTAGGCAAATGCATGCAACCATTTCACTTCAGCTTCCAGGAGAAATGATCCAAGCAAATGACTTTCTCTTCATGTGATTCTTAACCTAATTATCATAGCTAAACAGAAAAGTTATTTCCTCTGCTTTGGGCTGGCTTTATAGATATTTCTGCCATGCCTCGTGGGACACCTTTGTATGGGCAGCCAGCCTGGTGGGGTGAAGATGAAACTGATGAAAAAGGTGGTTGTAAGCCAGATAGCAAACATGAAGAAAAAATGCCTGAGACAGGGGCTTCAGGTAAGTGT